>NC_090310.1:0-365000 GCF_039906515.1 Pseudorca crassidens | reverse complement strand
CCGTGAGGAGGGACGGGCAGTGGGACTCCAGTGATATGCTGGGAGCAGAAAAGGCACTGGACTCCCCAAGAATGAGTACCCTGCTTCCAGAGGACGCACACCTGTTCAAACGCAGCTGGGCCCCGAGACCAGGAAGCCCAGCCCGGGCAGGCCCACGGGCTCCTCCAGAGCCACCAGCGTCTGGGCCTTGCCCTACGGGAGAAGCTCCGTAACATCCTGCACGAGGGGACGGCACTGGGTGGTGTCTGGACGCCCAGAGAGGGGAGCAGGCCTCCTTCACTGGGGGATCGCACTCCAGCCAGGGTGCCCCTGCCCCCACCGTCCTCTGGCTGGGAGCCCTGCACCACCGGGTGTGCCGGTGCCAGAGGCGCTTTTGGGGGTGGGGTGGGGTGAGGGGGGCCGCATTCCTTTGCTATCTCAGACTCTGCATTCTGTAACCCTGAGGTTCAAAACCAAGCAGGTGTTGCTTTCCAAAATCTTTCCTGCCTGTAAAAACAGTTAATCCTTGCACTAGACAACTGTAAACTGAACAACTTTCTTCTCCTGATAGCGGTTTCTTTCCACAAGAAGACTTCAAGGGCAGCTTCTTGAGGGAACTCGGTTCAAGAGCGGGGGCTTCGTTCCCGGGGGTTGGCTGTCCTCAGGGGGACGCAGCGGAGCAGGGCCCCAAGGGGTAGTGACTGATCCGCCGGCTCTCTCCTCACAGGGCAGCTGCCAGACCCAACTCAGTAACCTTTTTATAGTCTCTTCTAACCCTTGAAGTCTTTGCAGACAAGCAGGAAATAAAATTTCCTGCAATACAATGGGCTGGCTAGAGGCCCAAGAGCAGAGATCAGAGTAACATCCAGAGAAGTGAAGTCTGAATAATGACCCATTATTTCCCTAGGAAAGTCCAGGACAGGCCGACGACAAAGATTTGCTCCCTCTCAGGGGATGGGTCCCGAAAGAGCAAACAGCATCTCACTGCCTGAAGCCCCACAGCCCATCCTGCCAGGACGCTGTGTCGCTTTGCAAAGGGAGAGGGTGGGGCCTGCTGATGGCTCTGCTCCGGGCCGCCTCACGTCCAGCCTGGGCCGCCCGCCTCCTTCCCTTCGGAGCCCCAAGCTGGAGGCCTGGGTGTTTATGCTGCCTCAAGTCCCTCCGGAGGAGAGGAGTTTCCTAAGTTCTAACCTTAACGGTCATTCAATCAATTCTCTGTGAGGCCTGAAAGGTACCAGAAGCCTTTTAAAGCTGAGAACAGCTAATGTATAAACCATTAGTAGTTAATGTTCCCTAAAACTTTTTCATTCAACGGAATTTTAAGGACCACAAGAACGCGACTGATTTAGTGTCTCTCTATGCGGTGCACTCGCTGCGGGGACTACGCCGTTTCCCTGGGGCGCTGGCTGTGTGGGGAGTCACACGACAGCAGGACCCAGAGCTCAGGGTCACCCCAGGTCCCACCTGAGACCTCAGTGCGGGGGCACGTGGGGACCACTCAGCCACAGCACAGCGTGGGGGGCAGCATGGGGGGACTGCGTGGTGGGCAGCATGGGGGACCGCGTGGGGGGCAGCATGGCGGGGACTGCGTGGGGGGCAGAATGGGGGGACCGCGTGGGGGGCAGCATGGGGGACTGCGTGGGGGCAGCATGGGGGGACCGCGTGGGGGGCAGCATGGCAGACCACGTGTAGGTGGAGCCGACCTACCCCTGCGAGTCCACCGTCTCCCGGGCTCCCAGCAGCAGCCCCGACAGGGTGGAGAAGAGCTTCAGGCGCATGGGTGGGTCCCGGGCTGGCTGGAGGCAGCTCCTGAGGATGGGGACCAGCTGGGGCAAGGCTTCTCCGAGGGCAGGGCCTAGAGCACAGACAGGGGCCTCATTCCTATGTGGCAGGAGGATGGGAGGACGGAGCCCCGCAGCCACTCTGGCCGCGAGCGGAGGTGCATGCTGGGCACGGCCAGCGGACATGCACCCTCAGCTCTGGGAAGGATGCTCTCAGCACAGGACGCCAGGTTCCGCCTCTCCCTTTGACCCTCCCCCCACCATGGCTCTAATTGTTTGGTATGTAAGCTTTCTTTTTTTCCCTACATCTTACCAAATTCTTAAAAAAATTTAAAGTCAAGCAAACTTTTTTTTTTAATTTATTTTTAAAATTTATTTATTTTTGGCTGTGCTGGGTCTTTGTTGTGGTGCACGTGTTTCTCATTGTCGTGGCTCCTCTTGTTGTGGAGCACGGGCTCTAGGCGCGTGGGCTTCAGTAGTTGTGGTACATGGGCTCAGTAGTTGTGGCTCGCGAGCGCAGGCTCACTAGCTATGGCGCACGGGCTTAGTTGCCCGCGGCACGTGGGATCTTCCTGGACCAGGGCTTGAAACTGTATCCCCTGCATCGGTAGGCAGATTCTTAACCACTGCGCCACCAGGGAAGTCCCCAAGCAATCTTTTAAAGGTCAACCAAAACCCAACATTCAGACCATGTAGGCTGCTTGATGTCTGACCCTGGGCTTGGCAGCCAGCATCCTTTCCCATGCCTGTTACTAGATGAACAAATTGTGCCACTGTCCCCGAGCCTGGAAGGATCCCAGATGCAGTGACGGTGCTCAGGACCCGGACCTGCACGTGATGGGGAGAACACAGTCTCCGGGGTCTAGACGTGAGCCGCAGCTCAGAAGAATCGGGTCACCAGTTGCCCTCCCCGCCAGGCCCTGTGCTGACCCGGGACATCGTGTGTCAGAAGTGAAGCCGTCACCCTCAGGCCCTCTGGTTTACTCTCGGTCTGCTACTTCTGTACTCAGTCAGGACTTCAGTCTTTTCAGAGGCATCACCTCAAAGCCCAGGGTCAAAGCAAAACAAGCGTGACTGGAGGGTCCACTGTAGCCCGAAGCTCTGCTGCTGCCAGGGTGCACTGTGGCCAGAAGCATGGCATGCAACACCGTGAGCTCGGAGTCCTGCTGCCCTGCCGGTCCTACCCTAACCCCCGGGACGGGAGGCCAAGCAGGCACAGAGGGTAGGCAGCACCTGGGGGAAGAGCACGGGGACGCCACTGAAGAGCATGGGCCACACAGGACGCCACGCAAAGTCACGCTTTCAAGGTTTAATTAACATAGGGACTTCCCTGGTTGCTCAGTGGTTAAGAATCTGCCTTCCCGGGCTTCCCTGGTGGCGCAGTGGTTGAGAGTCTGCCTGCCGATGCAGGGCACGCGGGTTCGTGCCCCGGTCCAGGAAGATCCCACGTGCCGTGGAACGGCTGGGCCCGTGAGCCATGGCCGCTGAGCCTGCACGTCCGGAGCCTGTGCTCCGCAACGGGAGAGGCCACAACAGTGAGAGGCCCGCGTACCGCAAAAATAACCCAAAAAACAAAAAACAATCTGACTTCCCATGCAGAGGACGCAGGTTCAATCCCTGGTCCAGGAATGAACATGCTTCAGGGCAACTAAGGTCACGCGCCACAACTACTGAGCTCACGCGCTCTGCAGCCCATATGCCGCAACTACTGAGCCCATGCACCACAACTAGAGAGAAGCCCATGTGCCACAACCAGAGAAGCCTGTGTGCTGCAATGAAGAGCCCACGTGCTGCAACGAAAGATTCCGTGTGCTGCAACTAAGACCCGACACAGCCAAATAAATAAATAAACAAAATTAAAAACGTACATTGGTCCTATGTCACACTCCTGAACTAATTCTTCCAAAAAAAAAAAAAGGTTTAACATAAAAATGTGTGCCTGGGCAGACTTTAAAGACCCACGTTACAGCAAGTCTTCACTATAGAGTTCGCAGCATCTTTTAAATTAAGGTTTTGTTCCTTAAAACAGCTATTCTCCGCAGGCTGAGAGTGACCGTGAGTGACTCTGAAGAACCAGGCCTTGGCGTGCCGCCTCCTGGGTGGTGCTGAGCAGCTGTGCCCGTCTGTGCCGGGGCTGCTGGGGCCACCACGGGACCAGCGCTCCGAACCCCACCCGGGGCGCCCGTCTGAGGCCCACCTGAGTGAGCAAGCACCACGTCAAACTGCAGGAACCCCGTGGAGTGGCCGGTCCAGTCCCGGTGCGAGGCAGCCAGCCGCTCCAGGAGGGCGCCCACGTGCGCTCGGAAGAGGTCCTGGCTGCCGTCCACGCTCTCCACCGCAGCCAGCTCGGCCAGCGCCTCCTGAACCTGGGGGAGCAAGTGACAGGCTGGGACAATCCGATCTTGGGACTCACAGACCCCACTGGAGACCCGTCCTCACCACCTGAGGGAGGGAGAGCCACTCGGGCACACGCCACGTGGCCCGGGGCTCCCGCGACGCCCCTCCTGTCTGTATGAGAAATAATGAAATGGACAAACAATGGACAGGCAGTTCAGGCACAGTCCCCCCACCCCCCATGAGGCACCACCCGGGGCAGGGCAGTCCCTGCAGGGTGGGAGGCTCACCCTGGAGTCCCAGCCAGGCTCCATCTATGGAGAAGTGGGAGCAGGCGGTTTCAGGGCCGGCACTGAACAGACTTAAACCACGGGTGCCAAAGATGGGCCCACGTCCTCGCTCTCAGAGTGCTTCACCTGACCAGACCTCCGGGGACAGGGTGTCTGCTGCTCTGCGGGCACAGAGGAGACGGAGGACTGGACCCTCCTCCCCCAGGGCTTCAGGAACAGGACGCCCCCAGCACGCTGTGCAGCTGTCCCGGGGCCCCAGTCTGGCCTGCAGACTCACCCGTAATGACAGACTCGGCTTTTCTAGTATTTACAGCCCTACAGTGATGACCTCCCTGATCGGACACGTGCCCTCCGGAAAGGGGTTTTTTTAAGAGAGAAAGAAAACACAGTTTACGAAGGCCGCGGGGAAGGGGAGGGCAGGCGGGGAGCCTCCTGGACACAGTGTGGATGGAGAGGGGGAGACAGAACCAGGGGGAGAAGTGGTCAGACAGCCGGGTCTCTGGATGGTCCTCGCAGCCGCAGGGAGCTGGATGTCAGAAGATTTTAAGTTAAATACAGAGCCCGGGGCGGGGGGCACCTCCTGGGAGGTCCAGTGGTTAAGACTCCGTGTTTCCAATGCAGGGGATGCAGGTTCGATCCCTGTTTGGTGAACTAAGATTCCACATGCCGTGCGGCACGGCCAAAACAATAAAGAAGCAAGGAAGTTCAATGGAGAAAAGAATTTGAAAAAAAAATACAGAGCCAGGGGAATGGAAACAATTGTGTAAAGCTGGGCTGCAACCAACTAGGACAATCATCATATTATTTTCTCTCCTGACCTCCGGTGCATGTGTGTATTCCTAACCTCACTCAAATGCACATTTAAGACGAGGGAGGCCTCGTTTCTTGCCTGTTTCTCCAAGATTAAGCAGCCGGCCTCACTCTGAGATCCTGAAGCCAATGGGCAGTTGGAGGGAATTTAAAATCCCCTGTACCCCTGAGGCCGCCTAGAGAACGAATCACCCCGCATGTTCTAGACTCTTTCATTTTAGGTAGCCAGTTCGCTGGGCAAGCCCGAGGCTTGGAGTTTGACAGCAGAGACTGACAGATGGAAGCCTCCCGTCCAGGGGCTGAGGCAAAGCAGGAGGACCCCCTCACCTTGGCACCAAGCCCCGCGGGTCCCCACAGCGCCAGGACAGTCACCAGCACCTCCATGAGCGGCACGCCGGCCCCTCGGCAGTCCTCCCGGCTCACGGACACCACGGCCTGCACGCACTGCAGCAGGCGCTCCCCGTACAGTCGCTGTGGAGAGAGCAGGGCACCGTCAGCGACCCCTGCACCCGCTCGGCCGCCCAGACGAGGCCCCGCCGACCAGGGCCATGGAGCCATGGCGACCCCGCGAGTGGACTGGGCCAGGATTCTGGCACATCAGCCATAAAGAGGGCGTCCCTCTGCACAACAGGGAAACCGAATCCCTGCTGAATCCCTGAGAATCAAGGAATTCACGGCAACTCTGTTAAGTGCTTAATGGTATTTGAGTTACATTTTAAAAAAGTTTGCATGTGTTAGTGACACACACTGTAGTAGTGATAAGTGGAAGGACAGGGAATCTGGATTTGCTCTCAGTACCCCAGCTCTTCCCACCCCACCCCCAAAGTCAGAGAGAAGCTGGACCGAGGGGGACGTGGCTGGAACCGGGCGGCAGGCACGAGGGGTGCACACTGCTCCCCTCCCCTTCTGTGCACTTCTGAGTGTTTCTATAATACTAAGTTAAGAAAAATAAAATTCTGTGATTCAAAGATGCTTCCAGACTGCCGGGGGTCAAGGTGACACCTCGGTTGGGTCGAGCCCTTCTCTCACCTCCCAGCCTCCAGCCTCATCCACTGTGAAATGGGGGCCAGGAGTGGGCACGGGGTGGGGGCCCCAGAGGAAGAACCGCCTAGAACACCCCTCCCACACGCCTGCTCTGCTATGTTTCATAAAGGACAGAGGGAACCAGGGCAAAATGCTTAAGGTTTTTTTTTTTTTTTTACTATTGGGGGTGTGAGCTCAAAAGTTTGGTGAAGATTTGGCTAGACAATGGATAGGTTCTAAATTCTGAATCAGCTCTAAAATCCTACGACTCATTCACAAATGATATAAATCATAGAAGTTTAAACAAAAAATTCACTGTGGCATGTCCCCAGCCACTCAGGCGTCCTAACTCCCCCGAGAAGCCACAATTGGTGTTTTATTCAAACACTTGCTTTTCCCGCAGCCCCATTTCTCTCAGACCTGGATTGACTGATTGATTGATTTTTCTGAGGGCATGACTTTGGCTAATTTCTAAATGACCTACAGTACATATTTAAGGAGCTACCATTCTTTCAATTAAAATAAACAGGGATTGGGACTTCCCTGGTGGTGCAGTGGTTAAGAATCCACCTGCCAGTGCAGGGTACACGGGTTCGAGCCCTGGTCCGGGAAGATCCCACATGCTAAGGAACAACTAACCCTGTGCGCCACAACTACTGAGCCTGCGCTCTAGAGCCCGTGAGCCACAACTACTGAGCCCGCGTGCCACAACTACTGAAGCCCACGCGCCACAACTACTGAAGCCCACACACCTAGAAACCGTGCTCCGCAACAAGAGAAGCCACCGCAATGAGAAGCTCGCATACCGCAATGAAGAGTAGCCCCTACTCGCTGCCCGTGCACAGCAATGAAGATGCGACGCAGACAACAATAAATAAATTTTAAAAATTAAAAAACAAACAAACAGGGAGTTGCTCTCAGCAGTGGCTGAGCCATCTCACGACACCTCCAGATGCTGGAACTAACCAAAGGTCTGTGTCCTTCACAAGCACTGCCCTCCTGCTGTGAACACGGCACCACCTCTGAGGAAACGGGGCCTAATGTTCACGGATTTCACGATATTTAACCAGAGGATTTTCAACACCTACCTACCTACACACACACACACACACACACACACACACACACACACACACACACACACACACACACAGAGAGAGAGAAAGAAAACAAGACACAGAGGGAACTGACACAGAGGGAGATGCCACAACTTCACCGGAGAAGGCGCCAGGCACTCCCATCCCAGACCCCACACCCAATTCCTGAGTAAACAGGAGGAAACGAGTTACTTCTGTTTTATCAACCGTTTCTGCATCTCAGCCCCCTGTCGATAGACAGCCAGATTTCAAAGCAGAGGCTCAGGTCCTGTCAGCTGAGCCCAGGCCCAGGCAGACGAGCAGAGCGTCTCTGGGGCCCTGTTGGCTCAAGCCGGGGCTTTACATTTAGTTTGGTCTTGAAGCATTTGAGGCCTGTCCTCACAGTCCCTGGAGAACGACTGTAGGAAACACTAGGACGACCCCTCCCTGTGCGGAGGCCGTGCATCCTGGCCACAGGCGTGCGAGGATGGGAGTGGGTCGCACGACTGGGGTCGCACGGCTGGTCCCTTGGCCAAAGGCTGGAACGTGTCTAGAGAAACGTGTGTGGATGGAACTGTCAGGAAGGGGCCCCTCTGTTTGCAGGACCGAGTAAATCTTTCCTGGAAGGACTGGAGGAAGAGGAACCAAGTGTGCGCTCTGAACTAGATGGATCGAGGGACCAAGGTTTCCTGTAACAACACTCAGGTGTGAAAAGACGTTTCCTTTGCTGTACAGCTTGCAACACGTGTACTGAAACACCTACACAAACTTTCAAGCTGCACCTTCTAGAACAGAAATGCTTCTGGAATGAAAATCCTTATTGGAACCAGTTGAGTAAAAATGTGGAACTTTTTTCCACATTTTTAGATAATCATAGTTTATCTTAAAAATGGGTTTTGGGAAAAGTTGAATTATGGTTGAAAACACCAGGAGCAGGTGAAAAAGCCCACGAACGTCCCCCCTCCAAGACCTCTGTTCCATCCCCCCCATCTGTGTTTCAGAAGCTGCCTTATAGGCTTAAGATGGTTCCCACACGACTGTGAACGTATGTCAGAGTTAAGGCCAGATGCAGGTGTGGAAGTGCATCTCCCGGCAGCTGAGCGGTAGCTGGGCACCCCTGTGGTCCAGCTCTGTGGCCAGGGCAGCCACTGTCAAGTGTCAGCTGTGCGGGGCCAGCTTCCCATGGCCCAGGGGGCCTGCAGTGCATGGGTCAGACGCCTGGCGAGGCAAACCCTCGTTGCTCTACAGAGAGATGGGAGGGTGACTGGCCAATCCAAAGACTCAGGGTTTAAGCCCATCACAGCCACATGAAAACAAGGTCGTTATTTTTCCTTCAACAGCAAACAATTGTAAATTATTCCAAATGACTAAGCCTAACTACCTACATTGTTTCAGCTTCAGATGTAATGGATTTACTGCTCAATTTAAGACAAAACAAATCTGTAACCACCAAGCAGAGCTCCCAATAACGGTTGCCAGATCAGGTTGCCTGTTGGAAGCCCCGTTAGAAGCCAAGTGACCGGGGTAAGAATAAGCTCGCCATGGAGACACCGCGTGCGACATGGACCAAGAGATGCGGCGTGGACTCACAGGTTCTCTGGGGGTGGGTGGGGTGGGGGTGGGGGTCTCCAGCTGAGACCACCCACAGCAGCGCCACCCACAGAGCGAACTGCCCTCGACGATGGACGCGCTCTATCTGACACCGCCCAGTGCTGGCCACACGGGCCACTGTGCACTCGACATGCGGCCAGCGTGACAGAGGAACTGCCTTTGCACTTTGTTTCATTTTACTTTAAACGGCCGCCATGGTGGATGGAGAAGAACGGGCCAGGAGACACGTGGGTCCAAACAGGAGGACATCAGGGCTGCATCCCAGCTACCACGCCGGTCAGATGTCCCCGAGAGGCCTGTGGGACAACTGCTATGTGTGGATGGTCCCACAGGGGACCGAGTCACCATGGAGATGGGTGGACTCTACGATCCCCCCAGCCCCACCCTCTCCCGCGCATGCTTACATTTTCAGACCCCTGGCAGATGTGAGCGTGGGCCAACTCCACGGCGATGACCTTCACGTGCGGCCGAAGGGCCTCCCTCGGGCAGCCTCGGATGATGGAGGCAAAGACCAGGAGGCCGGAGGGGGAGGGAGACTTCCTCAGCATCGACAAGATCAACTTCAGAAACACCTCCGGGCTGACGAAGGTCCCGATCAGCTCTGCAGATCTCGTGCACTGAGGGCAGATGGAGGAGGCCTGAGGCTGCCGCCCCTCTCAGCCCCTCGCTGCTCTGCGTCTGCCGTGCCCGCTTTCACCTGCCAGAAGCAGCCCTGCAGGCCCGTCTCTTCCTAACGTGCTCAAACACCCACGAAAACTGGTGAGTCCCCTCATGAGCTCAGAAGTGCCCGGGGAAGGAGTTCATGCCATTTGGCGTGGGCACGGCTGTCAGAGCGTCCTCTCTGAGGCCCGACTGCCTGAGCTGGACTCATGGGGGCGGCTCTGCACGTCTGTCCGAGCAGTGACCACTGCAGTGGCCTGCGGGTGGAGGATGTGTTTACCTTCAGACACAGGGCCGCTCACCTGCACATGCTTAATTTAAAGAGAACCGTTAAACGCCTTTTTTATGGGCACGAAGGCTGGATGCAGAAGGCTGGGGAGAGCCCGGGGGCCACGGAAACATCTACACCTTCACACAGGGGCGACTGCGTGACTGCTGATACGTGTCCAAGTACACACACTGCAGAACTAGGAAGGGTGCATGCAGCCCCTGAGGACAGTGGAATGCCACTCACACTGCGGACCACGGCCTTCTCCTCGTCGGCACAGGCGTGGAGCAGGGTGCGCAGGACGGGCTCCAGGTGCTGCGTGATGTGGCCTTCCGCGTGCAGCAGCAGTACCGCCAGCAGCTGTGCCGACTTCACCCTGGTCGCCACCACCCAGTCGGTGATGTCGTGACAGATGGCGGGAAGGATCTTGGAGAGGTTTCTGAAGACCAGCTCCCGGCAGCCCAGCCCCGGGCGGCTCCCTGTGGGTCATAAAGATGGATGGGAACCGGTGAAATTTACAAACAAGATCTCAACGATTCATGTACGAAGTCACTTACTACACATTCCTCACTTAAGGCACACCTACGGGTTTTATTTTGAGGTCTTAAAAAACTCAAACCAACTCTGAAGACAGAAATGACGCCACAAAGTGTCATAATTTACTTTAAGTCTTTACAGCGATCCTGAGGTGTGACTCACAGTAAACTACATGCTCGAAGGGCACAACCCTGAAGTTCTGACAGATGGATACCACTGTGAACCATCACGGCCATCAAGGTAACGCGCACCTGCCACCCAGAAGGTCCCTGTGCTCCCGACGATGCCCTCCCCTGCCCCCGGGCAGCCCCGGTCGGCTTCCTGTCGCTATGGGGAGCCGCAATTTCCCGATTTTCTGTGAGTGCAGCTGCGCAGCACACGCTCCTCTCTGCCTGGCTTCCTCCGCTCCGAGGCCCAGCAAGTGGTGGGGGGCGCCGGCCCCTGCTCACTGCTGAGCAGCGTTCCAGCACACGGACAGACCACAGTCTGTCTGTCTACCTGCCGATGGATGTCTGAGCAGTTCTGCCGTGGGCTGTCGCCGACGAGACTTCTCTCGGGTGGGCGCCCTGGAGCGCCACGGCTAAGCACATGGAAGGTGGGCACTATACTGATTAAGAAATGGCCGAGCGGTTTTCCAACGCTGCTGCACTGCTGTCTGCCCTCCCCAGCCGTGCACGAGGCCTGAAGCTCCTCCACACCTGGCACGGGCAGTCCTAGGTCAAGCCTCCAGGCAGGGAGGGGCATCTCCTTGTGGCTTTGATGTGCATTCTCCTCACGAGCAATGCCCTGGAGCACTGACTCATGGGCTTGTTTGACATCTGTGTGTCCTCAGTTAAGTGTCTTTTCAAACTTTTTTTGCCACTAAAAAACTGGATTGTGTTCTTGATATTGAGTTTGAGAGTTCTCTCTGTGCTCTGGACACAAATCCTTATGTAGACAATTTGCAAACGTCTCAGTCTGTGCCCTGTCGTTTCATTCTCTTAATGTCTTTCAAAGAGCAGAAGTTTTCATTTTGATGAAAAGCAATTTATCAGTCATTCTTTTGTGGAGTGTATTTAGGTCGTACTCTTAGATCCACATGGCATTTGGGGTTAATTTTCATTTATCAGGATGGTTGGATCCAAGCCCACTTTTTTTGCACATCCAGTGATTCCAGCACCATTGCTGAGACGTCTTTTCTCCCCTTGTCTTTGCAACTTGCCAAAATTCAGAGTCCACATGCCTGTGTCTGTTTCTGGACTCTGCTCTGTTCCACTGGTCTATCGGTCTGATTTTTTATTTTTTTAATTTATTTTTGGCTGTATTGGGTCTTCGTTGCTGCGCACAGGCTTTCTCTAGTTGTGGTGAGTGGGGGCTACTCTTCATTGCGGTGCATGGGCTTCTCATTGCAGTGGCTTCTCTTGTTGTGGAGCACGGGCTCTAGGCGCGTGGGATTCAGTAGTTGTGGCACACGGGTTCAGTAGCTGTGGCTCGCGGGCTCCAGAGCGCAGGCTCAGTAGTTGTGGCACACGGGCTTAGCTGCTCCGTGGCATGTGGGATCTTCCTGGACCAGGGATCGAACCCGTGCGCCCTGCATTGGCAGGCAGATTCTTAACCACTGCGCCACCAGGGAAGTCCATGTCAGTCTGTTTTTATGTTCATAACCTCACCATCTTGATTACTGCGTTTTATGTCTTAAAACCAGACGTACTCATCTTTCAACCTGGGCCTTTGTCTTCAAAGTTTTGGCTGTGCTAGGTCCTTTATGTTTCCTTGTGAATTTCAGGATAAGTTTCTCAATTTCTATAAAAAAGCCTTCGAGGATTTTGATTACAAGATTTTGACCTTAAAGACTCAAAACAACTCTAGAGATAGAAATGAGACCGTGACATGTCAAAGTTTAAAGCGTGTTTTAGTAAAAAGAACAGCTTGTACCATGAGGCCTCACTTTGAATTTTTGTTCCTGTTACTTTTCTCTTTTTATGGTATATGAGAGAATTAGTTCTAAATGTTTCAGATTCTGCTGGCGGTTTAAGTGAGCTTGTTACAATTTTGTAAAAAACAAAAAGGAAAACAATAAATGCCCTTTTCTTCCTGACGACATGTCCCTTGTGGAAAGTTTGTGGGATGAGGGGACAGGTTAGGATCGTCTGGGGAGTGGTCCACTGACAGGCGGGCACACGGCCTGAGAGGCATTTCCAGAGATGCGCGCCTCACTCTGAAGATGGCTCTGAAGCCTCCTTTCCTGTACTTGATACGGCAGACGTGATAATTTAAAAGATGGTGCATTCTCAAACTTTACTAAATCAGAAAAAACCCTGCTGGCAACTAATTTTTGTACCTTTTCCAAAACATGCGTGATTTCCCCTCATAGCAGTTGTGCGGCATGGGAGGTGAAGCTGCATGAATAAACATGTGGACGAAAAAAAAAAAAAACACGGGCCTCCCAGGTATGGGGGAGGAGCCGCCTTCTGGGTCTCACAGTGAACAGCAGCGGGTGCTCACGAGGCATGAGCAGTTGTCTTCATGCTGCCCTTCGTGCAAGGCGTCCCCTCCAGGGTGGCCGTCCGAGCCTGACTTCACCTGACCAGGGCTGGAGGGGCCTGCGGGCCCAGGTCCCGGTCCCTCCCATGGTGCTGCCTGTCTGACCTGGTGCATGTATGCTAGGCTTTGTCCCTGCCAGCGGCACTCCACCATCACTCCACTGTAAGAAGACACCTGCAGACAGACTGCAGTGATACAGGCGTCCGATCAAGTTCAGTGGAAGGGACTTCGTTCCTAGACAGAAAGTGTTTCCAGAGCAGAAGAAACTAGACACATGTGGGGTTGAGGGGCAAAGAGGGGGGCCGCAGCCCGGCGGGCAGGGGGCTTCCTTGGAAATGCAGCCCGGATCTGACTCAAGAGCTAAGGGAACACATGGCATGCCCGCGCACACACACGCACACGCGGGCGCTCACGGTCTGGCAGAGAACCACGACGAGGGGCCGGACGGGAGGTCCAGCAACGGGAGGCTCTGTTCTGAGGGTAGCATCACCCGGAACACGAGGACTGCATCTCACCGGCTACCTGTGTGTTTGCTTCTCCAGGTGAAGCTCACAG
Source organism: Pseudorca crassidens (assembly GCF_039906515.1). Lineage (NCBI taxonomy): Eukaryota > Metazoa > Chordata > Mammalia > Artiodactyla > Delphinidae > Pseudorca > Pseudorca crassidens. The sequence continues at coordinate 351,553 of NC_090310.1, read as the reverse complement.
AACAGCTTTGTGAGATGACAAAGCACCACCCATTTCCAACGTTTCCCCATCAGGCTCACGCTCCTCGGATGGCCGCGCCCCTCACGTACCCAGGGAGGCCCGCCCAGGACCCCGAGGGAGGCCCTTCCCGCCGTCCGGCTCTACCTCCGGGACTCGCCCTGCTGCACCGCTGGCCTGGGCTGGCCGCGCTCACCTGGCGAGGGGTGGTGTGCGGGGGGCGGGCCAGCGAAGTCCAGCTTGTCCTTGAGGTCCTCCTCGTTCTCCATCTGCCAGCGCAGCCCGACCTGCTCCCAGAGGCCGGCTGCCTCGCACCTGCCGCACAACACAGACCCGGGTCAGGGGGCGCCCTCGGGGGGGCGGCCGGGTCTCTGCCCGAGGGAGCTCACCAGTGAGTCTGCCACGCCTCCATCACTAACCCAAGCAAAGTGCTAAAGATGCAAAACTGTACTGTCAAAGTCCCATGGCCTCCAAGCACGCGGGATGCGGGGACACGGTGGCTCCCACAAGACTCTGGACCAAAGGAAACAACCACCGCCGTAAACAACAGCTTAGGAAAAGCCAGCGCCTGGTGAGGCGAGCAGGAGGGAGGCGCGCGGCACGGCGGCTCTGGGGCGGGACGTGTTGCCCTGGCACCCAGAACCTCGGCCTGTCCGCCACGTTGCCACTTACGCGATCTCGGGGATCTCGTCGTCGAGGCTGCTCAGGAGAAGCGGGATGAGCTTGTGCAAGAATGAGTAGCGGTCCCGCAGGTGCAGCAGCCAGCCCCCGACCACACGCGCCACTGCCTGGCGCACCTGCAGGCAGAGGAGGGTGAGCGGCCTGCACGCGCGTGGGGCCCGCGGCAGCCCAGGCCCCCGTGCGGGCACACAGAGGCCCCAGAGCCCGCTCCGGTGCTCTGGCAGCTCTGCATCCCCATCTCGGGCCTGGAACGAGATGCTAGCACCCTAGGTCTCGCTGCTTCAACCCCTGTCCTCCGGGCTCAGGCCGGACCCTCCACTGGCCACGGCAGGTCCTGCAGCCCCGCCTCAGCCCTGTGGCATGTTTGCGGCCTCCTGTGTGGGAACCTCCTGGCTGGGCTGGGCACTGGCCGCCTATGTCCAAGAAGGTGACGTGCGTGCCTCTACCCACCTCACCCACTGCAGGGAAGAGGTGAGCTTCATGTCGCATGTGACCCGGGGAGCAGCAACAGGCCTCTGTTTTTATCATGTTCTGATTGGACCCAAGGATTCCGATGCCCGTTCCAGTTTAGTCGGGCAGGATCCCACCCACGGGGGCTCGGGTTACATCGCACCCCGCGGGCTCCCAAAGTAGCCAGCACTGGACGAGGAGCAGCCGCGCTGCCTCGGCTTCGGGTTCTCCTCTACGTCACTGGAACTCACCTGGGAGGTAAGTTTCATTCTTTCATCCGCCCCTCCCCTCCCCTTCCATCTACCCCCCTCCCCGGGGCCCCCCCTGTCATTCCTGAGCACCAGTGAGGGGCTGGGGGCCAACCAGACCTGCTCCCTCTCCCTTCCACCAGGGTTCTGGCCCAGGGCAGGTGCGCACAAGCGCCCAGGGCCTGAGCTGATCGCCTGTGGGGCGCCAGCAGCGGGGCAGGTGGGGCTGTTCCCAGGCAGGCTCCTGGGCAAACACCTATACGGTCACATCCTTGGAGCCTCAACAGCAGGGTCAGTGCTTTATCCCAACTACACAAAGCACACAGAACTCCGTCTTCTAGATGAAACACCCACAATCAGAGACGAGCAATGTGCAGAGGGAGCGCCCGACGGTCAGGGCGAGCCTGGGGCAACCGAGGGCACGTGCCTGCTTATGGGCAGTGACTTAACCTGAGCTGGGTGCTCTCACCTGGATGGTGCACTCAGGGGACCGGGGCCTTTCTGGGCCTGGAGGAAGCTGTGACAGCCCTGCTGCACCGGGACACCACCCCTTCCCACCTCCTTGGACATATCCTGCAGACCTCAAGTGACCAGGCTCCCGAGGGAAAAGCGAGGCCATCCCTCTGGGGCCCCTGCTGAGAAAGTAGGGAGGGACGGGCCTCTCATCACTCCCTGGGTAAGTGATCGGAGCCTCTAATCTTCCTGTGTAATAGAACAGGCACCTGGAGCCCTTCTGGCTGTCTGCACACACTCTAGCAAAACTGTCCTGACTCGTGCAAGTTCAATGTTTCATTGTATAAAGTAACTGTGACCAGCACAGAGAAAGGTGCTCAGCATCACTAATCACTAATCCTCAGGAAAATGCAAGTCAAAACCACAGGGAGATACCAGCTCACGGATGCAGAGGAACTGGATCCCTTGTACATTGCTGGTAGGAATGCAAAGCAGTGCAGCCACGTGGAACACAGTTTGGTGACTTCAACAAGCTGCACATGTGTTACTGTAGGACGGACACAGCAATTCCACTCCTGAGTGTTTACCCGAAAGAAGTGAAGCAGGACTCAAACGGATCCCTGCACACCATCGTCCTCAGCATCCCTATGCACAACAGCTAGAAGGTGGCAACAACCCAAGAGTCCGTGGACGGATGAATGGAGGAACGCAGTGTGGTCTGTCCACACGGTGGATGCTACTTAGCCTTAAAAGGAGCAAAGCACTGACATCTGCCACAGCTGGGTGGACCTCACCAACACAATGCTGAGTGAGAGAGGCCAGCCACAACAGACCCCATCCTGATTCCACTTACATGAAACAGCTAAATTGTCAGATCCAGAGAGACAGAAAGATTAGAGGTCATCAGGAGGGTGGGGGGGACGGGGAGTAATTGCTTAATGGTCACAGTTTCTGTTCGCGATGATAAAAAAAGTTTTGGATGGTGGTGATGGTTGCACAGCACTGTGAATGTACTTAATGTCACTGAACTGTGCACTTAAAAATGGCTAAAATGGCAAATTTTGTTATAAACATTTTACGAAAAAATTTAAAATTAATGATGTAATATATCAAAAACATTGAACGCTTTAAGTGAGGGAATTGTATGGTATGTAAATTATGGCTTGATAAAGGTGTTTTAAAAAATGAAACAGGGGCTTCCCTGGTGGCGCAGTGGTTGAGAGTCTGCCTGCCGATGCAGGGGACATGGGTTCGTGCCCCGGTCCGGGAAGATCCCACATGCCGCGGAGCGGCTGGGCCCGTGAGCCATGGCCACTGAGCCTGCGCATCCAGAGCCTGTGCTCCGCAACGGGAGAGGCCACAACAGTGAGAGGCCCGCGTGCCGAAGAAAAAAAAAAAAAAAAAAAAAAAAAGAAACAAATCAAAATAAAGAGTTAATTATAAGGGAGCCCCCATAAGACGATCAGCTGATTACTCTACAGAAACGCTGCAGGCCAGAAAGGAGTGGCAAGATATATTCAAAGTCCTGAAAGGGAAAAATCTGCAACCCAGGATACTCTATCCAGCAAGATTACCATTTAGAATAGAAGGAGAGAAAAAGAATTTCTCAGACAAGCAAAAACTAGAAGAACACAGCAATACTAAACCTATCCTAAAAGAAATATTGAAAAGTCTTCTCTAGATAGAAAAGAAGCGAGAAGCTATAGGAAAGAGAAAAATAACAATTGGAAAGTAAATCACTTAAATAAGCCAGTATACAGGTTAAAAAAAAATGTAAAAAATTTTTGTGACAGCAACAATAGCCACAATGAATGACAAAAGGATAACTATGAAGATGTAAAAGAGGACATCAAAATCATAAAACGTGGGCGAGATGAAGATGTAAAAGAGGACATCAACATCATAAAACGTGGGCGAGAGGAGTAAGAAAATGTCGATTTTTTTTCTTTTAGAATGTGTTTGAGCCCCTAATGACTATCAGTCTAAAGCAAGCAGATATACCTATGGGTTAACATACTTGAAAAACAGGGTAACCACAAATCGAAAACATACAACAGATTCACAAAACCCAAAAAGAAGAGAACACAAGCATAATATAAAAGGAAATCATCAAATCTCTGGCTAGGCTCACCAAGAAGAAAAGAGAGAGGTCCCAAATAAATAAAATAAGAAATGAAAAAGGAAAAATAACAACTGATACTGCAGAAATACAAAAGACCATAAGAGAATACTATGAACAATTATATGTCAACAAATTTGACAACCTAGAAGAAATGGACAAGTGTCTAGAAACATACAGCTCACCAAAATTGAAACAAGAAGAAATAGAAAACTTAAACAGACCAATTACTAGAAGTTAAGTAGAATCTGTAATAAAAAAGCTTCCTGGGCTTCCCTGGTGGTGCAGTGGCTGAGAATCTGCCTGCCAATGCAGGGGACATGGGTTTGAGCCCTGGTCTGGGAAGATCCCACATGCCGCGGAGCAACTGGGCCCATGAGCCACAATTACTGAGCTTGCACGTCTGGAGCCTCTGCTCCGCAACAAGAGAGGCCGTGATAGTGAGAGGTCTGCACACCGCGATGAAGAGTGGCCCCCGCTTGCCACAACTAGAGAAAGCCCTCGCACAGAAATGAAGACCCAACACAGCCATAAATAAATAAATAAATAAAGTAATTAATTTAAAAAAAGAAAAAGCTCCTTGCAAGGAATTCCCTGGCGGTGCAGTGGTTAGGACTTGGCGCTTTCACTGCCAGGGCCCAGGTTCAATCCCTTCTTGGGGAACTAAGATCCCACAAGCTGCATGGTGTGGCAAAAAACAAACAAACAAAAACAAAAACAAAACAAAAACTCCCTGCAAACAAAAATCCAGGACTGGGTGGCTTCACTGAGGAATTCTACCAAGCATACAAAGAATGTACACCTATCCTCCTCAAACTCTTCCAAAAGACTGAAAAGGAGGTAACACTCCCAAAGACATTCTATGAAGCCACCATCACCCTGATACCAAAATCAGACAAAGACACCACCAAAAAAGAAAATTATAGGCCAATATCTTCCATGAATATAGATGCAAAAATTCTCAACCAAATATTACCAAACCCAATCCAAGAACACATAAAAAAGATCATACACCACGACCACGTTGGACTCATCCCAGGGTCACAAGGATGGTTCAACATACGGAAATCCATCAATGTGAAACACCACATCAACAAAAGACAAAAACCACATGCTCATCTCAAGAGATGCAGAAAAAGCATTTGATAAAATTCAACATCCATTCATGATAAAAACTCTTACCAAAGTGGGTATAGAAATAACATATCTCAACATAATAAAAGCTACTTGTGACAAACCCACAGCCAACACAATACTCAACGGTGAAAAGCTGAAAGTCTTCCTCCACTCTCACCACTTCTATTCAACATATATTGGAAGTCCTAGCCACAGCAATCAGATAAGAAAAAAGAATAAAAGGTATCCAAGTTGGAACAGAAGAGGTAAAATTCTCACTATATGCAGATGACATGATACTATATTTAGAAAACCATGAAGACTCCACACAAAAACTACTAGAACTGATGAACAAATTCAGCAAAGTAGCAGGACACAAGATTAACAGAGAGAAATTGGTTGCATTTCTTTACACTAACAATGAAACATCATAAGGAAATTAAAACAAAAAAAACTTTTAAAAATTGCAACCAAAAAATTAAAATACTTAGGCATAAATCTGACCAAGGAGGTAAAAGACTTACGTGCTGAAAGCTATAAAACATAAAGAAATCTATAGATTCAATGTGATACCTATCAAATTACCCATGACATTTTTCATAGAGTGAGAACAAATAATCCTAAAATTTACATGGAATCATAAAAGATCCAGAATTGCCAAGGCAAACCTGAGGAAAAAGAAAAAAGCAGAAGGCATAACCCTCCCAGACTTCAGACAATACTATGAAGCTACAGTAATCAAAAGAGCATGGTAGGGGCTTCCTTGGTGCAGTGGTTAAGAATCCGCCTGCCGGGCTTCCCTGGTGGCGCAGTGGTTGAGAGTCTGCCTGCAGATGCAGGGAACACGGGTTTGTGCCCCGGTCCGGGAAGATCCCACATGCCGTGGAGCGGCTGGGCCCGTGAGCCATGGCCGCTGGGCCTGCGCGTCCGGAGCCTGTGCTCCGCAACAGGAGAGGCCACCGCAGTGAGAGGCCTGCGTACCGAAAAAAAAAAAAGAATCCGCCTGCCAATGCAGGGGACACAGGTTCAAGCCCTGGTCTGGGAAGATCCCATATGCCACAGAGCAACTAAGCCCATGCGCCACAAGAAGCCACTGCAATGAGAAGTCCGTGCACTGCAACAAAGAGCAGCCCTTGCTCGCCACAACTAGAGAAAGCCCATGTGCAGCAACGAAGACCCAACGCAGCCAAAAATAAATTTATTTAAAAAAAAAAACCAGCATGGTATTGGCACAAAAACAAACATATGGATCAATGGACTAGAGAGCCCAGAAATAAACCCACACAACTATGGACAATTAATCTTTGACAAAGGAGGCAAGAATACACAATGGGGAAAAGACGGTCTCTTCAGCAAGTGGTGTTGGGACAGTTGGACAGGCGCATGTAAATCAATGAAGTTAGAACACACCCTCTCACCATACACAAAAATAAACTCAAAATGGCTTAAAAACTTAAACATAAGACATGACACCATAAAACTCCTAGAAAAGAACATAAGCAAAACATTCTCTGACATAAATCATACAAAGGGTCAGTCTCCAAAGCAACAGAAATAATAGCAAAAATAAACAAATGGGACCTAATCAAACTCACAATCTTTTGTACAGCCATGGAAACCATAAACAAAACGAAAAGATGACCTATGGACTGGGAGAAAATATTTTCAAATGATGTGACCGAGGGATTAATTCCCAAAATATACAAACAGCTCATACAGCTCAACAACAAAAAACCAAACAACCCAATCGAAAAATGGGCAGAAGACCTAAATAGACATTTCTCTAAAGAAGACATACAGATGGTCAACAGGCACATGAAAAGATGCTCAACATTGGTAATTATGTGAGAAATGCAAATCAAAACTACAGTGAGGTATCACCTCACACAGGTCAGAATGGCCATCATTAAAAAGTCTACAAATAACCAATGCTGGAGAGTGTGGAGAAAAGGGAACCCTCCTACAGTGTTGGTGGGAATGTAAGTTGGTGCAGACACTATGGAGAACAGTATGGAGGGTCCTCAAAAAACTAAAGCTATAGCTAACATATGATCCAGCAATCCCACTCCTGGGCATATATCCAGAGAAAGCCATAATTCGAAAAGATTCATGCACCCCTATGTTCACAGCAGCACTATTCACTATAGCCAAGACATGGAAACAACCTAAATGTCCACGGACAGATGAATGGATAAAGAAGACGTGGTATATATATACAGTGGAATATTACTCAGCCGTAAAAAAAGAATGAAATAATGCCACTTGCAGCAACACGGATGAACCTAGAGATTGTCATACTAAGTGAAGTAAGTCAGAGAAAGACAAATACCATGTGATATCACTTATATGTGGAATCTAAAATATGACACAAATGAACCTATCTATGAAACAGAAATAGACTCAGACATAGAGAACACACTTGTGGTTGCCAAGGGGGAGGAGGGTGGGAGAGGGATGGAGGGGGAGTTTGGGAGTAGCAGATGCAAACTAGTTCATACAGGATGGGTAAACAACCAGGTCCTACTGTAGAGCACGGGGACTATATTCAACATCCTGTCATAAACCATAATGGAAAAGCGTCTAAAAGACAACGTACATATACGTCTAACTGAATCACTTTGCTGCACAACAAATTAACACAACGTTGTAAATCAACTATACGCCAATAAAAAAAAAAGAAGAAAGAAACAAATCAAGAACGTGTGGTTGGAGGCAGGGTGGGTTGCTGCGAGCGGCCTGGGGCCAGACCCAGGCCTGGAGCGGGAGGCCAGCTCCAGCTGGGGGCCCTGCGTACCTTACAGCAGCCCCAAGCCTCGGACGTGGAGGACTTCCGTGGGAAGGAATGAGATGATCTTTAATGTATGGATGGACAGGACACGAGGAGGCTGGCACTCCTGCTGTCGGGGCCACAGGGGCCACGGGCCGACCACCCTGCAAGTCCCCCACTGGCAACCACCGCTCCTCCCACCCCAAGGGACCGGAGCCCTTCACCCCATCCTCCCTTTGGGAGAGAGCCTGCCCTCACAGCCTTCACTCTGCTCCCCACGGCCTCAAATCCATGACACGCCCTCTGAGCTGGCTTCTGCCAACAAGAGCCGGTTCTCTCACCTCCACCTGCCTGCCTGTCTTGTCTGTCTGTCTCTCCTCAGGCCCCAAAGCCAATGGAAGGAATTACCCCAACACACCAACCCTGGCTCCATCCTCCTCCCAGGCCTCGTTTGCCAACCTCTGCGGCTTTTTGATTAAATCACCTTGATGGAGGAGGATGTTACAGATGCTTCTGCAAACCGTGGAAATACTCAGTTTAGAGTTTCTTCCTAAAAGGAAGCAGTCCTTAACAAATATATTAAGACAACTCAGGTCTCCCCCAGCTTCTCAAAGACGTGAAATAGGAACACCTGTGACCGCGAATGATGGAAGGACACTTAACGTCACATATAGTGGCTTTAAAAAAAGACAAAAGTGAGGGAGTGACAAATAGCACACTGGCACACTTCTGGTGGAGAAAAGGGACTGCCTGGAGGAGAAACTCTGGTTACCTGGGGGACATCATCAAAGAGCCGCTGAGCAAAGTGAGGAAGGACGTCGTCCACTGACTTCCCGCTGCCAAACTGGATCACCGTGCCCGTGGCCTCGATGACGGCCACCCGCACCTTCCAGTGCTGGTGGGAGATGGACTGCATCAGGGGGCCGATCAAGGACTCCGACTGCATGTGGAAGTGGTCTGTGGGACGGGGAGACCATCAGTCACCAGGGGAGCCTGTGAGCGTCAACCCTGGCCTAGTTCCCTTGGGCTGGCCACACACAGCTTTGTACCCCAGCACCAGAAGAGGTGCAGAGTTGGGCGTGTGACCCAAACAACACCTCTCCGACCCAGAGACTTGGGAGGACCAAAGGGAAAAGGCCGGGGCTGGACCCATCTCAGCTGAACACAAGAGCTGGGAGGGGAGAACCTGAAGCTGCAGATGGCTGCGACAGGCACTCCAGAGTACGCTGAGTGGGGAGACACTGTGTGTCCCCACCTCTGGATGAGTCTGCAGCCAGACACCCAGCACGACCGCAGGAAGCTGGATCAGCACCGCCTCAGGCAAAGCCACCCCACTTCCTAAAGGCCTCACAGGAAGTCACGACCAAGGGCTCTTCGTGACAGCCAAGCGAACCCTCTGGTTTAGCAGTTGTGCCGCTGCTTGAGACCTTTCTGTAAGATCGCTATTTCTGTGATACTTGGGGCGAGTTCTTTCAGCGTTCGGGTCCTGAGATTGAGGCAGGCTTCGGTCCACTACTGCCCAGTGTGCGGGGAGCCAGAGGAGAGACCCCGTGCGCACAACTGGGGGGTGGGGGACAGAGGGGACGGCGTTGAGACGGGGAGATGCTTCACTCGGCAACCAGCGAGCATCCACTGCGGGCAGGCACTGCGCTCCGGGCTGCGGGTGCAACAGGGTGCGGACGAGGGCGGGCTTGGGGAGGGGGCGACGTGCGAGGAGACAAGGGCGGGCACCTGGCGTGGCGCGCGCCAGGCCCGCGGCGCACTCGCAGCTCTCTCGGCGCACGGCGGCGAAGGGGTCAAGCAGCGTGCAGCGCAGCACGCGCACCGCGTCGTCCAGGTGGGGCGCGAGCGCAGCGCCGCTCAGGCGTACGGCCAGGTGGAGCAGCTGCACTAGCGCCAGGCGCAGCTCCTCGCAGACCTCGGGCGGTGGGCGGCGCGCGGGCTCGGGGCCGGCCAGGCGCGCGGCGAGAGCGGGCAGCAGGCGCGGGAGGGCGTCACGGGGCCGGGCGGCTCGCCGCAGGCCCAAGTCCAGCAGGTGTACGGCCAGCGCGCGGCAGCCCTCGGCCGGGTCGGCCAGGCAGCGCAGCAGGCGCGGCAGCAGCAAGCGCGCCCAGGGGCCCTGAAAGGCGGCGGCTGCGGCGGCGGGGTCGCCGTCGGGCGCCTCGGGCCGCGCCGCCTCCAGGGTGCGCTGCAGCGCCTCCAGCGCGCGCCGCCGGCCCAGCTTGCTGTCGGCCTCCAGACCGGGCAGCATGCGGCTCAGTACGCGGCTTAGCTCCGCCGCCTCGGCCGTCTCGGCGGTTTCTGCCGGGTCCGGGGACGCCGCGGCCTCGGTCGCCACCAGCGCCGCCATCTCCCCCGCGTTGCTAGTCACCAGGGGAGACCGGCGCTTTTACGACGGTCGCGGCGCGGATTACGGCGCGTTTTCCGGTCGGCTCCGAGAGTAACTTTATTGGCAGCTCGGAACACTGACAGGACACGGCCGGGGGGCGGGGCCGGGGCGGGGAGTCGGAGGGCTGAGGGGACGCGGGCCAGGCCGGGGGTCCTGGGCAGGTCTGGAGCCCGATATGATGGCCGCTGCGGACTTGTGTACAGTCAGGCGTGGTGGTCGTGCCCTTTCGTGTCCTCAGGTGGCTACTGTGACCCTCACCTCTCCTGCATGCCCGGGTCGGACCAGTTCCGTCGGATACGGTGACGTGGAGAGGGCACCTGGTCTCTCCGGTTCGGGTCTTCGTCTAGTGGGTGACACGTTAATCAGCGTGCAGTTACCGTGGTCCTGAGGGATGAAGGCCAAGGAACTTGGCGTAGACTGGAAGGCTTCCTGGAGGAGGTGACAGCCCCAGCGTAATATAGTGGGTAATTAAGAGTTAACTAGGTGAAGGGGGGGTGAAAGTGTTGCAGAGGGAGAGGACAGCATGGGCAAAGGCCTATGGTGGGAGTGGGACTGCTCAGTTGTGCCCCCCAAAGTTCACGTAGTGGAGTCCTGACCCCCCCAGGACCTCATAACATGACCTTACTTAGCAATAGGGCCATTTAGACTCATCAAGTTAAGAAGGATGGGCCGTAATCCATATGACTGTGTCCTTATAGAAAGGGGAAACTGGAGACAGACAAGCACACAGGGAGAATGATCATGAAACACGGATGGCCATCTGCAAGCTTAGGAGAGCGGCCTGGAGCAGACTCACTCCCTCAACGGCTCTGGGGGAAGCAGCCTCTGACACCGTGATCCTGGACTTCTGGATTCCAGAGCAGTGGGGAGATAAATTTGTGTTGTTTAAGCCGCCAGGTTTATTTATGGTACTTGTTTGGGCAGCCCCAGGAACAAATACGGGGAGGGGGCCTGACACTGTTCCGGGAAATGAAGAAAAGTGCCCTGTGGCTAGAGCCCAGGGGCCCAGGGGGAGCAGGGTCCTCTGGGTGGCTCCACTGGGTCCCAGTGGGGGATGCAAGGGAGGATTTAAGGTGGAAGAGTTTCGCGTAAGGTTTGTGTTTTTAGAAAACTGCTTTGGCTGTTGCAGAACAGGTTAGCAGGGAGCCAGGCAGTCGCCACATGAGGCCGTTGCGAAGGCCGTGCTCTGGCTGAGATGAGTGAGTAAACACTTAAATGGGGGTGGTGGACTTCCCGCCCCAGAAGGTGCTGCAGACTCACTTTCCCAGCTGCTCCCCACGAAGTACAACTAAGTACCTTGCAGCTAGTTCAGCAGACAATGGGGAAAGGCTCTGAGCTGGAAAGGAGACGGGCTGACTGGGGACTCCAGCACTGGAGGAACAGCCATGGGATGGGTCCCTGGAGTTTCTCTTTCTTGTTTACAGGTTCCTGGAATAGGCGCTAGAGGGGGCTGCAACCCAGACCTGCCGACAGGCCACTCACTGAGTACACGATCACTGCCTCAGCATCTGTTCTGTGTGGCCCGCTGCCTGCGGGGCCTTGAACTGACAGGAGCCCTCCCGCGAGTGCGTGACCTAGATGACAGCCCGCAGAGTCACCAGTAAACCGAAGTTCCTGATGTGACCCCCCCGCCCAACACCCTTGTGATAACCTCTCTCCCTGTGGGCCCCATAGATTAAACCCCTGTGAAGCTCACCAAAACCCTGCTCCCTCTGGTTTGAACTGACCTATCCAGCCTTAGCCCAGGAACCCCAAAGCACAGCCCTGTGGACCTAATACAGGTGTGCGCCCCGGGTCCCGACTCCTGGGCACTCTGCCTGTACCTCCTCCAGGACCTGTGAGTCGTAAGCTTCCCTGTTCCGCTGTTTCTTGAGGTCTTTGTTGAACCACCAGGCAGCCTGGCCACATGCCTTCTGACACTGCAGGCAGCACCCACAGGGATGGAGTGACAGCCGGGGCAGCACCGGGAGAATGGAGCAGACAGGAAGGGCATTGCAAGGGATGGGGAAATAAAACTATCATTGGAACCACAGGCCATAAAAGTAGGCTGGAATTTATACACTAAACCTAAATTGGATGACTTTCTGCTGAAATAGAAGATTAATTTTTTGTTTGATGTGGACCATTTTTTAAAGTTTTTATTGAATTTGTTACAATATTGCTTCTTCTTTTTTTTTTTTTTTAATATATTTTGGTGTTTTGGCCGCGAGGCATGCGGGATCCTAGATCCCTGGCCAGGGATAGAACCTGCACCCCTTGCATTGGAAGGCGAAGTCTGAACCACTGGACTGCCAGGGAAGTCTCTGAAATAGAAGATTTAAATAAAATCAGGATTCTTCTAACACAATAACCAAAATGTCCAGTATACAGTAAAAAACCACTGGCCATACCAAGAACCAAGGAAAACCATTATTTGAACATGAAAAGAAGTGAACTGACGTGAACACCAAGATAAATCTTGGAATTATCTGAAAAGGATTTTAAAGCAGTCATAAAAATGCTTTTAAAAATATTTATGGGGCTTCCCGGGTGGCGCAGTGGTTGAGAGTCCGCCTGCAGATGCAGGGGACGCGGGTTCGTGCCCCGGTCTGGGAAGATCCCACATGCCGTGGAGCGGCTGGGCCCGTGAGCCGTGGCCGCTGAGCCTGCGCGTCCGGAGCCTGTGCTCCGCAACGGGAGAGGCCACAACAGTGAGAGGCCTGCGTACCGCAAAAACAACAACAACAACAAAAAAGTGCACAGAGCCTCAGATCTGCAGGACAATCGTTTTTATCACCAGAGTCTCAGAACAGGAGGAGGGAGAATGTGGGCTGAAAAAGTGTTTGAAGAAATAATGGCTGAAAACTTCCCAAATTTGGTGAAAGACATAAACCCATAGGTACAAGAAGCTAAGGAACCCCTATGTAGGATAAGCCTTCTGAAAATCCATACTAAGAAACATCATAATTAAATCTGTGAGGACTAAAGACAGAAAAAAAAATGTAAAAACAGCCAGAGAGAAATGATGTGTTCCCTAGAGAGGAACACCAGTGTGAATGACAGATTTCTCATCTGAAATCACAGCAGCCAGAAGGAAGTGGCATATTTTTTTTATATATATTTTTTATATCTGATTGTTGAAGCAAAAACTATAATACTGGGACTTCCCTGGTGGCACAGTGGTTAAGAATCTGCCTGCCAATGCAGGGGACAAGGGTTCGATCTCTGGTCTGGGAAGATCCCACATGCTGCAGAGCAACTAAGCCTGTGCACCATAACTACTGAGCCTGCACTCTAGAGCCCATGTGCCACAACTACTGAATCCCAGGCGCCTAGAGCCTGTGCTCCGCAACAAGAGAAGCCACCGCTATGAGAAGCCCGTGCACCACAACAAAGAGTAGACCCTGCTCTCCGCACCTAGGGAAAAGCCAGCACGCAGCAACAAAGACCCAATGCAGCCAAAAATAAATCAATTTATATATAAAAATTATAATACCGATGAGCTCTGTGCACGTGGGGGAAATATTTACAATAATTATATTTGAAAAGTGAGGGTAAAGGGCGGTTTCTGCACTGCACTAGATGTGAAACATTGGTACCAGTAAACTGATAATTACATACGTGCACAGGAGTGTGTAGAACAGCCACTAAGAAAAGTAAACAGTGATATACTCAATACGTTACAAAGTGGAATTCTAAAGGATATTCAAGTATCCCATAATATGGCACGAGGAAACAAACACAAATAATAAAATGGCAAACTTAGCCTCTATCAATAGTTCAAAATGTAAAGGGGCCAAACACACCAGTTAGAAGACAAAGATTTGCAGAGGGAATAAAAAACCACGACCCAACTATATGTCATTTACCGTATGCTAAAACTCACTTCAAACGTAATGATGTGGGTAGGTTGAAAGAAAAAGGAAAAAGACATCGTGTAAACATTCACTTATAAAAAGCACAATGACTAATATCAGCTAATTTCCCTTCAGAGCGAGGGAAATTTCTACAGAAAAGGAGGTGCATTGTATAAGAATAAAAGGATCCATCCACCAGGAGGACACATAGCAATCGCAAATGCTTATGACCCAAACAACAAACCTTCAAGATACACGAAGCAAACACTGGCAGAGCTGAAAGGAGAGAGACCAACCCCCAGTTCCAGGTGAGGACCTCAGCGCCCACTCCACAAGTGCTGGAACTACTAGACATTCCACAAGGACACAACACCATCAACCAAAGGGATCGGTGGACATTTACAGACCCTCCACCCAACAGAGCAGGATGCCCGGTATTCACAGGTGCCCAGGGACATGCCAGGATAGACTATCCATAAAACAGACCTCAGCAAATGTAAAAGAAGTGAAGTCACAGAGAGCATTTTCTCTGACAAAAAATGGAATCAAACTAAAAATCAGTAACAGACAATCTTCAAACATGGAAATTAACTCGGTTCTACTCAGAAATAAAGAGGAAGGAACTATCGATACATGCAAGAACTTGGATGCATCTCTAGGGGATTATGCTGAGTAAAAGAATACAATCATACCAGATACCAATAGTGTGATTCCGTGTGTATAACATGCATGAGATAATTACAGAGATGGGGGACACGTGAGTGGTCCCCAGCTGTTAGGGGTGGGGCTGGGTGCGACTACACGGGTGGCAGAAGGAGCTTGTATAGTGATGGTGCTTGAGTGTCCTGACTGTGGTGGTGGCTACATGAGTACTTAGGGGGTATCTGGCCTCTTGTCCCGTCCCCATTCTTCCAGACTGAATAGAATAAGCAGGGGCAGTAGAACAGGGGGACCAAGGAGAGAAAAGTCTTTATCTGAGCAACATGAAACAGGAACAAGAAGCTACATAAAAGAAGCTGCGTAAAAGGTGGATGATAGAAGCAGATAATGCTAATTTCTGGTTAGTACACGTCCTAGAAAAAGGGATAATCAAAATGGGGCAGAGAAGGTATTCAAAGGGATAACCGAGACATTTGCCAGAGTTAAAAGTGAAAGACCTTCAGATTGAAGGAACTACACAGCACCAGTGAGGCACACGTATTGACATGTTGTGAAACTTAGGAATACCAAAGAAAAACAGGAGTTTGTGGGAGACTGCCAGAGAGAGAACAGGGTGCCTTCAAAGGGACAAGAGTCAAACTGATGTCAGATGTTTTTCTTTAGTTCCACAAATACTTTTGTAATTGCTTCCAGGGGCCCGTTTAGGGTAAAAAAAAAAAAAAAAATGTTGATTTGTTTTTCCCCAACAGGAAAATATACGGACAAATCTGAACACAGTAAAGGAAAGGAAATGATAAAGGTTAGAACAGAAATTAATGAAACAGTAAAACGAACATACATACAACACAGATTATTAAAACCAAGAGTTTATTCTTTTTAAGGGCTAATAAAATCGATAACCCACCTGTCAGGACTGACAAGGAAAAAAGAAGTTCAAAAGCACGAATACCAACATGAGGGTAAAAGTTTATCATGAAAGGTTCTAAACATTAAAAAGATACTAAAGTAATAATACTTTATGCCAAAAAAATACATGAAATAGAGGAAATCCTAGGAAAACATAATTTACTAAAATCTCCACTAGAAGAAATAGAAACTCAGAATAGTCTACTACCTATTAAAGAAGTTGAATTTATCATTTCAAAGCTTCCCACAATAAAGGCTGTAATCACAGATGGCAGCAAACGCTTCAGAACGCTTAATAAGGAAATAACTCCAACCGCCAAGCTGTCTTCTAAAGTGCCTGTACCATTTTGCATTCCCAGACAGTAATGAATGAGAGCGACCATTGCGTCACATCCTTGCCAGCAATTGGTATTGTCAGTTTTTTTTGAATGTTAGCTATTCTAATGGGTCTGTAGTGGCGTCTTGTTGTTTTATTTGCAATTCCTTATGGCGTATGATGTGAATCTTTTCATATCCTTGTTTTCCATTTTATATCTTATTTAGTGAGATGTACGTTCAGATCTTTTGTCCATTTTTAATTGTATTTATTGTTGAGTTTTAAGATTTATATATTTTGATACGTCTTATCAGATATATGTTTTACTATTTTCTCTCACTCGGTGGCTTTTCATTTTCTTAACAGTAATTGGCAGAGCAGAAGTTTTAAATTTTAATAAAATTCAACTTAGTTTTTTTTTTAAAAAGGAAATAACTCCAATCTGAAAATAGGAAGAGAGAACATCTCCCAACTCATTTTGTGGAGCCGGTGTCACAGCCTTGATCCCAAAAAGTGAGAGGGAAATTACAGAAAGGAATATTAGAGATCAACTTTTTTCAACACAGATGCAAAAATCCTAAACAAAATCTTAACAAATTAAATCTGGAGATAGGCACTTTAGAAAGGATAATACATTGAGACCAGACTGAGTTTATTCCAGGAATGCAAGTTAATTTTTTAACATTAAAAATTAATGTGATTTACCACATTTTTAAAAACATAAATAAATTTATTTATTTATTTTTGGCTGAGTTGGGTCTTTGTTGCTGCACACAGGCTTCTCTAGTTGTGGCGAGCGGGGGCTACTCTTCGTTGTGGTGCACGGGCTTCTTACTGCGGTGGCTTCTCTTGTCGTGGAGCACGGGCTCTAGGCACGCGGGCTTCAGTAGTTGTGGCTCGTGGGCTCAGTAGCTGTGGCTCGTGGGCTCTAGGGCACAGGCTCAGTAGCTGTGGCGCACAGGCTTAGTTGCTCTCTGGCGTGTGGGATCTTCCAAGACCAGGGCTTGAACCCGTGTCCCCTGCATTGGCAGGCAGATTCTTAACCACTGCGCCACCAGGGAAGTCCAACCACATTTTTAAAAAAGGAGAAAAATGGTGTGATCATCTCAGCAGTTGCAGATAAAGCACTTGATGAGATTTGACGCCCATTTGTCATTTAAAATCTTAGCAAGTTACGACTAGAAGGGAGGTTCTCTGCGGCATGTCTGCCAAAATCCCACAGCCAAAAAACATGTTCAGTGCAGCTGCTTCCAAAGTAGCCCATCCCCCGCTCTGCACACATGGCCGGCCCTCTCCCAGTCAAGTGGCGCCCCGGCTGGCCTGGAACTCGCTGTGGCCGCCAGAGTGCGCCAGAGGAGGGCCCAGCTGCTTGTGCCTGTCCTGAAGGTCTGGCCACCACCTCACCTGCTAGGATGGTTCTTATAAAAAACAAGCAGAAACTGACAGACATTTGGGAGGAAGAATGTGGAGGAATTAGGACGCTGAGGCCCGCCGGCGGGAATGAAAAGTAGTGCAGCCACCGTGGAAACTGTGGTGGTTCCTGAAAAAATTCAACAGGATTAGCGAGTGATCCGGCAAGTCCCCATCTGGATGTACGGGTGAAAGAAGGGGAGGCAAGGACTCTCGGGTTTGACACCCTCCTTCGCAGCAGCATATTCACAGCAGCTGAAAGGCGGGAGCACCCCACCCGCCAGCGCTGGGCGGATGGATACACAATACACGAGGCATATAGCTGACTCTCAGCCTTCAACAGGAACGCGGAGCTGACACCTGCTACCGTGTGGATGAACCTCGACCACGTTAAGCACAGTGAGAGAAGCTAGCACGAAAGGCCACGTGTTGTGTGATCCCATGTCCATGAGGCACCTGGCTCAGTGGCCTGGGCTGGGAATTCCAGTTGCTAGAGGCTGTTCCAAGGTCAGGTTTGGGGCAGGTGGATGGTGGGGTAAGAGGGAAAAAGCAAAACTTCTCTGTCCTTTCCCGGCCCGCCTCCCGCCTCAGCCTCACCAGAGGAAGGAAAAGGCTTTAACTTTAAAGTCAGGCTGGAGTTATGATCATTTCATAGCTCTGGACACTTACAATGACCGAGTTGACCCTGGGTTTATATCTTAACATGACAGTAGAACTTTGAAATTCTCTACGTTTGAGCCAAAATGTATAGGCAGGGGCAGAGAAGGAAACTCCTTCTCCGAATACATTTTAAAGACCCGGCCAAGGGCTTCCCTGGTGGCGCAGTGGTTGAGAGTCCGCCTGCCGATGCAGGGGACGCGGGTTCGTGCCCCGGTCTGGGAAGATCCCACGTGCCGCGGAGCGGCTGGGCCCATGAGCCATGGCCGCTGAGCCTGCGCGTCCGGAGCCTGTGCTCCGCAACGGGAGAGGCCGCAACAGTGAGAGGCCCGCGTACCTCAAAAAAAAAAAAAAAAAAAAAGACCCGGCCAAGGTAGGAAAAAGCAGCTTCAGGTCTGTTCCAGGACCCCCTCATTCAGTGTCCTGGTTACAAACGTGGTGAAGTGTGTCGTTTCGCCAGCATAATAAACTGATGTAAGCAGATGCGCTGGGTTGGTCCATTCACTCGCTGTCTCCTCCGGCCGGTTCTCATGGGGCGCTCGGGGTCCCCGGCATCCGCAGCAGCTCCTCCTCCTAGCGGAGCCCGTGCTCGGTGCTCGGCGCTCGGGGCGCGGGGCGGGGACAGTCAATCGAAGGACGTCCTGAGCAGGTGCGGGGAGGAACAGAGGGCAGGATGCCTGAGGACAACACGGATGGGGGAAGACACTCGTCAGGGACAGACGAAAGCATGATGGGGCCCTGGGGACGGGCAGCCCTCGCTGCCTGAGGTTGTCACCAGCTTTGTTTTCTGCAGACGTTGGGGGAGTCACCATAAACTCAGGACCTTACACCCCCTGATCACCTCAGGGTCTGTGGGTCAGGAGTCCAGGCAGGGCTCAGCTGTGTCCCCTGAAGGTGGCCCCGGGTCCACGCAGAGGGCTGGGTCCTCTGCTGGGAGTGCCTTGGGTGCGCCTGGGGCCCACCCGCCACACCCCCAAACCATCCCCGGGAGCAGTGTGTGGATTAGATGCACTGACTGGTTCCTGCTGCCTCTCAGGAGCCTGCGGCCGCGCCCCAAGGCCGTGTCCCTCCCCTTCATCCCCGCTCTGGGCTCCCTGCTCTCCTGACCCCAGCTCCTCTCCCACATCCCCCCAGGTTGGCTCTCTGCTCCCGGGAGGAATTAGCTCGCTCCCCCATGAGGGACGTGGCTGGTCACGGGACTTGACCCTGGGCCTCTTGCTCTGCTCCCACCCGCTGGTCCCTTCAGTCTCTGTCAGCTGGGGTTGAGAGTCACACCCACCTAGACGGGTGGGGAGATTCGATGGCTCTTCCAGGTAAAGCCCCCGGCCCCGCCCCCCGGCCCCACGCGGGTCAGGTGGCAGGGCCCACGTCAGCGCTGGGCGGGCGGGTGAGAACCCTCCTTTCCTCACCCCAGCGGATATCTGTCTCCTTGCCCTGCAGGAGGGGGGGATGGGGGGGACAGAAGTTCAGTAAATGGCCTCTGGCACACTTAGAATAGAGCTGCAGCTGCGGGGAGCCCTGGGCGGCACCCTAGGGCCCAACCTGGCCCTCAGGTGTGGGAGCCACAGGGAGGGCTCCCCGCAGAAGCAATGTCCCCGTTGAGTCTTGCTGGGTGAACTGGACTTGGCAGAGTCAGGAGTTTGGGGCGGGGGAGAGGGGGGGTTGGAAAATAATGTGGCTTTGAAGTTGGACCTTTGCAAGACTTGGTGATTCGGGTTCCAGGGCTGAGGTGAGGACCTCGGGGCTGGGGCACGTGAAGCCCTTCTGCTGGCTGTGCTGGGGTGGGTCCTTCCCTGTGGGTGGAGGGGACACACAGACCAGCACGACTTGCTGGGACTTCTGAATGATGACATGATCACCATTGCATGTTTTCAGGACACCCAATAAACCGGGACTTGTCACCATCCAGCGGTGGCGACATCGACCTAGCTGTGTGTGGCATCACTGGTCCACACGGTTTCCTGTCCCTGCTCCGTGAGGCGGATGCCTGCCGTCCTCACGTCAGGCCACTGGCTGCCGGTGGTCTGGTCAGTTTCCCTGACGGACCCTGTGCTCGCCGTCCCCCATCACGGAGGGAGGGGCCGGAGGGATCGTGTCGTTCAGGGTGGAGCCACTTGGATCAGCTGCAAACAACCGCTGTGCCGTCAGTGCAGACATTGCTGGTTAACACAGCCTGGCCCAGACTCAGAGCGAGGCCAGGCTTTCTCGAGGGCCCCTGGCTCCCCTCCTTGAAGCAGTGAGTGCCTGGGTGTGTTGGAAGCATTGCCCTTCCACTCAGGCGACGCAGGGGGCAGGGGCACAGGAGAGATGGGGGGAGCTTGTCTGCAGGCTGGGCCACGGGTGGGGGACCTGGCCGCGCACTACTCCTTGAGGAAGGTGGGGAGGGAGTTCTTAGGGAGAGCCTGCTTGTAGCCCCCGGCTGGCAGGGCCTCTGAAACAGCTACCTGAGCGGCCTGGAAGGGTCTGCAGGGGACAGGCTGGTGGGAGCTGCCACCGTGGTGGTGTGAGGATGGGGCTCGTCCAGCCACAGCTGAGAGGGGTGGAGGAACCAAGTTTCTGGTGGGCTTGGTGCACTGAGCCGACCACCAGGCCCTGAACCCGGAGAGCTCCTTGTCTTGCAAGACGTGGTCCAGGGGGCTCCCTGCCAGGAGGAGGCTATGTGTGTGGAGGGGGGGCTCGGGGTTAGAAGGCCATCCTCGGAGAGGGTCTCCCCCTCCCACGGAACCGTGCGGGGGGGGGGGGGGAAGGTCCCTGCAGAGATCCCTGGAGCACCCCAGGAGATTCTGAGAACAAAAGCCAGCCCTGGAGCATATGCCGCCCCCCCCCAAGTCCGTCAAGTGAAACCTGGCCCTAATTTTTTGTCATCCTCTTCACCAGGCCACCCTGAGGAGCCAGCAGTAACTGGGGGGCGGGGGGGAGGGGCAGCAAGCGGGGAGAGGAGGTCTGAGCAATCGGGCAGGTGGAGCGGAGAAACAGCCAACAGTTTAAATTAGTTGTGGAATAAAGTTTTGATTCAGTTGAGACTGGACTTCAGTTCCTGAAAATGACTCTTGCAATAAGTGTGATGGGACAGGTGTGACTGTACCTGAGGTGGGGATGGGCCAGGAGGCACGCCGAGGGCAGGGGATGAAGAGGCAGGAAGGAGTTCCTAGTCTGACTACCTGAGCACATCCTCTTCCTTTCGCTTCAAGCCGTCAGAAAGAAGCTGGGTCAGCGTCAGCCCTGCTGGGGTGCGTGCGGGGCAGCCGGCCACCCTGCAATGTGTCTTTGTGGACGGGGCAGTATGGGTGGGAGAGCAGAGGTCTTCCCCTTTAAAGGCCTGAGATCCCTACCCCATCTCCTGGTATTCAGACTGCTCCAGGTAAAGCGTTGGGGACCCCCAACTGCCCGAGATGATGTTTCCACCACCACCCTGGCAGAATGGGAGCAAAACATGACTTTAGGCAACAGGAAAATAAGGGTGATTCCCTTTCCTGCAGGCCTGGGCTGGTGGATTAGGGGCTGTGATGGCCTCTGACCTCCTGGAAGCCCATGGGTGGTGGGAAGAATTTAGGATGACCCTGTGATTTCCCCCTGGGGCATCTGGGTGAAGCTGGTGCCCTTAACCAAGAAAAGGAGTAGCCTAGACCTGCCTGGCCACCAATGCAGGCCCTGTGACATGCAGATGTGACACCCCAGGTGTGAAGGTGGGGGAGGCCATCACCCCAAGGCAGCAGGTGGCTGCCACCAGCCAGGGCGGACAATCCGGGCAATCGCAGAGGCTCCAGTGGAGGGGGTGGAGGGGTGAGGAGGGAGCCTGCGGGGCGGTAGTAGTGGTCCTGGTCCAGCTGCGCAGCTTCACATGGATCTGTGGGTCTGTCTCTGCAGCACGAGGCCTGTCAGCCTGAATGCCGTGGGGGCGGGGGAGGGGCGAGGGGAGGGAAGAGGAGGAGAAAGAGAGGGAGGAGGGGGAAAGAGGGAGGGCACGGGGTAGGCTGCCGGTGAGGGGAAATCTAGGGGGGAGGGAGAGGTGGGTCCTGGGGATGTGGGAGATAGACGGGGTGGGGGGCGGGAGTGAGATGGGGCGGGGAGGGGCAAGCGGGGAGTCGGGGAAGGCCTGGAGCGCGGTCGGCGGGAAGGGGGCGGCGGGGCTGGGGGTGGATCGGCGCGGCGCGGGGGCGGGCGGAGGGCGGCGCCGCTGCAGTGCGGGACCCACTCGCCCGCCGTCCCCGCGCCCGCGCGTCCCCGCGCAGCCGCCTCCGGCCTCCGGCGCCGCGCATCCAGGTACGCGGGGCTGGGGAGGGGTGTTCCGGAAACCCCCGCCGGCCGGGATGCCCCAGGAAGTTTGGCCTTCGGGGAGCCCCCGCCCCCTTGGCCGGTCCGGGTCTGGAAGCCGTGGTCGGGGGGCTGGGGGGCTGGGGGGCCGGGGTCGCCGGTCTGCGTGCTCGGCGCTGGCGGGCTGGCCGGGTTCCGGGCCGTCGCTGTGACCTGGCCGAGCGCGAGCCGAACGCGCGGCCCTGCCATTGTTCTCCGGGTTCATCTTCCCAGGAGGCCCGTCCGCGGAGCTTCGTTTGTTTTTGTTTTCCTTTCTTTTCCGGCGGAGCCTGTAAGAGCTCCCCCTGTCCCCCCGCCATCTCCCCGGGAGCTCGCGGAGGGCGCTCCAGGCACACACTGTCCTCCAAAGGGGGAGGGACGGACGCAAGTGAGACCCCATAACCGCCTGGGCTGCACACGCTGGGCCCCGCTTCTCCGTCGTCAGGTTTCTCAGCCGCGCCCGGAACCCGCCGGATCCCCCTCCATCCCCGCGAGCATCTGTTTAGAGTTGAGCTTTGCCCCCCAGGGTGAGAGGCCTTTGACAGCAGCAGAATAAAACGCCTGGCGTGTCACCAGGTCACGTCGGTCACCAGATAAACCTTACGGTGCGTGTAAGACGCGTGTTCACAGGCCGCGGGAGTCCTGCCCCTCCGAGGTCGGCAGGACTCGCGTTTTCCTCCGCAGGAAGCGGGCAGCGGGTCGCCATGGCCTCGCCAGCGGCTCAGCAGCTGGAGGAGGACGACGGCCTGAGGGGCTGCGAGCTCTACGTGCAGAAGCACGGCGCCCAGCAGGTGCTCAAGGACTGCATCGTGCAGCTCTGCATCTCCAAGCCCGAGCGCCCCATGAGGTTCCTCCGGGAGCACTTCGAGAAGCTGGAGAAGGTTAGTGGCTCCGGCACCCGGTCCTCCCCCCGCCCACCCCCTAGCCGGTGCAGGGGTGTGTGTGTGGCGCCGAAGCCCCGTCGGGCCTCCCCTCCGCTGCCTGCGTGCTCAGGAGGGGGCGGGGCGCCCGCGGGACGGCCTCCTGCGACTCTTTGCGGGGAGGTGGGCAGGGAGGCCACGGTGGCTTCATTCCCGCCACAGAAATCCTCTCTTCTTCCAGTGGCTCAGGGTCTCAGGAGGCCTCCTGGAAGGTGGTGCGGACGTTTGGGAACTGCAGGCTGTGACTATAGCTTGTGGGGTCGCTGGCGGTTCTCAACTTCGGGGACTGGTTAGAGATGCCATTGGCACTGGGATAAAAGGAAACAGCCCTGACAGAGAGTGTGGCGGGCCTTTGGAGGTCAGATTCCCTCGCTGGCCTGCCCCTCAGACATGTGGGGGGAGTACGTGCCACACCCACGCCCTCTCTCCTGAGGAGGGAATCGCCCAGCTCACTCCTGCATGGATGACAGCTCTCACCCCCTTCCTGGTTCATCCTGGGGGCTCGGGGCTAGGAAGCAGCAGGCTGGGGCAGGAGCCGCTTGTGGTCCCATCCAGCTTTCCCTCCCCGCCTCACGCCTCCTGCCTTCCTCCCTGGCCACCCAGATCTCTCTCTGGGGTGACCTCAGGTTCCTCCTCGTGGTCTTTGTATCACGACCTACCTGTCCCTGGGGACTGAACGGGACCCCAGCTGGGGCCCAGGTCTGTTTTAAGCACCTCTGTGTCCCCGAGCTCAGCGGTGTTTTACTTCTGATGGGCACTCCTGTGGACAGGTAGCTGTAACGCAAAGGAATGGATTTATTTCTTCCTTTTAGAACAGTCTGTTAAAACACATTTTAAAGTAATACATGCCTTTTAAAGAAAAATTGAAAAGTTCAAAAGTGGAAAGAAGAAGTAGAAATCACCTGGAGTCCTTTCCACCTGTTCCCCCCCAACCGTGCATTGTGGTTTTGAAACATAGTTGGAATCATGTTACGGATGCAATTTTATATTTTATGTTGTTCATTTGTTATACATTCTTCATGGTCCTCAGTGTAAGTGATTGTGTAATGTGTTGAGAAGATCCAGAAAAGTTTTCTCAATGTTTTCCTCATGATTAGACAGTTGAGTTGTTTCCAGTGTTTTAATATTAAAAATAACACCACCCATTTTTAATTGGGTTGTTGGTTTTTTGGATATTGAGCTCCATGAGCTGTTTGTATGTTTTGGAGATTAATCCTTTGTCTATTGTTTCATTTGCAAATACTTTCTCCCATTCTGAGGGTTGTCTTTTTATCTTGTTTATGGTTTCCTTTGCTGCGCAAAACATTTTAAGTTTACTTAGTTCCCATTTGTTTATTTATTTTTAAACTTTTCATTACTCTGGGGGAGGGTCAGAAAAGATCTTGCTGTGGTTTTATGTCAAAGAGTGTTTTTCTCTAAGAGTTTTATAGTGTCTGGTTTTACATTTAGGTCTTTAATCCATTTTGAGTTTATTTTTGTGTATTGTGTTAGGGAGTGTTCTAATTTCATTCTTTTACATGTAGCTGTCCAGTTTTCCCAGCACCATTTATTGAAGAGGCTGTCTTTTCTCCATTGTATGTTCTTGCCTCCTTCATTGTAAATTAGGTGACCATATGTGAGTGGGTTTATCTTTGGGCTTTCTATCCTGTACCACTGATCTATATTTCTGTTTTTGTGCCAGTACCATACTGTTTTGATTACTGTAGCTTTGTAGTATAGTTTGAAGTCAGGGAGCCTGATTACTGCAGCTCCATTTTTCTTTCTCAAGATTGCTTTGGCTATTTGGGATCTTTTGTGTTTCCATACAATTTTTTGTCCTAATTCTGTGAAGAATGCCATTGTTAGTTTAACAGGGATTGCATTGAATCTGTAGATTGCTTTAGGTAGTATAGTGATTTTCACAATATTGATTCTTCCAATCCAAGAACGTGGTATATTTCTCCATCTGTTTAAATAGACATTTCACCAAAGAAGACATACAGATGGCCAAGAGACACATGAAAAGATGCTCAACATCACTAACTATTAGAGAAATGGAAATCAAAACTGCAATGAGGTATCACCTCACACTGGTCAGAATGGCCATTATCAAAAAATCTAGAAACAATAAATGCTGGAGAGGGTGTGGTGAAAAGGGAACCTTCCTGCACTGTTGGTGGGAATGTAAATTGATACAGCCACTATGGAGAACAGTATGGAGGTTCCTTAAAAAACTAAAAATAGAAGTACCATATGACCCAGCAATCCCACTACTGGGCATATACCCTGAGAAAACCATAATTCAAAAAGAGACATGTACCACAATGTTCATTGCAGCACTATTTACAATAGCCAGGACATGGAAGCAACCTAAATGCCCACTGACAGATGAATGGGTAAAGTAGATGTGGCACATATATGCAATAGAATATTACTCAGCCATAAAAAGAAACGAAATTGAGTTATTTGTAGTGAGGTGGATGGACCTAGAGTCTGTCATACAGAGTGAAGTAAGTTAGGAAGAGAAAAACCAATACTGTATGCTAACACATATACATGGAATCTAAATAATATGGTACTGATGAACTTGGTGGCAGGGCAGGAATAAAGACGCAGACATAGAGAATGGGCTTGAGGACACAGGGTAGGGGGGAAGGGGAAGCTGGGGCAAAGTGATAGTACCACTGACATATGTACACTACCAAATATAAAATAGCTAGTGAGAAGCAGCTGCATAGCACAGGGAGATCAGCTCGTGCTCTGTGACCACCTAGAGAGGTGGGATAGGGAGGGTGGGAGGGAGACGCAAGAGGGAGGGGATATGGGGATATATGTATGCATATGGCTGATTCACTTTGTTGTACAACAGAAACTAACACAGCTTTGTGAAGCAATTATACTCCAATAAACATGTATTAAAAAAAATAATGCCACAGGGACATATTTGTACACAGATTTTTTTTTTCCTGTATGTAGTAGTGTTTAGTACAGCTTCTCGGAGATGGAATTATTGAAATTCCAGGTGGAATTACCAGGTCACAGAAATCTTGTTGGTGTTGTCAAAGAGCTCTCCAAGCGCAGCATTGATTCAAGCCCCACCAGACAGTGTGCTTGTAGCCACCCACCCTAGTCAGCTTTGGCTGTTTTAATTTAAAAGCCTGTTTTTCAGGGACTCCCCTGGCGGTCCAGTGGTTAGGACTCCACCCTTCCAACACAGAGGGTGTGGGTTCGATCCCTGGTTGGGGAACTAAGATCTCACGTGCTGTGCAGCCAATAAATAAATAAATAAATGAACCTTAAAAAAATAAATAAAAACCTGTTTCTTAGTTGATAGGTGAACATGGCGACCTGGCTTTAATCTTTGGTTACTTTCGAGGTGGCCATGTATGGGAGGAGTCCAGTCGCTGGCCTGTGCACAGAGGACAGGGGACTGGAGCGGGGGGGCGGGGGGGGGCGGGTGCTTGTTTCCTGCACGTTTGAAGAGGGAGGGTCAGGTGGGTGACAGTACATCCTCATTTAACTCTACTTGTTCACAGATGACCCCAGCCAGGTGACATGTCTCACAGGACGGGACTTCTCCGCCGGACCAAGGCAGGGAGCCCATTAAGAGGCCAGAGGCAGGGTCCAGGCCAGACCTGAGCTGAGGCTGCAGAGTGAGGGTCTCAGCGGGGGACCTCTTGCCCCCAGGGGACATTTCAGTGGCCAAGATGCTTTTGGTTGTTAGACTTGGCAGGGGTGAGGGTGCTCCTGTCCCCTGGGGGTGGAGTGAGGGTGAGGCGGGCTGTTTTCCTTGGGGGGCCTTTCCGGTCTTGCTGGTGGATTGGGGGTGGGGTGAGGAAAGAGGCATGGGCCGTGACTCCTTGGGTTTGGTCCGAGGCCTGAGTGAAGTCCTGAGCCAAGGAGGGGCCAGTGGGAAGAGACGGAGACAGGGTTGGACAGGAAAAAACGAAGAGTAAGGCTTTGGATGTGCTCAAGTTGTCAAAGAGGCTATGAGTTTGGAGCTTGGGGGAGAGGCTGGGGCGAGCACAGGGGTTTAGGGAGATTCATCGATCATTCTTGCCTGGAGAGGCAGTTCACTACCTGCCTTTGGCAGCTGAGGACCGAGGTCTGGAGGAGGTAGGGTGACTTGGAAGGCCTAGGTTCCAGGCTTCGGGGCTGATTTGGTGGGTTCTCTGAAATCGTGTGCAGGCTTTTATAGGCGGGTGCATTTCACTGGGGAGAGCGTCCCCAGTGTTTGCAGTGGATGTTCAAATGGACCTGGGATCCCCAAATGAAAAGTGCCTTAAGGTGTCCTGAGACCCCACGGGGGTCTCATTTCCTGCTGCGTCTGCTGAGCACGGTGACCAGGGAGCTGCTTCAGCCTGGGAGCAGGAAAGGCTCTGGCTTTGGGGCCGCGGTGTGCTGGGTCCCGGGCCCCTCTCTCTGCAGGAGGCTGGCCAGGCCGGAAGCCTGGGGAGGAGCAGTTTTCTCCACTTGTGTGGAGAGCAGGAAGCGTGTGTGTGAGGCCTTGATAAGCAGAGAGGCTGCAGCTGCCGGCACAGGTTGGTGGGGATGGCCCAGCTCTCGGGGTGCTGCCTGGGCTGGGGTGTGGCACCCAGTGCCCAGGCCTCCGTGAGTGAGCCGGTGAGGAGGTGGCCTTATTCCAGGGTGGAGGCTTGAGGGGGGAAGATAGTCCATACCCGCCGGCCAAACACAGCCTTGGAGCTTCTCCAGGATTCAGTCTTGTGGCGGATCGTGTGATGATAAAAGTCATCCAGCCCTTTAACAGTGGGTTTTAAATTGTGCGGGAAAGATTACTTTATACGAACGCGCCCGTGACCCTGCACCACGTACCCGCCCTACATTTTCCCGAGGACTTTTCTGGCCCCACAGGACACGCTTACATACGGATGTGGATAATCGTATATATGTGCAGTTTTTGTTGGCTTTTTTCTTCTTAGTAGCATTTTTTATTGTGCTAAACATACACGACATGGAATTAGCCATTTTGGCCTTTTCTTAGTGTGCATTTCAGTGGCGTGAAGGGCACTCATGTTGCCTTGCATCTTTAGTAGCATTTCTGTGGCCTCTGTGGCTGTAAAGTTTTCCATGACGTGGATGCGTCATCGTTTCTACTTTATTTCCATCGTTTTGTGTTTGATGGCTTTCAGGGTTTTTTGTTTTTTTTCCGCTCCAGAAACCACCTTTATGCCAAGGAAATGATTTAAAAGAAAAAATGGGTAACTCTGCAGGTATTTCAGGAAGGGCTCTGGGGGCCGAGTGTCTGTCTGTGTTTACGGCTGTTGAATCTTGTCGCCCATCTGCTCCCCAAGGACCGGGTGAGCGTGTGGTCTTGCGACCCTGAGCCCCCACCCTTTCCCGAGTCCTCGCCGACGCCACTCTGCTCTCTTTTGTGGCCGTGGACGCGTCATCCAGCAGGCTCTCCTTCCTGGGGCAGCGGTGGCTTCCCTCTGGTCCGTTGGTCCGACAGCTGGTGACCCAGGCTCACTCTGTGCCTTTAATGAAACGAGCAAGTTACGCTGTGTTTCCCTTGGGGAGAACCGGCCCGCGGCTTCCCTGGAAGTGAATTCTGTCAGGGCCCACATGGCCCTTCCTGTGGCTGTGGTCTACACTGGGCATCAGATACGTCCGGTGACTGTATGGAGGACCAGCCTGTGTTTCCTGGTGACCAGCACTGCATGTGACATTCTGGTGGCGGACAGAGGCGTCCATTGGCGGAACTACGTTGAACTCCCGAGGGTCTTGGAGGGGCGGTCCGTCCCCCCGGCACGTTGACTGCCCCGGCCTTCCGGTGCTGGGGGGCCACTGGGGAAGCCAGGGTGGAGGGGGTGAGTCCGCTTTCAGCCTGGGGGCCGACAGGAGGCCGTGCCCTGCGGGTGGCGAGGGTTACCGTGGGGCCGTTTTCGGGGAGCACGCTCTCTGGACGAAGGCTTGTCCTCGGGACGATGGGCTTGGCGGCTAACGCCGGGGGGCAGCTCGTGCCACCCCGGAGCCGTGGAAGGCTGGAGCCGCGGAGGCGTTGCTGGAGCGTTGGGTGGGCCGGAGGCTGGGGTGGGCGGGAGGCCGTCTGGAGGTGGCAGGGCGCGGGGACCGGTGGTCCAGGCTGTAGTCTGGGCGTGTTCTGGTGGCTCCCGTTCTGCAGCGTAGAGAGGCCCCGGGGAGGGTGTGCGAGCGAGGGGACAAGAGGCATGTGGGAAGTCTCTGTGCCTCCCTGTGATGTTTGCTGTGAACCTATAACTACCTAGGGAAACCAAGTCTTTGAAATTAAAAAGGAAAAGAAAGTGGGTGCCCCCATGCCTTTGGGCCCGATGGTTTCTTCCCTGGTCGTCGGATGTCTGCTTCACTGAGGGGCGGGCGTCCGGGAGGCCGAGTGGGTGGGGCACTGGGAAGGTGGAATGAGGAGGGTTTGCAGAGCAGCTGGGGTGCGGGGGCTGGGGTTCCCAGGGTTCTGAGTGCGGGTGGGAGGGTCCTGGGCGCTCTTAGACCGGGCAACCGGTCCCAAGGTCTGCTGGAGGGTGGTGGAGGCAGCGAGCTTTGCGGGAGGCTGAGGCTGGGGGTGCAGGGGTGGCTGGAGACACTGGTGGCCGGGGTCCTCCCCAGGCTCAGACGGGCCTCAGAGCACCAACCAGCGCTTCGAGGGAATGACAGCCACCACTGATACGCTACTATTGACTGAAGTCCGCGGCGCCCCTGAGGGTTCGCTCTTGTTGTACGTTCTGTGGGTTTGGACAAACCTATGACATGTTTCCATCATCATAGCGTCATGCAGAGTAGCCACTGCCCTAAAAATCCCCTTTGCTCCACCTGTTCGCCCCTCCCCCCCGCCCCCCCCAGCCCCCAGCAACCCCTGATCCTTTCACTGTCTCCATAGTTTTCGCCTTTTCTAGCTACAGCGTTTAGCCTTTTCAGACTGGCTTCTTTCAGTTAGTGATACATACTTAAGCTTCCTCCAAGTCTTCTCATGACTTAATAATAGCTCGTTTATTTTTATTGCTGAACAATGTTCCATTGTCTGGATGGACCCCAGTTTATTTATCGATCATCTGCTGAACGACGTCTTGGTTGTTTCCAAGTTTTAGCAATTGTGAATAAAGCTGCTATACAGGTCCGTGTGTAGGTTTTTATGTGATGTAAGTTTTAACTCATTTTGATAAATACCAGGAGTGCAATTGCTGGGTTGCATGAAGACAGACACGAGATTGTCTTCCAGAGTGGCTGCACCAGGAGTTCCCCGGTCGTCCAGAGGTCAGGACTCCACACTGTCCCCGCCGAGGGCCCGGGTTCAATCCTTTGTTGGGGAACTCGGATCCCACGAGCCGTGTGGCACGGCAAAAAAAACAAGACAAAATAAGACAAAAACAAACAAACAAAAAACAAAGTGGCGGTGCCATTGTGCATCCCCACCAGCCACGGATGAGGTTCCTGCCCCTCCACACCCTCGCCAACCTTTGGTGTCGTCACCGTCTGGATTTTGGCTGTCCCGATAGGTGTGTAGTGGTGCCTCATTGCTGTTTTTTTTGTTTTTTTTTTTTGTTTTTTTTTTGCAGTACGCGGGCCTCTCGCTGTTGTGGCGTCTCCGGCTGCGGAGCACAGGCTCCGGACACGCAGGCTCAGTGGCCATAGCTCACGGGCCCAGCCGCTCCACGGCATGTGGGATCTTCCCGGACCGGGGCACGAACCCGTGTCCCCTGCATCGGCAGGCGGACTCCCAACCACTGCGCCACTGGGGAAGCCCTAAGCAATCTCTTATTGTTGCTTGTTGGATTAAAAAATTTTTTTAAGCACTGCAAGGGCCATTCTGGTACAGATATATTTTTGATGTCTCTCATTGTTTCCTTAGGTTGTATTTTAAGAAATAGGATTATGAAGCTCAGAGCACCCACTGATAGTTATACCAGTTCTCCCAAAAGGTTTCATTCATTCATTCATTCATCTCACCAATACTTACTGAACACTTGCTCTGTGCCGGGCGCTGTTCCAGGTGCTGAGGACGTGGTGGTGAGCTCCCTGGGAAGCACAGCGTTTCCCATCCGAGCTTGTGTGACAGCGGGGCCGTGACTGGGGAGGACACGGCATCTGCCTTGTGTTCATCCGGTCACATCGGAGATCCTAAAATTCTAAAATTCTAAAATTCAAATTCTAAAATCAGAACTTTAGAATTTGAGAATGAAGTACCCAGTGCAACATGTTATTTCAAGGGGTCCCAGGATGAGTTTAAGTCTTTTTTTCACTCAGAAACCGAATCCTTTGACTATAACCCAATGAAGTTACAAATTATTAATAAAAAGGTAGCCAGAAAAATCCAGAAAGAGCCAGAAGCCTCTGCATACATTTGGAAATCAATAGTGAGCTTTTGCTCGGCTTATCAGTTAAAGATTGTCACGATAAAAAATGAGGAAATATTTAGGCTGAGTGACAATAAGAGCATTGCGTGTCAAAACATGTGGAATGCAGCAAAATTGGTACTTAGGGAAAATTTATAGCTTCATTAGAAAATCAGATGATAAATTAACGAGCCGTGTGTCGTAGTTTCCTCGGGTGCCATACAGTTCTGGAAGCCGGAAGCCCCAGATCAACGCTTTGTCAGGGGTGGTCGCTTCTGGGGGCTCTGACGGGGGGCGGGGTCCGCCGCAGCCCCCCTCCAGCTTCTGGGGGCTGCCCTTTACTGGCAGACGCATCACCAGACTGCCCCTGTGTTCGGCCCTGTGTGTCTGTGTCCAAACTTCCTCTTTTTATAAGGACACCCATCGTTGGATTAGGGCCACTCTAATCCAGAATGACCTTGTCTTAACTTGATTGTATCTGTGAAGAGTTATTTCCAAATAAAACCACTCTCTGAGGTTCTGGGTGGACATGAATTTTTGAGGGACCCCTTTCAACCTACTGCGCAGGTGCCACCTGAGAAGCCAGGAATAGAGGAAGAAAGCAAGACAGAAACGAGGAAAAATTATAAGGGTAAAAGCAGAAGTTAATGAAGCAGAAATCGAAGAAATAGCAGACAATAAAATCAGAGTCTGACTCCGAAGAGATGGATGAAACAAACATTGGAGAGGGCTGCCACGTCCTGAAGAGACACACAAACTGTAATTTGCCACAGGTTGGGGAGGAGGGGGGCAAGGGGTGAGCTCAGAACTGCCCACGTCCCCTGGTTCAGCTCTTCTCATCTGGGTGGACTCAGGAGGCATCTCTTCCAGGAAGCCCTCTTGGACTCCTCCTTGCTGAGGATGGTCTAAGAGCCTGCCACTGCTGGTGCAGCCCCTTGTACCTGGTCCTTTGGTGGTGCTCACCCGTTGTCTTGCTGTGACCACCATCTCTGTCCTGTTTGAGCTCTAACAGTAACCTCCTTCATGAAAGAACTATGCCTTTTTCCCTGTTGCATTTTCTGTCTGAGGCCTGGTATACAGAAGGTGCTCACTAAATGATCGAAGCTCTGTGTTTCTCTTCTTGCCTTGCCGCTGGGTGGCTGGGTGCCCTGGACACGTCCCTCACCCTAGGTGTCCCCTACGCGGGACGCCCCTCACCCTAGGAATCCCCTACGCGGGATGGGGCAGCCGGTGTCCTTGCCCAGCCAGACAGGGAGGGGAGCAGAGGGGAGGGACTCCACTGTCCCAGGCTCCCAGGCGTGTGTGCTGTGTGGGGGGTCAGCTCAGTTCCGGAAAGTCTCCCTAGACCCCCCTCCGTGCTGTCTCTTCTCAGGCTGGAAGCCTGCATTTCACCCCCCGCGTAGTAGAACGTGGTCAGAAGGTGGTGAAGCACGTCGTTCACGGCCCAGGAGCTCTGGGTCCCGCGGGCAGGACGGGGACGGTCCCTGGAGCCGCCTTACGCGTTTCGGGGCAGATTCTGGCCGCGGAGCTTTCTGGAAACACTGTTCCCACACTCTTGTTATGAAGATTCCTTTGGCCTGATCGCCTGTCCTGACCCCGTGCCCTCTACCATTCACAGCCAAGACAACTCAGCAGCATGAAAACAGGAGGCAGGAAAGGGGAGCTCTGAGAATTAGAGGTTTTCCCGGAATCTCCCGGGGTGGGAGAGGGATGCCATCCAGAAATGACGGTCTGGCGTGGTCGAGGCAGAGCCTGGGGGCAGTCATCCCACTGCGCCCTGGGGGGCCCTGGCTCCCCCCCCCCCCGTGTCCTCTCAAAATCCCCTGAAGTGGCTTCGTGTTTTGAACCACCTGTATCCTGCCTCATTTGACCCTTTGCTGCCAGAGACGGAAAATCATCTCCGTGCCAGGACAGGGCTGCTTACTGGTCCAAGAAAACAAGGCCTGGGCCGCGGCTTTCTTGAAGACAAATGGCTTCTGGTGGCTGCACAGGGAGCCTGGGGTCCTCACCGTGACTGCGGACCCTGGGTCAGCCACTGTCTGTAGGGTCTGTGGGCCATTCCCAAGGCTAGGTCGCTCCGTTATCTCGAAGTCAGTGTGTCCAGAACCCAATTCAACGTCGGCCAGATCAAAACCAAATCAATACACAGAAAGTGGCAAAGGGTGTTGGGGGATGGCACTGCTGCTGGGAGGTTCTTCACTGAGCTGAGCACGAGCCCCCGTGGGACCCAGCATTCCTGCCCCAGGGGTATCCCCAAGAATTGAACACGGCACCGAGACGCACACGTGCACCCTCACGTCCATGGCAGCGCTACTCACAGCAGCCAAAGGATGGAGCCAGCCCATGTCCACCAGCTCACTAATGGAGCATCGAGATGTGACACCGCGGAGTACGATTCAGCCACCAAAAGGAGAGACGTGCTGACACCTGCCACAACGTGGGTGCTCCTTGAAGACAGTGTGCCGAGTGGGAGAAGTCTGACACGGGAGGGCACGTACCGTATGATTCTGTCCATGGCCATGTCCAGAATGGGCGGATCCACGGAGGCAGAAGGTAGGTTAGTGGGTGCTAGGCCTGGGTGGAGGGCATGGAGGGGCTGCCAGTGGGGTACCCGGGTATTTTGGGGTGATGAAACGTTTGGATCTAGCTGTTAGAGAGGTTTGCGTAACATTGTGGATGTACCGAGTGCCACAGGCTTGCATGCTTTAAAACGGCTGATTGTTAATTTTATGTTGTGCGAATTTTACCTCAGCTTAAGAGAAGTTCCCTCGTTTGCTGAGACAAGCGCCTGTCGGCTCCCTCGCTTCTACGGGAAGCCTGGGGTCGTTTCCTCCCGACCTCACCTTCATCACTGCCCACGTCTCTGCCCCGTGTCACCGTCACCTCCGAGCCTGGGCACTCCCACATGGCCTGACCTTCCGGACGTCCTTTGGTGGCCCGGGGCCTCTGCTGGTTCCTCTCTCCTGCGCGCTGGCAGAGCCCCGGTGTCACTATAAACAGTTTACGCTGCAGTGCAGGGGCCTTTCCCACTCATGTCTCCCAAATCCCGCTTTAAGACCCCACTGACTCATTTTTGTGTATATTACTGTTCTTTTTTTTTTTTTTTCTGGCCACACGGCTTGTGGGATCTTAGTTCCCCCAACCAGGGGTTGAACCCGAGCCCTCGGCAGTGAGAGCTCGGAGTCCTAATCACTGGACCACCAGGGAATTCCCTTACTGTTCTTATTTTTAATAATTTCTAAGAGCAAAGGCCCAGAGTCTCTCACTTGAGATGCAACTGACATTTCTATTGATAGTGAAAATTCGTGGTTTACAAGAACAGTCAGTGACGTTTGTAATGATTTCCATAAAAGTGGGAGTCTTACTGACAGTCTTAACTTTGAGTAGAATTAACGTACAATGTAAATAACACATTTCCGGCATGTCACCCAGTAATTCACAAAGGGTGGGAAATAACCCAGTGACTCCTGGCTCCAGGAAGATGTTGGCGCTGGTCTCAGAAAGGATGAGATGACTGTTGTCACGGTAACAGAGGAGTGGCAAGGTGAGTACTTGGAAGGCAGTTCTGGAGCGATCGGTGGTTGCTGGTGTGTCCAGAGCTGACCCTCAGGGAAACCCCTCCTTCCTGCCCACGAGGCACCTGGGGCTGTTCCTCAGCCTTGGAAGCGTTGGGTGTTGGATGAAGACCCTGTGTATGTTGGCGTGAGTCGGAGCTGCTCTCCTGGCTTTGGCTGTTGTGTAGGGTCGTGTGTAGGTGCAAGAGCTTATAGAGCTGGTTCCTCCTGTGACCATCCGGGGCCGTGTGCTGGGAAGCCCGGTCCCATCCAGGGACCAGCTGGTCGCCAGGTTGCTCTGGGGAACTGGAGCTGGAGGGTCGGCTGTGGGAGACCCCGTCACTCCATGTACCTTTGCACTTTTTGGGTTTTGCGCCCTCTGTGTGTAAACAGAGTTTTTAAAAAGCAGTAATGAAAAGCGCGGGAAGAAGACGAGAGGTTTGCTTCCCTGTTCCGCGCCCACCTCCTGTTTCCTGCACGTTGGTGAGCAGAGCGGGGGCACTTCCTGCCCTCGGGTGAACCGGTGGGGCTGGGGGGCCTCAGAGGCTCGCCGGGGCCTTGGACCCTGTGGGCTGAGCTCTGGGGTCTGGTAGCAACTTTGACACGTTGCTCAAAGTGTGAAGGAACAGAAAGCCTGCTGGAGCCAGGGCTCTGTGGCCGGCAGGGCTGTGGGCTGGGAAGAGGTGGGCTTGGAGGTAGCCTTGAAGTCCAGGGAGGCGGGTCGGGCGGGCCCGGCTGGGACGCGCTGGGTCCCCGGCCTTCCTGGGACCCTGTGACCTCCCGGGACAGACTCTGGGGTTCTGCCGAGATGGCCTCTCTTCTCACCCGCTCTGCGTTGTCCCCTCTCCAGGAAGAAAACCGACAGATCCTGGCACAGCAGAAGTCAGCCTCCCAGTCGGACTCGCACGATGAGGAAGTGTCCCCGTCGCCGCCCAACCCGGTGGTGCAAGCCCGGCACCGGCGTGGGGGAGTGAGCGCCGAAGTGTACACAGAGGAGGATGCCGTGTCCTACGTGCGGAAGGTGGGCCTCGACCCCCCCCCCCCCCCCCCCCGCCCTGCATCCCAGCCCGCATCCCAGGCGTCGGGGCCTTGGCCTCCCTTCTTCTTCCAGAAGGTCGTCGTGGTCCCTGCTGGCCTGAGCCCGGTGCGCACCTGCCTGAGGCTCTCTTGGGACCACCCCACCCCCATGGTTCTGTGACCCCAGTAGGCTGGGGACAGGGCGGGATGGCCAGGTCGTGGGGTGTGGGAGGAGGAGCCCCGCGTCCAGGGCCTCGTGGGTCCTGTTCTGGCTTCACCCTCGAGGCTGGACCCCAGCCTCAGAGCCGCCTGGGGGTAGCCCGCCCCCGCCCTGGACGTCACCCTCCCTCTCTCTCCGGCCCTCCTGCTGAGCAGGGCACCCCTTTGTCAGGGGCCTCCCCGACGTGAGAGCACTGGTGGCTGCGTGTGCCCCTGAGCCCTGCCTTGGGCGTGCCTGCCATTCCATCTTACACATTTCTATAGCCAGCTTTACTCTTTAAAAAGATTCTTTTTATTTTTACTTTTTGACCTATTACCAACATTTATTTTATAATATGGCAAAATGTGCGTAGTAGAATTGACGTCTGTGTCAGCTCAAGCTGCCGTAACGAAAGACTGGCGGCTTAAACAACTGACATTTACCCTCTCACAGTCTCTAGGCTGGGAGCCCAAGATCCAGGTGCCGGCAGGGTGGGTTTCTGGTGAGAACCCTCTTCTCTCCCTGGCCCCCAGGCGGCCGCCTTCTCGCCTGTTCTCACGTGGCGGGGGGGTGGGGAGCGCAAGATCTTTAGGTCTCGACTTACGAGGGTGCGGATCCTGTCTTGGGGGCCCACCTAACACCAGTCACCTCCCGAGGCCCCATCACTAAACACCTTACCATGGGGGCTAGGGCTTCGACACGTGAATTTGGGGACAGTTGGGCAACAGCACCTCTTCAACCATGTTTAGCATCCAGGTCACATTCTCACCATTGTGCCATGGTCACCGCCGTCATCTCCAGAATGTTTTCATCTTGCAAATCTGAACCTCTGTCCCCATGAAACAACCATGCCCGGTCCCTCCCTGGCACTGAGTCCTTTTATAATCAGGGAATAAAACCAGTAAGAGTGCAGCTTAAAAGCCCACCGTCCAGCCCGGAGGAGATCCCCAGACAAACCCAGACGAAGGGACGTTCTGCAAAATCACTGCCAGTCGTCCTCTGAGAAACTGTCACAGACCAGAGGGGCTGAAGGGCCATGGCGACTGCATGTGGCCTGGGTGGGATCTGGGTAAAACCAAGGAAACAGGACAGACATGTGGGTTTAGTTGCTAGGATGGCGCCCAGCTGGTTCCCTAAGTGTGACGTGTCACCACAGTAACCCAGGGTGTTGCAGGAGGGGAGGGGTGCAGCGTGTAGGAAGAGACCTTCCTCTCGAGGCCTGCACGTCCGAGCTGTTACACAGTTGCTGGAGCTGGAGTGGCTTTTCAGGGGCTCCATCCTGCCCCTCAGGGATCCCTTTGTAAAGGGTTCCATGGTTTTAGATGCGGCGTAACCACATGCGGGGTCCCGACGTCACCACCCGCCCCCAGCCTGGAAGAGATTTCGGGGCAGCTGAGCACGAGGTGGGGGTCACGTGCCGGTGCAGACAGCCTCCCCTCGGTGTCTTTTGAGGGAGGAATCTTGGCGTTGGAAATACCAGTGCTGGTCGTCAGCTGGGCGTTGATTCACCGGACACACCTCGAGCTTTCCAGGCTGGTCTCAGCGGGCGTGGGGATGACTTTTTACCCACATTTTAGCCAACAAGGTCCAGGCCCTTACCCACCCCTTCCATAACCACCTGAAAGGGTGGAGCCAGCCTTGGGTCAAGGTATCTTTTTTTTTTCCAGTTTTCAAATATTTCAACAAGTATTTGTTACCTAAAAAAAGCCAGTGGAGTAAAGAAATAAAAACAAAAGACATAATAATCCAAGGGCCTGGAGGCCTTGTAGCATCTTTTTTTTTTTTTTTTTTTTTTGCGGTACGCAGGCCCCTCACTGTTGTGGCCTCTCCCGTTGCGGAGCACAGGCTCCGGACGCGCAGGCTCAGCGGCCATGGCTCACGGGCCCAGCCGCTCCGCGGCACGTGGGATCCTCCCGGACCGGGGCACGAACCCGCGTCCCCTGCATCGGCAGGCGGACTCCCAACCACTGTGCCACCAGGGAAGCCCCCTTGTAGCATCTTTTACAGGCTCTGAAGCCCACCGGCATCTGTCTACCAAGACCCCGAGTTCTGGACGATACGCCAATTCTCAGGTCACTCTGGGCCCCTTGT
Organism: Pseudorca crassidens; assembly: GCF_039906515.1. Classification (NCBI taxonomy): domain Eukaryota; kingdom Metazoa; phylum Chordata; class Mammalia; order Artiodactyla; family Delphinidae; genus Pseudorca; species Pseudorca crassidens. Next base: position 313,171 of record NC_090310.1, on the reverse strand, counting down.
CTCTTCTTTATTTTTCAGATTTCCAAAAATTGTGACATGCAGCTAGCATTTCAAGATTTCTGTCTACCTTCACTGGTAATAACACCTTGAAGGCTGAGTGGCCCGATTTCTCGGGGTCAAGGAAGGGCCCAAGGGGCTAGCTGGGTCCAGGCCCTGGTCCAGGGTGCCCACAGGTCTGACTCTCCTGGGCTTCCCCGCAGGTCATCCCCAAGGACTACAAGACTATGACGGCACTGGCCAAAGCCATCTCCAAGAACGTGCTCTTTGCTCACCTGGACGACAACGAGAGAAGGTAGGTGTGGGAATGGGGCTGGTGGGATGTCCAACTCCAGGGGACACGGGTCAGTTTTGGAAGCACGGGCTCATGGGGCAGGGGTGGCCTCTAGAAATTTAGCGCTGTGTACACTTGGGCTGCCGCCTCAGATCTGGGTTGGGATCCAAAGTGCCCGCAGGCCGACCTTGTCACGGCAAGACTTGTCTTCTGCTTGCAGAGGGCCTGCCGTGCCCGAGCTGAACTCACTGCCTCGTGGGCTTACGGGTGAGATGCACGTCTGTCCGCGGAGCACGGGGTCCTGAGGGGGGGTGACTGAGCTGGGGTGGCGCTCAGCACGGGCTGGAAGGGCCTCGGGTGGATGTGGGGTGGGGGCGAGAGTTACTCCAGGGAGGGGCCTGGGGGCAGTGAAGGGGCTGGGACGCTCTGCTTGGCAATGGCGAGCATGTAAATAATTGGGAAAACTGGAAAACGTTAAGCCACAAAGCAAAAATAATCACTGGGAATGTTTTGGGGGCAGTCCTTCAGGATTTAATCTATGCACATACCGTAACCCTGTATTGTCACAAAACGGAATGACGTTCTCCGTAGTTTGTCGCACTTGAGAGGTGGTGAGCGTCTCTCTTTGTCAGTAGAGGCTTTCGTGGTCTGTGGTCCCCATTTCTATAGGGTTGTGTGATGTGGCTGCTCTCCTGCCGTGGCTGTTTGCGTTTTTTATGATAAACAGCACTTTGATGACATGCCCATACTCGTATGCTCGTCGGGAGTATTTGTCTGTTTCTTTAAGATAAACTCCTCGACGTGGATCAAAGGGTAAATGATGTTTGAAAAAAATTTTTTTTTTCCGTTCTTGGCAAACGGTGATTCTTCATTAGAATAACCGAGCACATTTTGAGAACAGTCCATGCGAGATGTGCAGATGACATACAGATACGCGGAGTGAAGGGAGAAGAGGCCACTTTGCGTCCCCCTCCCCACAGTGACCACCAGCCGTGGCCTGGACTGGCCCCTCCAGGCCGTTCTCCGCGTGCGTATCATGTGGAAACAGGTGGGACACACACACCTTCCGTGGCGCGGGCCGGGGGCCTCCCGTGTGGCCACTGTGCGGTGGCTGTGGACGTGCAGCTCCACCAAGGGACGGGTCGGTTTGTCCACCGCTCCCCTTGCCCAAGTCCCTATGGACGTTTCTAGTTTCCCATGGTGCGGGGTCTCAGTGAAGAGCGAGGAATGGTGCTTCTGCAGGATAGGGTGGCTGGCATGCCAGTGTGGGTTTTTAGGCTTTTGATACGTTGTGTTGGCTGGTCCCAGGAGGGCCGCAGGGACATCCAGAGGACCTGCAATTGGGGGTGGTCCCTCCTCGCCCGCAGCATACTTCCCAGGCGGGGTGGCTGTGATCCAGGCTGGGGTGGAGATGCCCTGTCTGCAGAAGCCCGTGGCACGGGGCAGGGGCGGGGCTGGCCGGTCCTCCGTCTTGGACCCATCCGTCCGTGCCCGCTCCCTGGGGGAGTCAGCCTCACCACGCCCTCTGCTCTCCAGCACTTGCCGGCTCCTGGTGGATCCACGGAAGGTGGACACGTGTGAGACACCTCGCGGTCGCCCTCCCCCATCTCCCTCTGCTGAGTTGGCTTCCCCTGCCCCGGACACACCGGGTACGATCGCCTTATTTCACGTTTGAGGAGAGAGGGTGTCGTTTCTCTGATTACTGGTGACACTTTGCTCAGTTCATGGCCTTGGAAGCTGCTCAGTGGTTCACTGGCCTGGACTCTTCTGCCCAGAACAAAAGGGTTTGGACTCAGAATCACAATGCTTTTCAGCAGGTCACACCCTTTCATGGCCCCTTCCAGCTCCCAGGTAGCAGCAGGTTCAGAAAGTCTTAGCTTAGGGCCAGCCTGGCCGAGGCAGCTGAGCTGGACTCCGTCTCTGGGCCGTTCCGGGTGTGTGTGTCCAGGAAACGTATGCTGGAGTCCTGCGCCCTCGGCCCTAAGTTCCCAGAGCCACACGGCTCCCTCTGCCTCAGACTTTACTGCATCCGAGAGCCAGGTGGACAAGAAGTGGAGGAAGCAGATGGTTGGATTAAGATTCCTCTTTTCCAGGCTGGATTGGAAAGAAAGCTTTCACACGGGAAGCGTCTGCTTTAGATCTTTTGTTTTGCACAGAGGAAAACTCACTTTCCAGATCGAAGCCCGCACAGGCTCCCGTTTCTGGCTACGGCTTCTAAAGAGACGGGCTGACGGTTCAGGAAGCGGGTTCCAGAGGCCGTGGGCAGGGAGACGCTGTCCCCTGACCTTCCACGTGACATCTCCCGGTGCAGCATCCAGGGCCTTTGCTTCTCTCAGTGCGCTGGACGCTGGGCTTCGCAGCTTTGTCTCTGCTCAGTTGCGGTCTGGTGCGTGCTGCCCAGTTCTTTCCAAGTTTGCAGGGCGCCTGGTGAGCCTCGCTGTGGGTGCTGCCTGCTGCTCCCTCTGCTTCCCGGCACGAGTAGGGTACTAGAATATCCATGTGGGTGAATCCGTGCGGGAGAAGCCACGTGCTGCTCTATGATCCCTCCTGCTAAATGCAGGATTGGGACAAAAAGACCCCACGGTCTAGGGCTGGGTGCTTTCGCTCTTGTCAGTGCTTTCAGCTTGCGTGGAGCCGCATCCGCGGGGAGACAAGGCGAAGACTGTGTTCCAGCCCTTTGCTTTAAGAGAAGGTAATGCAGCGTGGCTGAGGGACAGAGCCCCTACCCCAGACTGCCGGGCCTCCTTCTGGGTGGGGCGGCGTTTCTAGTCGGCGTTTCTCGAAGGCTTTCTCTGGGTCTGTGCGGATACTTTGGAGCCTCAGTTTCCACTCCCTAAATAAGAAGAGTGTCTCTTGGCCAAACCACAGCACCTGGCAGAGCCTCAGTTTTCTCAAGTGTCAAATGAGGGTAATAAAACCTACTTTGAGGCTTGCAGTGAGGATAGAGTGAGATACTGTCCGTGGGCGTATCATTACCATCATTATAATCACCTCCATCATCACCACCATCACCATCATCACCATCACCACCATCATCATCATCACCGTCATTACCATCACCACCATCATCACCATCATCACCATCACCACCACCAACATCACCATCACCACCATCATCATCACCACCGTCATTACCATCACCACCATCATCATCACCATCACCACCATCATCACCACCATCACCATCACCACCATCACCTCCATCATCACCACCATCACCATCATCACCATCACCACCATCATCACCACCATCACCACCATCATCATCACCATCACCATCATCACCACCATCACCATCACCACCATCATCACCACCATCACCACCATCATCACCACCATCACCATCACCACCATCACCACCATCACCATCACCACCATCATCATCGCCACCATCACCATCATCACCATCATCACCACCATCATCACCACCACCATCACCACCACCATCACCACCATCATCACCATCATCATCATCACCATCATCATCACCATCACCATCATCATCACCATCACCACCATCGTCACCATCATCACCATTATCACCATCATCATCACCGTCATCATCACCATCACCATCATCACCACCATCATCATCACCATCATCACTATCATCACCACCATCGTCACCATCATCACCATCGTCATCACCATCACCACCATCTTCATCACCATCACCACCATCTTCATCACCATCACCATCGTCACCATCATCACCATCATCATCACCATCATCACCATCACCACCATCGTCACCATCATCACCATCGTCATCACCATCATCACCATCGTCATCACCATCACCATCGTCACCATCATCACCATCACCATCATCACCATCACCATCACCACGATCACCATCATCACATCACCACCATCACCACCATCATCACCACTACCATCACCACCACCATCACCATCACCACCATCATCACCATCATCACCGTCAACATCACCATCATCATCACCACCATCATCACCACCATCATCATCACCACCATCACCACCATCATCACCATCATCACCATCATCATCACCATCATCACCACCATCATCACCATCACCATCCTCATCACCATCACCACCATCATCATCACCATCACCACCGTCACCATCATCACCATCACCATCATCATCATCACCATCATCATCACCATCATCACCATCACCATCATCACCATCATCACCATTGTCACCACCATCACCATCATCATCTTTCTGGCCCTTCGACTTGTGGGTAGGGCTAAGTTAGTGGGCATCTCTCTGGATGCAGCTTTGCCCCTCTGAGGTTGGCTTGGCCATCAGATGGAGCCCATAGCCAGACCCCTCCGCCCTTCAGTGCTTAGTCTGAGGAAGGGGCTGGTTTGGCCCTGAGACCACTCCACAGTCATTCTTTGCTCCATCCTGGGCCTGAGGTAGGTAAATGGGCTACTCTGGGCCTCAGGACACAGCAGGAAGGACTCTGGGAGGCTGGCTTGTCGCCCTGTCTCAGTGAACAGTGAGGGGAGGGCCCTTGCCCCTTGCTCCAGGCCAAGCAGCACATGTCCGAGTTGGGGCTGGAGCGGGATGTCCTCGTGCCCTGGGCGGGCCCCTCCAGAGCCCTGCTGAAGAGTTGAGTAGTCCTGGGGAGGGTCCAGGTTGGGGGGCTGGCAGGTGCAGCCTCTTCACTTGGCTTCTGCTCTTGTGAGCAATAGCAGAGACTTTGTCCTTCCTGGGGACGCAGGGGCCCAAGCAGGCTCAGAAGGAAGCCACAGGATGCTCCAGAGCCCTGGCAGGTGCTGTGGATCCCAGCCTGTCCCCCGAGGGTGCACCAGGCCCGGGGGAGGGAGGTGGGGACCCTTGGGTTCCATCAGGTCCCTTCCCGGCTTGCCCGCCCACTCAGGGTGCCTGGAGACGGAGCGCCCATGGAAGCCAGAAGCGTGATGATTAGGAGGCCCTGCGTGTGTGCGTCAGGGGCAGGGTCCAGGCAGTCGCACTGCATTTCGGGCCCACGGCCGGGGCCTCGTTCCCGGAGCCGCCAGACGGCCGGGCGGACGGGCGGCAGTGAAGGAATCTCACCCTGGGGCGGCCTTGCTGGCAGCGGTTCGTGCTCCCTGCAGCTCTGATTAAGACAGGCCTCTGGCTGCACCCCTGGCCGCACAGCTGTCTGTCTCCGCCCACCCGCATGTCTCTGCAGTCTGTTATTCCACAAATTGGCTCGGGCCCCCGGGTGATGGGAAAAGCACACCCGTCTGCTGAATTCACAGTCAATTCAGGGAACAGACTCTGTTTCTCTGAGCCACTTCAGCCCCTCTTGCAGCCTGGCTCCAGCTTCGGGGTTTGCTGCCGACCTTTCAGGCAATACTAAAAACCAAGATTAGCATTTTGGAAAATGCAGGGCCTCATCCGAGGAGATGCTTAATGGGTTGGACTGGCAAAAAGTTTGATTTTCGTTTTGCACAAAGCCAGGCTCACTCTGGGCAGAGGAGACCTCCAGGTTCGCATGTCGTGGGCCGTGTGACCCTGCGGGGTCGGAGTCGTGTTCGGTGTGAGGCTGAGACCTGGGACCCTGGAGCCTGCGTCATGGCGAGCTCTGAGCCAGAGCCCGATCGCAGGCCTTGTCTGCATCTCGTTAGAACGGTGCTGGCCTCGTTGTGGCGGCTTTGGGCAGATGAAGCATGGAGGCACACGGAGCTCAAGCGAGCTGCCACGGCCACCCAGCTGGGCCCGGGGGAAGCTGGGATGTGAGCCTCGGCGGGGACGGGGCCGCCCTGGGCTGCCCTGCCTCCTGCCGTGCTTGCATCACCCAGCTCCCTAATCTCCTGTTAACCTCGCCCACGATCTCGCTTATTTGGTACTATAATGTTTTAAAACTTGTAGAGTTCGGTGGTGAGAGGTCTCCAGGGCGCTGCAGACACGTCTTCTCACACCAGCCGGTTCACTGTTGATGTCACCTGACAATCACCCCGTAACGTGATTGGAGACGCCCGCAGGCAGTGGGGTAACTGAGGCCAGGGAGGCGCGAAGAGGGGCCATTTCTCTAGAAAGGTGGGGCCCTCGAGATGGCCTTGCTGGTGAGCTGGCCCCCACCCCTCACAGTGCTGGCCCAGCCCCAGGATGGAGGACACCCGGGGCCCTGGCTTGGGTCCACGCTGGAGCCCTGGTCACTACAAGTAGGAAGTTGCCTGCCAGCCGGGTGTGGGGAATTCACCAGCTGGCCGGGGCCCAGCCAGCCTCTCCGCAGACACAGGTGCCCCCGCATGTATCAGATGGGGAAACTGAGGCTCAGAGAAGGCAGGTAATGGGCCAAGGTCACACAGGTTCTGGGGGGCAGCGACTGGTTTTCCTGAGGCAAAGTCCCGCGCCGCTCATGGCTCCGTTGGGTGAGAGCGCTAGTCACACAGACTTTGCTCTGTACTGCCAGAGCTTGGGTCCCTCCCAGCCCTACAGCAGCCCTGAGAGAGGGACGCGGCCGCCCCTCGTCCTGCAGAACGGGGGCCCTGGTTGAAGCGTCGTGCTGTCTCGTCGCTTCGGGACCCTGGACGCAGCCCCCCTCCCGTCGAGAGTCCTCCCGCGGGGGACCCACGTTTAAAAAGTGAGTCATCCTTTCCTGGGACGTGGGTGGTCCCACCGGCATCTGGTGGATGCTGGGGGTCCACAGAGGAGGAAAGGGTCTCGTGTCCCTTGGGGTCGGGGTGCTTGCTTCGCAGAACCAGTGACCTTTGAACCAGGTCTTGAAGGACAGGCAGGAGAGGGGTGGGGCAGGCGTTGGAGCGGCGGGGGCAGCACAGGCAAAGGATAGCGGGGCGAGAGGAGGCACAGAAAACAAGCTGGGCTGTGGCTGGTGGAGCGAGAGAGTGAGGCCGGTGAGCTGAATCTGGGTTGGGCCACGAACTCAGTGGAGAGCTGCCGCTTCATTAAACAGAAGTCCAAGAAGAAGCCAGGAAGGTGCGTGGTGTCTTCCCTGTGTGGACAGTTCCTGGGGCGTGTTCCCGGATGTGGTCTCACAGCGGCCCCGCAGCCCGGCCTGTTCCTCCTGGACCTCAGAGGGGCCGGCTTCACGTTCTGGAAGGGGTGGCAGGGAGGTGACCCTGCCTTCTGCTGGAGGGGTGTGTGTGTGTTCGTGGTGTGTGTATGTGGTATGGTGTGTGTGTGTTCGTGGTATGTGTGTGTGTATGTGGTGTGTGTGTGTGGTGTGTGTGTGTGTGTGTGTTCGTGGTGTGTGTGTAGTGCATGTGTGTATGTGGTACGGTGTGTGTGTGTGTGTGTTTCTTACTACCAAGGAGCTTTTTTTGTCTGGTGTCATGAAAAGCATTTCGGTGATTCTCAGGTTAAAAATGACCATTGTTTAGCGTCTGGTGCCGGGTGGGGGCGGGTATGTCCTTGGCTGCAACAGCAGCGGGAATGGTGTGACGAGCCGCGGCTTCGGGACGTCAGTCATGGCCAGTCTGGTTTCTCCCTCCCTCCCGCCCCTGCCCCCGCCCTGGACCACTGGAGAGAAAGTTCAGCCGTCAGCTGGTTCCACCTGTAAATGTTTCAGTGCGAGACGCTCCTTTTTGTCTTGGCTTCCTGCCATCACGGCCACCTCACATCCTGTAGGCGCGTGGGGGCGGCTTTCTCGCTAGGTCGTGTGCGGGCTGCTGTCTGCGGCTCTGTTTCTGCAATGGGTCCTGCCTGGGGGTCCGCATTCCCATCTGCTGAGGTGGGTCCCCTTCTTGGCACTTGAGGACACGGGTGGGAACAGCCAGGACCCCCCCCCCCCGCCCCCTGACGGTCAGTGTTTTCTCGTTTCGCTGAGGATCCAGCCCACCCCACGTTGCATCTTGTGAGATGACAGCTGGTTCACGCGTGTCCTTCAGGAAATGCAACAGTTGCTAAGAGTCGGGCAAACAAAGATGCGCTTTGATTCCGGGAACAGCTGTGGGGAGGACACACCGTCTCTGTCAGCTGCTCCATCCTAATTCTCAGGCCGTCGGAAACGGAGCTCTTTAACCCTTTGGCTCCCTGGGCTCTTCCCACCCTGTAACTTCCTAGGTTTCTTGCCCCTCGACTGTGGACACAAGTCCTGGGATGTGGCGAGGCTGAGCCTGGCCGTCGGGGCCAGTGCTGGGGAGCAGGTGGGGAGATGCATACTGCTCTTCCGTCAGAGGAGACACAGCTCTGGGGACGCTGCTCCTGGGGGCAGGTGGACGTGGCCTCCACGGCCCTCGTGTGCTCGGAGGGGACCCTCGTCTCTCAGAGGCACATGGGCCAGTTCCTGCTGCAGATCCCGCCACTCCTGTCCGCGTGGCCTTTGGCCCTGTGAGCAGCCATTCGCCCCATCTCGTGGCACCCAGTGGACCTGTGAGGTAGGGTTGTCCTCACCCCCAGTGCGAGGAGGAGGGACCCTTGCCCAGGGGGGCTCTCGTATGCCCAGAGGTGTCTCTGGACTCTGCGTCATAGGTGGCCGTTGGAGACGTGCCCCGTGGCGGAGGCCGTGCTTAGCCGTGCATCTCACAGGTGTGGCGTCTCCTTCACGGCACATCCTGCTCCAGGGGCCAGAGGTGTGCTGTGAACAGAGGTACCCTCCCCACCGTGGAGCTCCTTTCTCGGGGGAGAGATGAAGAGCCGACAAGTAAACAGCTGGAGGACACGGTGCGTGAGGTGGAGCAGGTTCTAGGGAGGAGTGGGGGATGGGGTGGCCTGGGAGGCCTTGTTCGGAAGGAGGTTCGAGGAGAAACCCGAGGGAAAGAGGAAGTAGACCAGGCAGGCAATTGGGAAAAGAGCATTCATGCAGCAGGGGTGCAGGTGCAAAGGCCCTGTGGTCAGGGGCATGCCTGGAATGTTCAAGAATCAGCAAAGAGGTCAGTGAGGCTAGAGCAGAGCCAGGAAAGAGGCCAGGAGTAGGCAGTGCGGACACAGACACAATGAGGCTGAACACATGGGGCCTTCTGGTTCACTGTGAGGGCTTCAGCTTCTGCTCTGAGATGGGAGCCTCTGGAAGGCTTGAGCGTATACCTAGCCTGTCAGGACTTCCACCTGAGTAGGGTCAGTCTAACCCTGTGTTCAGAGTAGAAGGTGTAGGGGACCAAGGAGAAGTAGAAAAACCAGTTGAGAGGTTGTTTTGCTAACCCAGGTGAGGTGATGGTGTCTTTAACCGGGGTGGTACCATTGGAGGTGGTCAGTGTTAGTAAGTCCTGAATACGTAAAGGAAGGGGCTGCGTCTAGCCTGGGATGGCTCAGTCCTGACGTTTGCCTGCAGTGCTGGGTCCCTGTCTTGGTTATGGGATTCCTTTTAGGCAACAGCAGTGACGATGGTGATGATGGTGATGGTGGTGATGGTGACGATGGTGATGGTGATGATGACGATGGTGATGGTGATGATGAAGGTGGTGGGGGTGGGCACACCATGTTAGGTGTGTGTAGCTCATCTAACCTTTCAGCTGGCCTTCCTAGGAACCACCTGTGATGGGTGTTGTGGACTCTCCGGCACTCCTGCCCCGCCCCAGCTGTGTCGCACCACATGGTTTGGGCAGGGATGGAGTCCACTGTGGGCCTTAGGAGTGGACCTTGTTTTAACCCAGTCTGACTGAGTCTGTTAAGTCACTGTGGCTGGACCCTGTAACCCAAGTCTAAGCAGGAGGCTGAGGGCAGTCCAGCCCTGCACCACTGACCAAAGAGCCTGGTTTCGACGTGACCCTGGGACCCTCCCCACTTTACAGGTGGGGTCAGGCGGGCGGCTCTGCCTCCTGGCTTGGCGGGGGGTGGGGGGACCAGGGCTGGAACCTCCATGTGGCGGGGAGCTGCCTCCCAAGAGGGCTCTCGGGGGTTCTCCCGTGGGAGCGTTTGTGGGACACGTGAGGCTGCATGACGTGTAGCCTGGGGCCCTGGGAGCCAAGGGCAGTTTTCTTCCAGAAGCGTTTGGTGTCTCAGGCCCTTCCTGAGGACGAGGCTGGTGTTGATTCTGCATCTGTTGCAGCTTCATCCGCGCCGCCCCACGGGCACCTGACGCGCCTGACTCCACCCATCTCTCACGGGGACCCCTCAGGTGTGTCTTAATGTCTGTCCGTTTTATGGGTGAGGAGGTGGGAACTCGGGGGCGAAGCAACCCGCGCATGGTCCCCGCTCAGCCCGTCCTCAGCGCTCTTCCCTGCTCCCCATTTGGGAAAGGTGACTCCCTCTGCGGGCCCCTTACTTGGCTGCGTGCACGTCCAGGAGGAGCCCAGGGAAGCTTCTGGAAAGCAGCAGGGCCTACATGGCTGATGGCCCCCGGGCTTCTGAGCTTCTGGCCCTGAGAGGTGGTGATGTTAGGGGCTGCTTTATTATTATTACTTTTTGGTACGCGGGCCTCTCACTGCTGCGGCCCCTCCCGTTGCGGAGCACAGGCTCCGGACGCGCAGGCCCAGCGGCCATGGGTCACGGGCCCAGCCGCTCCGCGGCATGTGGGATCTTCCTGGACCGGGGCACGAAACCCGTGTCCCCTGCATCGGCAGGCGGACTCTCGACCACTGCGCCACCAGGGAAGCCCTAGGGGCTGCTTTGCTATTAGGAGGAGGCTAAGACCTCCGGAAGCTGGGGTTGGGAGCGTGGCTGGCACTAGACGACCTTGGACTTGTCCTGGCCTTGCTGTTTGCTGGCTGCATGACCTTGGCAAGTGATGTAACCTCTGAGAGCTTCAGGAAAGGCAGGAAAGCCACGGTCCCCAGGCAGGAGCCACTCCCTCTCACCTGTCTGTCCAGCGGGTGTCTGGCGCTATCCTAGGTCAGTGAGCAGGTGGGCAGGGGAGGGGGCGTGCAGGAGATGCACCTGAGCGGGGATGGGCGAGGTCTCTGCTGGGCAGAGCAGCCAGGGAGCTCCTCTTGGAGGAGGGGGTGTTTCAACCTGAAACCTGGCAAGCATGAGGGGCAGGGGAAGCGAGTTTCTGGCAGAGGGACAGTCTGAGGGCTGGAAAGCCCCTGGGGGTCAGAACTGGCCAGGCCGGGAGGGCCAGCAGCAGATCCTGCCGCTGCTGAGGGCCATGGTCCCGGGCTGGCCGTGGAGACCCTGGCGTGAGCTTCCAGGGGCTGCGCAGACAGGCTCCGAGTCCCAGGTCTTGGCCTCTGACTTCGAGCTCTGGACTGACCTGCCAGGGACGGTGTCTGCAGCCGAGGCCAGCCTTTCCCCATCTTTCTCAAGATAAGCCTCCTCCCATTCAAAGGGGACCCCCAGCTCTCACCCTGGGTCTTCCCTGGGTAGACTGCCCCCGGGTGCCTCGGGCCACCAAACATTGGGACAACCATATTGCTTTCTATAAGGCGCTACGAATCAGCATCACATAAGTACTCTAAATGATGTGTTTCCAAAACAGTTTTACTTTTTCAATTTAATATTTATTTATCAAAATTTAATGTATTTACTTTTAGTCAGCTCTGTGCCAATAATTTTTTAAAAAATTTATTTATTTTTGGCTGTGTTGGGTCTTCATTGCTGCACGCAGGCTTTCTCTAGCTGCGGCGAGCGGGGGCTACTCTTCGTTGCGGTGCGCGGGCTTCTCACTGCGGTGGCTTCTCCTGTTGAGGAGCACAGGCTCCAGGCGTGTGGGCTTCAGTAGTTGGGGTTCACGGGGCTTAGTTGCTGCGCGGCATGTGGGATCTTCCCGGACCAGGGCTCGAACCCGTGTCCCCTGCATTGGTAGGCAGATTCTTAACCACTGCGCCACCAGGGAAGTCCCTGCCAATAATTTAAAAAACTCAGTCTTGAAGGAAAATTTTAATACTTATAGTCTTCTAGTCATAGGAAAAAATTGCAAAGATTCACACATCTCTTACAGAGCAGCATGGCAGGGTGATTGATAAAATACTTTTAAGCATAAATGTTTTTACATTAGGATAAGTTCTGTGAGAAAACATTAGAAATATCTGTTCAAGGAGAGAAGGAACAAGGCAAAAATCCCAGCTAAGAGGGTTTTTACACCCCCTGTTTCTTGGTTAAAGAGCTGGTGGGTGTCCAGTCCCCGTGGTGAATCAGGGTTCTCCAGAGAAACAGAACCCAGAGGATAGAGACATGTCTGAGGACGTTTAACGTAGGGCTGGCTCTGGGGGTCGTGGAGGCCGCGAAGCCCCACCAGGTGCCGCCTGTGAGCCGGATGCCCAGGGCCCGGTGGGGCTGTGCAGCGAGTCCAGAGGCTCGAGAACTCGCAGGTGGATGCTCGAGGGTGGGGAGGGTGGGCGTCCAGCTCAGGTGGAGAGCGGATCTCCTGTCATCTGCGTTTCTGTTCTGTTGGGCCCACAAGGGATGGGGTTGTGCCGCCCACCATGGGGAGAGCCGTCTTCACGTGGTCTGAGCTCAAAGGCTGATCTCTTCCCAGACACCAGCCCAGACACACCTAGAAATCACGTCTCACCAGTTAAGTGGGCGTCCCTCGGCCCAGGCGAGATGACATCTAAAGTGAACCGCGACGCTATGGATTTTTATTTCATGGTCTATGTTTAAAAGAGTAATACAAGCAATTTCAGCAGTGAAAACGTCAGCACTTACAGTAGCCCAGAAATTCCTCCCTTTTGCAACTGTGTAAACGTTCAATGAAACGTTTTAGATGTTTAAGGACAGAGCGTGTGACCATATTAAACGACCCTGGTCAGTCGAGGACCAAGTTGGGGACTGGGGATCTAGTTCACATGCATTGGGGCTGCTGGGGTCCCTGATCACGGGGGCCACAGGTGGAGGACGGATGGAGGGCGGGCTGTGGGGCGGGGGGAGCAGTCGACAGACTGGTGACAGTGCCAGGTTGGGCCCTGGCTTTGGCTGGTGGACTGGATGGAGGGTGGAGCCTGCAAGCTCGGGGGTTGATGCGGCCTGGAGGGCGGAGGTGGCAGGTGGAGAGATGGGATCTGGCCACACAAGCCTGAGCAGCCTGGCCTGCTGGGTGTCCAGAGGGAGGTGTCAGGTGGCCGGGGGTGGCCCTTTGCCCCCAAGCTCGTTTTCTGCCCTCGTGCCGTGGCCCCTCACCTCTGGTCCTTGTTGGCCTTGTCTCTTGGGGAAGCCTGGCCTCCTGGCCCTGCCAGGCCTCTCTGCTCCTCTCACTGTGGAGCCGTGAGCTCAGCTAATGCACCTTTTGGATTCGAACCTCTTCCTTTTATGATCGGGCTGATGGCCACTTTAAGCATTTAAATCTTGGTGGGGTTTTTTTGCGGTACGTGGGCCTCTCACTGTTGTGGCCTCTCCCATTGTGGAGCACAGGCTCCGGACGCGCAGGCTCAGGGGCCATGGCTCACGGGCCCAGCCGCTCCGCGGCATGTGGGATCTTCCCGGACCAGGGCACGAACCCGTGTCCCCTGCATCGGCAGGCGGACTCAACCACTGCGCCACCAGGGAAGCCCTAAATCTCGGTTTTAGTTTAGTTTGTTTAACGTGGCTTCCTGTTAGTTACCTGTGCTGCAGTGTGGAGCTTGGCTCCCGTCCGAGCAGTTTCCTCGTCGTGTGATTTTGTGTGGCTTGTCACGAGTTCAGGGGTCTGGACCCAGAACAGGGCCATTTCCAAGTGATGCTTTCACGGAAGACAAGGCTTAATTGGGTGGAAATAACGATGATTCTGAGAGCAGCTCTGTGAGGAACAGCGTTTTTGCTCTTCTTTTCAGTGGTTTAATAGCTGCCGTTCATTAGCCGGGACCCTGGGAGGAAGAGGCTGCGTCCTCTGTGTCCCCGTCTTGCTACTCGGTGCTCAGAATTGCAGGACCGGGAAAGCTCACGAGTCTAAACTTCCCCACGTCTGTCCAGAAGCGCTGAAATTGTTCCTTAAAAGTCCCTGAGGGCTTCCCTGGTGGCGCAGTGGTTAAGATCTGCCTGCCAATTCAGGCGACAGGGGTTTGAGCCCTGGGCCGGGAAGATCCCACATGCCGCGGAGCAACTAAGCCCATGTGCCACAACTACTGAGCCTGCGCTCTAGAGCCCCTGAGCCACATCTACTGAGCCCACGTGCCACAACTACTGAAGGCTGCGTGCCTAGAGCCCGTGCTCCGCAATAAGAGAAGCCACCGCAATGAGAAGCCCGCGCCCACAACGAAGAGTAGCCCCTGCTCGCCATAACTAGAGAAAACCCACGCACAGCAACGAAGACCCAACACAGCCAAAAATAAATAAATAAATGAATAAATTAGTTAATTAAAAAGAAAAAAAATCCCCGAGAGGCTGGGCTTGTGGTGCTGAAGCTCCCTAGAGCCGGGCCTCGGGTCCTGGCCTCGTCCACCCAGTGAGAACTGGGACTTCACTGTCCTGCTTCTGTCCTCTCCCAGACGTGCGTCTGCACACAGATGACTTACCTGGCCTGGTTCCCACCCTTGGGGTGGGGGCGTCAGGAGCCTGGAGTGGGTGAGGCAGGCAGGATTTAGATGGGTCTTCCTTGACGGTTCAGGGCTGCTCCGGACACGGGAGCTGTCATCTCCGTCAGGTAGAGCATCTCTGCACCCTGGTCCCCCCTCCTGCCTCCCCCTGCTCGGCCCTGTGCACACCTGAGGCTCAGTGCGCTGGGTGGGGTGATGACAGCCCCGGGCCTGGCAGAGTCGCTCAGGGGCTCGCGGTTCTGTGAACACGCTTGTGCAAGTCTTCGTGTGGACCCACGTTTCCGTTTCTCTTGGGTGGGTTCCTAACGGTGGGATTGCTGGGTTGGAGGCTACCTTTACGTCTAACTTTTTAGGAAACCACCTGTTTTTCAAAGTGGCTGCGCGTTTCCAGGCCCACCTGCAGTGATGAGGTTCCCATCTCTCTGATCCTGCTGAGGTTCCGGGCCGTCTGTCTTCCAAGTCTAGTCACTCTAATGGCTGTGGCGTCTCGTGGTGGGTTTGATTTGCGTTTCCTTGTTGGCTAAGTAGATTGGGTGTCTTCTCCTATACTTTTCCTCTACAACTTCTTTGGCAAAATGTCTCTTCAAATCTTTTGCTCATTTTTTGAGTTCTTGGTCTTCTTACTGTTGAGTTATAAGAGCGCCTCCTATGTTCTGGATACAAGCCCTTAATGAGATACGTGGTTTACAGTTATTTTCTCCCAGTCTGTGTTTCGGTCTTTTCATCTTCTTCACGTCTTTTAAAGTTCAGTTTATCAATTTTTTTCTTTCAAGAATCATGCTTCTGTTGTTTTATCTAAGAACTCTTTGCCTAACCCACGTTAATGAAGCCTTTACCATGTTTTCTTCTGGAAGTTTTATCATTTTAGCTCTCCCATGAGGTCTGTGATCCACTCTGAGTCACTGTGTGTGCTGTGAGGCGGGGGTCTAAGGCCGTGGTGTTCTCAGTGGACGTCTGGGTGCCTGGCACCATTTGTGGAAGAGACTGTTATTTCCTCGTTGACATGTCTCGGCATCTCATCAATAATCAACTGAGGATAAACGTGAGAGTTTATTTCTGGGCGCTTTGTTCTGTCCCGCTGATCTGTGTGCCGTATCATCACACCAACACCACACAGTCTTGTTGGCTGTGGCTTTACAGTGAGTTTGGAAATTAGGTCGTGTAAACCCTGGCACTTGGTTCTTCTTTTTCAGAATCGTCTGGACCGTTTTAGGGCCTTTGCATTTCCATATGAATTTTAGATAACTTTCTATTTAAAAAGCTTGCACTGAATTTATAGATGGATTTGATACAGAACTGGCGTCTTGTCAGTACTGAGGCTTCTAAGTGATGGACAGGAATGTCTTTCCGTTTATCTAGATCTTTAGTTTCTCAGAAATCCTCTGTCGTTTTCAGTGGACAAGTTTTGCACTTTTTTTGGCAAATAAATCCTGCAGTGTTGCGTTCTTTTCGATGCTCTCGTGAAGGAGACAAGGTTCGCAGCAGGGTGGGCTGGCTGTGGAAGCTCTGGGGGGCTCTGGTGGGCAGGAGTGGAGGTGGGTGGGCAGCAGGGCGGGAGTGGCGGAGCCTGGTGAAGAGGGAGCCTCGTCCCTACACCAGGACACCCCCGAGGCAGAGGGTCCGAGCCCAGAGGGCTCTGGGCTTTGGGGCGGGGGCTTCGCTCATCCTGAGCCCCTGGGGGACAACCTGTCAGTCACAGCTAAGTGTGTTATCTCCACGTGGGGAGTAGGGTGAGATCTGCAGATGGGTTTTTGATTATGTGAGGCATGTTCTCCAACTTCTGCTGATGGCTCTGGGACTAGTTAGGGGGAAAGTTACTCTGCGGCCAAGCGTGCACGGCACTGTTTATCTGGGCGTGGGACTGAAATTTAAATGACAGTGTGCCAAATTGAGGAACTCAGGGTTTTCTAGGGATGCGCGTTCCGCGGCACTTATTATGTGCCTGCTGGGTGCCACACGCACTCGGGTGCTGCCAGGGTCGCAAGGCTGGCGGATACAAGGTGTTTGCAGTGACCTTCTCCTCCAGGGAGGGCAGCGTGAGACACGTGGAACGTGGGTTGAAGACAAGCTGAGGACTCACATCTGAACGAAGACTGGTATCTAGAACATATTAAGATCTCTCATGATTCAACAATACAAAACCAAGTAGTCCGGTTAGAAACTGGGCAAAGACATGAAGAGACGCTCGACCAGAGAGGACACTCGGATGGAAAACAGACCCACGAGGAGACGTTCAGCTCCTCAGGCAGCGGGAAATGCACATGTCTCTACACCCATCAGGATGGTTGAAGTGCAAACCACTGGCGGGCATGAGGCGGAGATGGAGCTCTCGGCTGTTGCCGGTGGGAACGGCAGCTGTTACAGCCGGGAAGACATTTTAGTAGGTTCTTAGAAAACTAAACACGTAACTGCCATGTGATCCAGAAATTGCACTCTTGGGCGTTTATCCCAGAGCAGTGGAAAATTATGTTCACGTGAAAACCTGTATGTTAATTTTGCTCATAGCAGCTTTATCTGTAATAGTGCCAGACTGGAAACAACCCAGGTGTCCTCAGTGGGTGAGTGGATACCATGGAACAGCAGTCAGCCAAAAAAGGGAACACGTTACTGCCACACACGACAGCCTGGGTGAGTCTCTAGGGGAGTGTGCGAGTGAGGCCGATCCCCAAAGGCTACATCCTGCGTGACACCGTTTAAATAACATTCTCAGCGTGGCAGAGTTATAGAAACGGAGGACAGATGGGTGGCGAGCAGGGGTTAGGGACTGGGGTGGGGTCCTGGTGCATCTGGATGGCATCAGTGCTGGCACCCTGGGTGCTGTGCTGTGGTCTCCCAAGATGTTACCTCCGGGGAGATGGTGACCGCCACATGGGCTGCCCCCGTGTTATTTCTTACAGCTGGTGGCCATTGGCTGGGAGGTGTCGGCCACCTGGGGTCACTGTGCTCCAGCTGTCAGAGAGGGAGGGGCCGTTCTGGTGGGGCAGGAGGGGCCCTGGGATCAGGCCTCCTTGGCCGGGGCTGGCAGCAGACCCCAAGCCCCTGTTGGAGGAGCCCGGCATCGAGTGAGTGTAGTGCCGCGTGGTGGCAGGGACACAGTGGTCGTAGCCGTTGGTGCACGTGCCACGTGCCGGGCGTGGCACTGATGCTTCTGCGGCTCTGTCAGTCGCTCCACTTTGCAGATGACGGGCTGAGGCCCAGCGGTTGGCCTGCCAGGCCCCAGCTGGTCCGGAAGCTGCAATTTGGGCCCTCTTCCTGGCTGCCGAGCCCCTCAGCCTCATGCCTCACCTCGCTGCGCCCCAGAAGACCGAGGGTCCCGTCTATCTGCTTTTCCCTCTGTCCGCCTGTCCACAGGCCCCCCTGCGGCCTTCACAGGGTGGGGGGAGAGGGCGTTTCTCTGAAGCTGTTTGCAGGATAGGGTCCCAGGGGATCTTGGAGGCGGTTGACACGTCCCCAGCCTTCCGGGCTCCAGGCCTGCGTCCCAGTGTCCCAGGGAGCGGCTTGACCGTGTGCACCGCTGGTCAGGTCCTCAGACTCTGTGGCCGGCCCCTCTCGGGTCCCCGTTCTCAGAGGGAAGCGAGGCCTGGGCATCAGCGTGCTTCTGACCCAGAGTCCAGGACACTCGGGGGCCTGCGGGGAAGCTGACCAGGTGGCGGGGCCTACAGCAAGCAGGACCCCAGCGTGGCGGCCTCTGCCCTGGGGAGTGGGCCCGGGTGGTCAGGTACCAGATTTTTCCAGAGGAGCTTGAAAGTCCAGATTTTTGTGAAATCTATTTTTTTGCCTTTTTTTTTTTTTCTTGCGGCACGTGGGCCTCTCACTGCCGTGGCCTCTCCCATTGTGGAGCACAGGCTCCGGACGCGCAGGCCCAGCGGCCATGGCTCACGGGCCCAGCCGCTCTGCGGCGTGTGGGATCTTCCCGGACCGGGGCACGAACCCGTGTCCCCTGCATCGGCAGGCGGACTCTCAACCACTGCGCCACCAGGGAAGCCCCTACTTGTCTTTTGATTAAATTTTAAACTTTTATTTTGAAAATATTTCAGAGAAAAGTTTCAAGGAGGGTAGCCCCGCCCCCTGCGCTCGCTGGCTGGCGCTCTGGGACGCGCGCGCGTCTGCTTCATGTCCCCGGCGTCTGAGCGTAGTGAGGACCCTGACGCTGATGCTCGCTCTTACTATCCTTGCCTCGTATGGGAGGACGTGACCCGTCCCTTAGACCCCTCAGCACATCTCAGGGCTGTCGGGACGGTTGTCACACTGGGATCTTGCAGGAACACGACATTCCTAGCTAACCCACAGCCCGGATTCGAAGTCTGTCCTGGTTTCTGGCGTGCCCAGAGCAGTGGCTAGAGAGTTTGGCTATGGGGTTCGCGCCTCATTAAGCTCGACTGTTTCAAAGGTGGGCGAGCGGCTTAAGCATTTGAGGACACGGGGAGACCCCGCCGGGTGGCCTCGTTTGTGCCCTCACCCTGGGCTGACCTCGGGCGGCAGGAGGTCGAGCTGGGCCCGTGACTTGGGCTCCTGCCTGACCCAGTAAGAAAGCCGCAGAGCCTTCTGGGTTGGGTCTGGAGTGCAGCTCCACCGGGGTCTCGCTGGGAACCTTGGCCAGATACACAGTTCCTCTGAGGATCCGCTTCCAGATTTTAGCCTGTCAAGAAGCCCAGTGAAAAGTGAGAAACTACACGCCAGATCTCCTAGGATGGTGCTGGGCCCGGAGAGGGGGACCCAGACTCTTGAGGGAGTGCCGTCCCCCCACCCCACCCCTGCCCCTCTTCCCTCCTTCCTTCATTCCTTCATCCGTCCACCCAGCGTCCTCTGTGCCGAGCCTATCCTGGGGGTGGGATGCAGAGGCTGCTTCTGGTTTGGAGGAGTTCAGGGTTATCGGGGTGGGAGGGAGCGTGGGGAGCTCCCTTGCCCAGGGAGCAGGGCGTCTGGGCGGGGGGCCGTGTGGGGAGAGCCCAGTGCCCTTAGGTACTGCAGCCCCTGTGGTTGGGCGCAAGGACGTCGGGAGGGGGTCTTTGAAATAGAAGACGGACGCCAGAGGCTGGCCTGCCCTGCACACGCCCACGTTTACGGCCTTGGAGGGTGGCCAGGGCATGGGTGGAAACGGCCAGGCTTTGAATGGGGTGACTCTGGTGTGGCCACCCCCGGAGCGGAGGGAGGGAGAGAGCCAGGGGGCCTGGGAGGGGTGGTCCAGGGCTCAGCTTCCGCACTGGATGGGGTGTCCTGTCCCTGCCCTGGGGTGCCTGCCTCGGGCTCCCCCGTCACCTGCAGCCAGCGGGAGGCCACGTGGACTTGTGAACAAAGCTCACTTAGGAGGACCGGCCCCACAGTGCCAGGGCCCAGCGCACCACGCGACGTCCATTGGATTAGGAAAGACCGTGAATTTGGGGCTCACAGCAGCTTAGGAGGTGCCTTGGAACGTGGACCAAGGAACCCAGAGCATCTGCAGACCCAGAGCCACGGCCAAAAGGGCCGATGCAGGGCAGGTGGGCGCGGGAGGGGGAGGGGAGGCGTGCCAGACTGCAGGGCTGGGTAAACGGCACACCTCGACCACCCCCCTTACGGATCTTTATTAGTTGTGGTTTTCCCCAGCCCCCGACTTCAGTCCACTTTGTTGTTTCATCCACTGAGGCTATTATCCGAGTGGCGCCCAGGCTGCCCGTCTCTGGCTGGTGGAGCCTCTTCGTGGGACTCCCGCGCCCTCTGACCCGAGCCTCACCTTTTCTGTCATTTTCCTTGCTTTCTGTCATTTTCCTTGCTTTCTGCTGTTTCAAGAGGCTGCCGGCTCATCTTGTATGTTTTCTGCCCCAGACCTGGAGTCAGTTTTTTCTCTAAAGACTCTAGGTTCCTTTTGGTGGGAAATTGTATTTAGAGACCATGTTCTGGGCACTGGGGGTGCTCACTGCTTCAGTCTGTCATCGTGGCTGGGCTTTTTCTGCACACAGAACTAGGACTTTTTTTTAAGATAAAATATTTCATGAGTTCATATTGGTTCTTCCAGTTCCAATTCAGGGCTACAGGTTGGCTGGCTTGGCTTCCTTCCTTCCTTCCTTGTAATGTAACGTGATTAATTTGATGTCTTTATCTCTTTTCTCCCATGCTGAAGATGCCAGCTCTAAATGACACCAACAAAAGAATTCTTTGCTTTATTGCACCACACTTGCGAGCACACACATGCACACATCCGACCTTAGAATAACAAGACTGTTACTAGTGCCACCAATGTGATCAGCAAAAACTGTTGAAGATTTATTCCGGCTTGTTTTGCCCTGAAGCATCTGCGTTTTGGGAGGCGATGCTGTCCATTGGACACACATTTCAGTCCATTTGCTGCCTTTTACTTATGATTTGTAAGTGTCATTTTTCAAATCGCAGCCTTGTTTTTATAATTGTGTAAAATATTAACATGGTTCTAAAGCCGCGCCCACCAACAAGGTGTGTCCGCAGGATCGTGGATTTACCCCGCGTCCCCGCCGGTCACTCAGCTTCCTTCCTAGGGCCTGTGGGGACGCTTTTACTCACAGGATTTGCCTGTGTGTTGAAGTAGCAGATTGGTAAGTAAGCTGGTGAGTCCGCGGATGTGCACGGAGATTCACACCCCTCCCCTCTTTCTTAGACACATGCCTTTTCCACCTGGCCTGCATCCCGGGCCGCACGCCTCGGCAGTTTATAGAGGGTTCTGACAGCACTGGGTCTTCGGGGCTCTTCCAGAGCTGGAGCCGCAGGTGATAGGAGTAGGTAGATCCCCACACGTTGTCTCCTTGGTCGCATCTCTGCCCGTTTCACGGAGGAGGAAGCTGCTCGCCAGGCCCGCCGGCCAGTGAGCGTCAGGGTAGGACTGGAACAGGGTGTCGATCCCCTGGCAGCGCCAGGCCCACTGCCGTGCCTCGGGGCGGCGCATGGGGTTGAGTTTGGGGTCTGCCTGTGGCCGTGCTCGCGGCTCCCAGGCCTGAAAGGGTGGCCATGGGCCCCTCTAGCTGCCTTGGTTCACAAGGCACCGCCAGGCGTGTCAAGCCACGGTGGCTGGGCCCGGAGAGGCAGCAGAAGAATACAGCCCCGGCGCTTTCATGGGAGAACCAGCCGGCGTGAAGCGGCCGTGCCCTTGGTCTTATTGCCTCAAAGGGGAAAAACAAATACAGCCGGCATATAATGAGATCCTTACCAGTGAAGAAAGGCCCCGGCGCGTCCTGAAGCCTGAAGCCTCCATGGACCGAGGCGGCTTCACCTCGTGTGCCCTGTGACCACTGGCCTACCCCGCCCTCGGAGCCCAGTGCCGCCACCCAATGGGGGCCCAGGGCTGCTGGCTGGGGACGGACACGGATGGCTGCGTGGGACCTGAGCCCGGGGCACGGAATGGCCTCCCAAGGCGGGGCTGGGTGCGGGCGTGGGGCAGCTGTCGGGCTGGGCAACAGCGGGAGGCATTGCCCCCGAGCCAGTGTGTGCTCTCTGTGTGAGCTGTTGCTGTCCACGTGCGTATGGGGCTCTCAAGCAGCCCCTCAAAGGAAAGGAGGGGGGTGGGCTTTCCAGACGTGGTGCTCCGTGCACGTCTAAAATGATGGTTTTGGGGCTTCCCTGGTGGCGCAGTGGTTAAGAATCCGCCTGCCAGTGCAGGGGACACCGGTTTGAGCCCTGGTCCAGGAAGATCCCACATGCTGCGGAGAAACTAAGCCCATGCGCCACAACTATTGAGCCTGCGAGCCACAACTACTGAAGCCCGTGCGCCTAGAGCCCGTGCTCTGCAGCAGGAGAAGCCACCGCAACGAGAAGCCCACGCACCGCAATGAAGAGTAGCCCCCGCTCACAGCAGCTAGAGAAAGGCCGTGTGCAGCGACGAAGACCCAACGCAGCCAAAGATAAATAAATAAATTTATTTAAAAAAATAAATAGAATGATGATTTTTAAAGAAGTCACAGGTGGTGGGGTCCGTGCTGGCCTGGTCGGGGTGGTACAAAGGCTGCTGCCACTTGCAGGCCACTCCGGGGCTCCGTCCTGTCCTGGCACGTGGGCTCCCGTAGTGTCCTGCATGCTCTGTCCCACACATGGCGCTCACTTTGCACTTGTCCTTGAGACTGTCCACGTTGGTGACACAGCCTCCCTGACCTTTTGGTGACTGTGCTGGGCCCAGGGGCATGTGCGGAGGGCACCCCAGCGACGGGCAGGCACGTTGGTTTGTGGCTGCCGCGGGTGGCGCTGTCACGGGCGTCCTCTGGGGTGTGGCCAGCTGCGTTTTCCTCCCTCTCAGCCCTCCAGACCCCCAGCCCCGCAGGCTGCTGGTACTTCTCAGCCGCCCACCTGTGATCGCCAGCATCCCCCTCACCTGACCGGACCCTGTTTGCGCCCTTCCCCCTCCCAGCCTAGGCCAGGTCTCCGGCCCTGGTGGGTGCATCCGCCGCCCCCTCTGCAGGCCTGCATCCAGCCCTTTGAAGCAGCCTCTGATTGGTTTAGCAGTCGTGGGAAGAACACACATCCCCAGCCCCCCGAGCCCTGGGTGTGGGTGTTTCCAGAGATCTGGCAGACGCGCTGTGGCATCTCCCGCCCACGTACTCAGCGGGTCTGGCAGCCCTGATCGCACCGCTGCCTGGACCTTGTGATTGACCCTTGGGCCCACTGGGTTTAAAATAAGCTAGAAGCCTTTTATCCTGGAAAACGTTTCCTATCCCGGGAAGTGATGAGAAGGAAGGAGGGAGCCAGGCTGGGAAGGCCTCCAGGACCCCGTGTTTTCCACTCCTGACCTTGGGCGTGGCCTGCACGGGGTGGGTGGAGGCATTGGGGAAGGGGGCTCCCACGCTGTCAGCTTTCACATGGGGGTCACACCCGCCCTGTGACGATGGCGTCCTGTAGTGCACAGTGGCCTGGGGTTCCCAAGATGTGGCATCCGTGTAGGACTAGTGCTGGTCCCTTAGGGGTCGGCCCGAGCTGGGTCGGGGCATCACCTGCTGTGCAGACGAGCCTGGGGACCAAGGACCCTCATTGGAGGTGATGGACGAGCTGAGGACTTCCTGGAGGTTCGCGCAGGCCGTGCAGCGGGAGAGGTGGGCGGGGACGGGGAGCTCTGGGAGCCCCTGTGCTGGTCGGCGAGGACGCCCCGTTTTACAGCCAGTGAGTCTAGGTCCGCAGAGTGGACATGCTTGCTCCCCTCCAGCCAGCTGGGGGGCCACGCTGACCCAGACCTTGTGGGTCTCAGGACCCAGCTCCCTCCTGCGCTGTTCCCCTTACCCGAGCCTGGGAGCCGCCGCTGGCCTGGCTGCCCAGACACCTCCCGGGTGGCCCCGCTGGACGGCCCGCAGCTGCGTCTCTTCCGCCAGGAATGAAATCCTTGAAGAAGGATCCAGAACCCAAGTGTCGTGATTCCCGACGTGGCAGGGTAGGCTTTGTGGCCGGCGGTGTTGCATGCGGGGGCTTTTCCCCTCAGCTCCCGGGCCCTGTTGCTGAACCATCGATGCAGAGGTGGTGATGAGGTTTCCAGCCCCAAGCTCGGTTACAGCGTGGGATGCGGGGCCTACCTGGGAGCCTTTGCAGCCCATCCATCCGTCAGAACTGTTTGCTCTGACTGCCGGCCTGGGGCCCACAGAAGCCACCATGTCACTGCTGGTGGCTGTCCACCAAGAGGCATAGGCCCCTTCTGCAGGGTCTTTGCAAGGTGTCGAGGGAGGGCAGTGTCTCCCTCTGGCTCTGACCACAGCAGTTACCCTGTGACAGGGCGAGGTGGGGAGAGCGGGCTGGCCCAGCATGTATTTAGTTTGGAAATTTTGTCCATCACTTTGGTAGTTTTCCTCACACAGATCTTGTGCATACTTTGTTAGGTTTGCACCTAAGTATTTTATTTTGGGGGGTGCTAATGTAAATGGTATTGTAGTTTTAATTTTAAATTCCGCTTGTTCATTGCTAACGTATTGGAGAGTGATTGACTTTTGCATGTTACCCTTGTACCCTGCAGCCTTGCTATAATCACTTATTAGTTCCAATGGGTTTTGCTTTTGTTGTTGATTCTTCAGGATTTTTTACATAGACAGTCATGTCATCTGCAAACAGACAGTTTTATTTCTTCCTTGTAGTCTGTATATATATATATTTTTGGCCACACCACACGGCTTTCAGGATATTAGTTCCCCAACCAGGGATCAAACCTGGGCCCCTGGCAGTGGAAGCGTGGGGTCCTAACCACTGGCCCACCAGGGAATTCCCTCCAGTCTGTATACCTTTCATTTCCTTTTCTTGTCTTATTGCAGTAGCTAGGGCTTTTCCAGTATGATGTTGAAAAAGAGTGGTGAGGGGGATATATTTGGCTTGAATCCCCATCTTAGGGGGAAAGCATCTAGTTTTTCACCACGAGGTATGATGTTAACTGTAGGGTTTCCAGAGCTCTTCTTTATCAACTTGAGGAAATTCTCCGTATTCTTATTTTTCTGATGAATGGGAATTCAGTTTTGTCAGATGCTTCTTATGCATCTGTTGATACGATCTTTCTTCTTCAGCCCTTCGATGTGATGCATTAATTTTTGAATGTTGAACCAGCCTTGCATACCTGGAATGAATTCCACTTATTTGTGGAATCTTTTAATACAGAGTTGGATTTGATTTGCCTATATTTTGTTGAGGATTTTGACATGCATGTTCATGAGATAGTGGTGTGTAATTTTCCTTTCTTGTAATATCTTGGTCTGGTTTTGGTGTTAGAGTAATTCTGGCCTCAGAGAATGAGTTAGAAAGTGTTCCCTCGGCTTCTAAACGCTTCTGGAAGAGCTTGTAGAGAATTGGTATGATTTCTCACTTCAGTGTTTGGTAGAGTTCGCTAGTGAACCCGTCTGGGCCTGTGCTTTCTGTTTGGTAGTTGAGTGTTTATTGATTCAGTCTCTTTAATAGGTTGTATCATCTGATTCAGTCTCTTTAATAGGTTGTATCATCTGCTTCTTCTTGTGTGTTTTGGCAGATTGCGTCTTTCAAAGAGCTGGTCCCTTTCATCTGCGTTCGCAGATCTGTGGGCACAGAGTTGTTCATGGTCTCCCTTTATTCGTCCCATGTCCATGGCATCTGCAGTGATGTCTTTTCTCTCATTTGGGGCGCTCATTATCTGTGTATTCTCTCTCTCCCTCTCAATCGCTCCTCCCCACCCCACCCCTCCCCTTTTTTTGTTACCATGGCGAGGGGTTTATAGGTTTTTAGTGATCTTTTCAAAGAACCAGCTTTGGTTTCATTGATTTTTCTCTGTTAATTTCCTGTTTTATTTATTTATTTATTTAAATCTCCTATTTTTATTCTTTTCTTTTGCCTGCTTTAGGTTTACTTTGCTTTCCTTTTTCTAGTTTCCTTAGGTTATTGATTTTAGATCTTCCTCCTTTTCAAGTGTATGCTTTCAGTGCTGTAAGTTTTCCTCTGAGCACTGCTTCTGCTGCATCCCACAAATTTTGGTAAGTTGCGTTCTCGTTTTCATTCAGTTAAACATTTTCAGTCTCTCTGGGGCTTTCTTCTTCCACCCGTGTGTTATTTAGAAGCGTGTTGCTTAATCTCCAGGTCCTTTGGGATTTTGAGGTGCGTTTCTGTTACTGATTTCTAGTTTAACTCCGTTGTGGTCTGAGGGCCGATGCTGTGTGAGTCACGTGTATTAATTTGTTCAGGTGTGCCACTCAGCTGGCACACCTGGGACCATGGATGTGCTCCCCGTGGAACCCCAGGCGTTCGTGTGCTTTTCCCCAGGGCCAGGCATCGGGGTTGAGGAACCAGCCACAGAAGAGTTGGCTCCGGGCTGCCTGAGGCAGAGGCTCCTGGGACTTATAAACACTGTGCTTTCAATGCCCCAGCAGGGAGTGGGCCGCCCCACGCCCACTGCAGTGAACAGCTACGCTTGAGTTATTGCTGTTTAGAGAGAACTATTTGGAAACTTGCAGTCAGTTTCACCCAAACACTGGAAAAGCCTAAACATAAGCCAGGCGCCCTGTCGGGGCGCTGGCTCCCAGCAGACGGAAGCCCCCCTGTTACCCGGGCTGTGACTTGCAGCAGAAAACAGGGTGTCCCCGTGGTGCTCAGGCACCAGAGCTTTGCCTGCGGGTCCAGGCTGGTTCCTGGAACGTGAATAACGTTGACTGTGAGCCCAGGCCAGCAAAGGAAAGAAGCTCTCCCAGGGCAAAGGCAGCGGGCGTAGGGCTTTGAGAACAGTTTCCAATGTCAGGTGCACTTTTTCCCTTGGGGGCATCATTTTGAAGTCAGAAAACGCACTTGTACGCACTCGAACACGTTCTCTGCATTCAGCGGGGCCTTTTTATTAATGTTGTCCACATCGCTCGTTATTCCCTCCGGGTCCTTGTCACCACACGCGTGCATTCTGCTCAGACCCGCTGCTGGAGCGTCTGCACTGTGTTATGAGCTGGTCTCGCGACATCACCAGCCGGGGGTGTAAACACGCATCCTGGCTCTGACATCCCCCACTCCCGTGCTTCTGAAAGTTTGACGTTTTTCAGAATAAAACGTTTAAAGAAATAAAGACACAGAAATACTGGAAACGCTAATGCAGTTTTTTCCTTATGACTGGAGGTGTTCCTGGGGTCATTGTCACAGCGCTTTTGCTTAAAATCACAAGAATTCTACCCCCATTCCCGTATTTACATAATGCAGAGGGGCAGATTGTTGGAGTCGGGAAGGGCGGGGGGAGTCGCAGGTTTTCTGTGCGGCTGGGCTGCAGGGATCCTCACTCCCCCCTTGGAAGGGGGGCAGGGGCTTGGGGCAGGCGCAGCTCTGATTGGCTGTGGGCGCCTCTCTCCCCGTCCTCTGTCCTCTGCTGCACTTGGGTGGCCTCACTCTGAGAACTGGTCCAACTTGTTTGCTTCTGCGGGTTTCTTTGCAGGGCTTGGGGCAGGGGGTGTTTACCTGTCAGGCCACCTGCAGCAGCAGTTCGGCTGTATATTAGAAATGTCAGCCAATAAAAGGGAATAAAAGAGCCGTGACTGGATCACGAGACTGGCTGAGCTCAGGGGCGCCGAGCGCTCCTTTGGCGCCGTTCCCAGGGTTGGGAGACGGGGCTCGGAGCTGCTGTGTGCATAGGGTTTGGAGCCGGCAGAAATGATCATGGTGGCTCCTGATCGGGAGGGTTCCGGGAGCAGGGTCCTCTTGGTTCATCTCCCATCATGCTGTGAGCTGTGCCCATTCTACAGGTGGGTTCACTCCTGGGCGACTCAGCCCCTGGGCCCCTCCAGGCAACTTTTGGGGTGGCACCAGGTCTCTGGGTTGCCATCAAGGGAGCGTTTGTCACAGGGATGACCACACCCCTCGTGATGAAGGCCCACGTGTACATCTGTCCCCCCACTGGACAGTGAGCCGCTTAGGCAGGTGCTGTAAACGGAGGCTGGGGGTCAGGGGTCAGGTGATGCAGGGATTGTGGCAGACAGAGCATGTGCTCCCACCGGGGTGGGAAGGGGGCTGAGTTCTTGCTTCATGAGAGCAAAGGCCCCACGTTGCCAGATCTTCCTTTTTTTTCCCAAAGAAAAGCCAAAAATTTGGATATTTATTACTCTCTCAATTTTTAAATGTTGGGGCTAACTTTGAAAATGGGGCCAAAATTGGCCCGTGAAGAATCAGTAAAGCACTAAAGAAAATTCAGTGGTGACCGAAGACCTTCCCTTCCAAAGAGACCCAGGTCCCAAAGGTTTTAGGGGTGAATTCTGTCAGACGTCAACAAACTGTCCATCCCTTTACGAGTTGCTCCAGAAAATAAAACACAAGAGAAAGCTGCTCAGCATATCGTATGAATTTCATATGAATTTGGAGGGACACACAAATCAGCCCATAACAGACACACAGAGTGTGTGCTGTGTGAGTGTGATACCAGGATGGAGCCATTATGGGTGTTGTTGGGAAAACTGGCTAACCGTCTGGGGAAGAACAAACCAGATCCCCTTCCTCACGGACAAAAGGCCTAAATATGAATCCAAATACTATTTGGCAGAAGGTAATTGCTGTGGACTGAACCATGTCCCCCAGATTTACTTACTGAAGCCCTAAGCCCCAGTGTGATGGCATTTGGAGGCAGGCCTTTGGGAGGTGATTGGGTTCAGGTGAGGTCAGGAGGTTGGGCCCCCAATGGTGGGATTAGTGCCCTTATAAGAAGACATCAGAGAGCCTCGCGTGCTCGCTCTTTGCCACATGAGGGCACAGCGAGAAGGCAGTCTGAGTAAAGCCGAGATGTGCTCCTGAAAAAAGGGAAGAAACAGGGTGGGATCTGTAGCACGATGCCGTTTGGGGGTAAATTTAAAGTACATGCATGTAGCTCAAGATTCCATGTTGTGAGAGAAAGCATACAATGAAAAGGAAATCCCTCAAATTTCAGAACAAGCACCATTGCGAGGGGGACGGGGGAAGCGGGTAGAAGGGGGAGAAATTGTCAACAAGAGCAGATCACCAGTGTCATGAACTCAGGGGCACAAATCTGCATCTGAGGTTTACGATGCTAGTAGGTCCCGCTAAATGCTGGCGTGGCCAGATGCAGTCTGTGGTTCCGTCGGGAACATTGGGGTCTGCTGCTGAGCGGGTGGCCGCGCCGGAGGCTGATGGGGGATGAGGGAGAGGTCCAGGTCTGTCCCCCCGACTGTGCCCACTGTTAGAGAGGGGGGCGGAGGTGGGGTGTCCCAGGAGGAGGACGGGGAGAGTGGGAAGGGCTCTGCTTCCCTAGAACCCGGAGCACAGCGGGCCGCCTGGTCTCTCCCACCAGCCCTGTCGTCCAGAAGGAGGCTGGTGCTCTCTGGCCGGCTGAGCGCCGGGCTGGTCCCAGAACTGGGGTCTACGTCCGTGCGGCCCTGCCGAGTGACCGTGGACAGGCCTGCCCGTGCTATGTGCTGGAAGGGTCTGCGGCGGCCCTGTGAGCTGCAGAGTCGGTATCTGAGGCTCAGCGTGGAGGGTGGGCCGCCAGGGCTTCGCAGCACTTTGGCGAGTGAGTCCTTCCCGGGCGATCCTCTTGGTCGCTTGGGGGCACAGTGGCATTTTGTAAGACGCGCCCCCATGGGCAAGCTTCCAGGGCCTTTACCCCAAGACCCTGGGACCCCTGGGGCACCTGCCTCCTGCAGGGGAGAGGGGTATGGCTGGTGAGTGCGGTGGGACATCGGCACAGCCTGGGCTGGTCTGAGCCACCGCCAGGCCAGTCTGCTGGGCTGTGGGCTTTGGGGCCACACGAGGCTGCCCATCCCACACCGTCCCCTGGTCCCCAGCCCCACGCAGTCTAATCTGGGAGGCCACCCGCCCTTAGAGCAGGTTTGAGGTCAGACCACGGAAGCCGGAAGGAGTTGGCTGGTATTTCACCCCAGGAGTGGGTGTTCTCCGACCATCAGAGAACATTCTTCACACTCATTCTGAAGAGATGGCCTGTGGGAGAAGGCCGGTTTCCATGGCAATGTGTTCACACCCCCGGGGCCTCAGGGCCAGGGTCTGGCTTCTGCTAGGGTGGGGACAGCAGGTGACACCCAGAACTGATCACACCCCGGAAGGTGTTGGGGGCCACGTGGCCCTCCCGGGGGGTGGATGCCACCAGGAGCTGGGAACCAGGCACGCCCAGCGCCCACCCCCAGGGCTCGGATGCATCTCAGGGTCGAGGGAGGCACACCCCCCCCCCCCCCCCCCCCCCGGCTGGTGGCTTCCCTTCTTGCCTTAGAATTGTTTTCAGAGGCACTTTGCTGCTTAGCTAAGGTCAGCGTGAAGTGAAGGCTTCGGTGGCCTTGGCTGCTGGCTTGACTGTAGCTTCGAAGGTCTTGTTTCCAAGGTCAAAATAAGTAACTTACCAGCAAGATGTGTTCTAAACATTTACTTGCAAGTCAAGAATTAGCTTTATTTTATTTTATTTTTTAACATCTTTATTGGAGTATAATTGCTTTACAATGGTGTGTTAGTTTCTGCTGTATCACAGAGTGAATCAGCTATACGTATACATACATCCCCACATCTCCTCCCTCTTGCGTCTCCCTCCCTCCCACCCTCCCTATCCCACCCCTCTAGGTGGTCACAGAGCACCGAGCTGATCTCCCTATGCTATGCGGCTGCTTCCCACTAGCTATCTA
Source organism: Pseudorca crassidens (assembly GCF_039906515.1). Classification (NCBI taxonomy): domain Eukaryota; kingdom Metazoa; phylum Chordata; class Mammalia; order Artiodactyla; family Delphinidae; genus Pseudorca; species Pseudorca crassidens. Next base: position 282,599 of record NC_090310.1, on the reverse strand, counting down.
TTTTACATTTGGTAGTGTACATATGTCAGTGCCACTCTCTCATTTTGTCCCAGCTCACCCTTCCCCCCCCCCCGTGTCCTCAAGTCCATTCTCTACGTCTGCATCTTTATTCCTGTCCTGTCCTGTCCCTAGGTTCATTAGAACCTTTTTTTTTTTAGATTCCACATACGTGGGTTAGCATACGGTATCTGTATGGCAGACTAGGTCCATCCGCCTCACTGCAAATAGCTCAATTTCGTTTCTTTTTATTAGCCGTATTTTAAAATGGCGCTTGGGCAGTGGGGTTTGGATTTAAAATAAACAAAACCCAAAATGTCTGTGTTGTTGGAATTAGCTGTGATGAACATTTAAACTACTTCTGGGCTGAAAATAGCAAGCCCAGAATGGAACAGCTCTGTCTGCATGATTTTTTCAGAAATATATCAAGTTGGGATTCATCAGTGGGTTTTTCTTTCTTTTACCGAGGTATTGTTGATTAACAGTATTACGTTTCAGGTGTGTGACACAGTGATTCATGATTTTTCATTGTTATATTCCACTTATAGTTACTACGAAACACTGGCTGTATTCCCTGTAACTTATTTACTTTATACACAGTAGTTTGTACGTCTTACTCCCCCACCCTGTCTTGCCCCTCCCCCCCACTGGTGACCACTGGTTTGTTCTCTACATCTGTGAGTCGGCTGCTTTTTTGTTATAGTCACTCGTTTGCTGTATTTTTAAGATTTCATATATAAGTGAGATCATATAGTATTTGTCTGTCTGACTTATTTCACTTAGCATAATATCGTCCAACTACATCCATGTTGCTGCAAATGGCATCTTTCATTCTTTTTTATGGCTGAGTAATATTCCATCGTATATATGTGCCACATCTTCTTTATCCATTCGTCTGTTGATGGGCACTTAGGTTGCTTCCATGTCTTGGCTATCGTAAACGGTGCTGCTGTGAACATTGGGGTGCGCGTATCTTTTCGAATTAGTGTTTTCATTTTTTTCAGGTATGTACTCAGGAGTCGAATTTCTGGATCGTATGGCAACTCTGTTTTTAGTTTTTTCAGGAACCTCCGTACTGTCCTCCACAGTGGCTGCACCAGTTTACATTCCCACCAACAGTGCAGGAGGGTTCCCTTTTCTCCACATCCTTCCCAACATTTGTTATTTGTGTTCTTTTTGCTGATGGCCATTCTGACAGGTGTGAGGTGTTATCTCATCGTGATTTTGATTTGCATTTCCCTTCGTCTGTGGTGTTTTGACCTCAAGGGTCAGACCTCATCTTGAATGTAAATTTGAAAACGTCAGTTCCACGTGGACGATCGGAGGCCACACCCTGGTGTGAAGGGGAAAGTTCTAGGCTTGGGAGTGGACCCCCATCTTCGGGAGGCCAAGGCAGCAGGAGGACTGCCTGTCTGAGGACCCCGGCCCTTGTAGCAAGACGAGGGAGGGTGCTGCTCAAACAGAGGCCTTGGGCCCAGGCCACGCATCTCAGGACAGACAGCGGCTCGTTTTCCCTCCTGATCAGGAGACCAAGGGATCGGGGCAGCAGGCGGGGCTCAGGTGGGGCTCAGGTGTGCCTGGAGGTGGAAGCGTGACTTAGCCATGCACGGAAGGACGGCGTCCACGTGGAACAGGCCTGAGAGCCGAGCTCTGACCTGACGTGCACCTGCACCCTCTCCCCCCGCCTCCCCGCAGCCTCCGGTCACCTGCCAGACCCCTGGGGTGCTGCCCTCCTCCTCCTCCAGAGGGAGAAAGAGATGTTTAAATAGAGGGGAAGGACCTGCCTTAAGACTTACTCCTGTCTTCTGGGCCCTGGGAGCGGGCGAGCACAGGGCTGTGTGGATCTCTGGTCCTGCCTTTGCCTCCCCGGGGCCCGGCACCTGGGGCTCCTCTGAGGCTCCTGCACTGACCGGTTTCCAAAAATCCGCTTTTTAAACAGGCAGGCGGGCAGCAAGCAGGCGTCCTGACTGCCAGGTGCATTTCCTGCCTGAGGGCCCAGCTTCATGCTTCTCTTTTGGGGAAACGTGTGCCTGGGGGTGGGTCACATCCCTGAGCGTGGTCATTGCACTTTGGGTCCAGACCCTGACCTCCGACTCTGCATCCGGTTGCCATCCCGAGGATATAAAGCGTCCTGGACCAACATGCACACGTGCCCTGGGTGATGGGCGTCCCCTCCTGGCCCGCAGCCCACGCCTCCCAGCCTGCCTGTGGGTCTGTCTCACACGAAACTCGGGCGATGGAACGGCCGGGCTGCCTGGCGGGCACAGCCCGAGCCAGCCTCGTCGGCCTCTGTGCCCCTCGAGTGAGCAGTTACAGAGCCTGGTTTCTTCCCATTTCTGCATCTGGTGTCTCAGCACCCTCAGATGCAAAGTGTTCACCTGGAAGAAGCAGAAAACAGGTCAGGACTGGTTGCCGTGTCCCCGTGGAAACAGTCACGATCTGTTTTACATTTTGTAAGTGGAGTCTGTTGAGTGTGAGCCCATTTTTGTGAAACCCCGATACATGCAGATCAGGAGGTCATGACCAAAGGACAGCGGGTCCCAGGGGTCGTCGTCTCCCCTGGGCAGGAGCCGTGGGAAGCCCCGTGAGGGGCAGGTCGCCTGGTGCCCCTGCAGCACCCCCATGCTGTGCTTTCTTTTCCAGTGACATATTCGATGCCATGTTCCCCATCATGCACATCGCTGGGGAGACCGTCATACAGCAAGGTATGCCCCCTTCTGCTCCTCCCCGGGGCCAGAGCCCTCTGGGAAGAATCGGTTATTCACTTAAAAAGCGTATTTAGGGCTTCCCTGGTGGCGCAGTGGTTAAGAATCCGCCTGCCGATGCAGCGGACACGGGTTTGAGCCCTGGTCCGGGAAGATCCCACATGCCGCGGAGCAACTAAGCCTGTGTGCCACGACTACTGAGCCTGCGCTCTAGAGCCCACGAGCCACAACTACTGAGTCCGTGCGCCACAACTACTGAGCCTGTGCTCTAGGGCCCGTGCACCACAACTACTGAGCCTGCGCCCTAGAGCCCGTGCTCTGCAACAAGTGAAGCCATGACAATGAGAAGCCCGTGCACCAAAACGAAGAGTAGCCCCTGCTTGCCTCAACTAGAGCAAGCCCATACACAGCAACGAGGACCCAACACAGCCAAAACTAAAAACAAATAAATAAGTAAATTCATTTAAAAAAATGTACATTATACAAAACTCTCATTGTCTTGAGAAAAGCCACTAATGACACTTCAGAACAGTCCACTTAACAAGTTAACATGTGTTAATATGTTTCGATAACCTCCTTGTCATTAAAAACATGGTGGAGCTGTGCTGAGTCCTGGCAACATGCTGGGAGTGGATTTCAGATGGTGGTGTCAGGAGAGGACGTGCCTGTCGGCCTGACTGCAGTAACCGTTCCCGTACGTGTGTGAAATAGGCCATCGTGTTCTGCACCTCCCATACGTACAGCTTTTATTTAAAGATTTTTTTAAAATTGATGAGACCTGGTACTGCCTAGCAGAGGTCTATGAAGCAATGCCGAAAGGTGGTTTATTACAAGAAAAACAAAACTTCGCATTCTTGCATCACGTGTCCTGTTTCCCTTTTCTTGTAGGGGACGAAGGGGATAACTTCTATGTAATCGACCAAGGGGAAGTGGACGTAAGTACCTTGAACTGTTTTTGGAAAATAACTCCTGTCTCTGCGCACAAGCTCAGGGCTAGAAGACGTCTTTCTGAGTGATGTGTTTCCGGTTTTTCAATCCAGAAGTGATAGAGTTCACTTAAAAGATACTGTAAGCATATCTGAGCACAGAGTGAAATAAGAAGGGCGGCTGCCGTCTGCTTCCTGCACAAGCCGACCGCGGTCCCGGGGCCCCGACTGACCAGCCCTGCCCCAGCCAGGAGCCCACGGCCCAGCAGGCTCACTCGGCCGTGCTGGGTGCTGACGCTTTATAAACGTCTGCAGGCCCTGTGGCTCTGGCTTTACGATGGAACCAGGCTCCATCCGTCCCAGGGATGTGATGCTCCCTGATTTCGTTCAGCTTCCTCCCCCTACTTCCTGCCTTCAGGAGTGAGGGACCCAGGCTCCGACCTGGAGGGAGGTGCACCTCTGTCAGTCGCCTGCCCCCACAGGCTGAGCCCACCCTGCTTGGATGGCGGTGTCCTTGCCTGGGGCCCCCGCGTGGGCTTCTCCAAATGCGGGGCTGGGCCTGTGCTGCCCTCCCCCCACCCCTCCCCCTCCTCCCTCGGCCTCCATGAGTGTCATCCTCTCCGCTGGGCGTTAGCAGTGCATCTACCCCCAACGTTTCCTCTGTGGCCCTGATTCGGTCCAGCTTGTGCACCTGTTCCCAGGAGCGTCTGGTCAAGGCCGGCCCCCGTGGCAGACTGGTCCCCACGCCCCGGGCTCGGGACTGAGCCTGTTCTGGGGTTCTGGACTCCACAGTCCCGGCACTATCGGGGCACATCCAAGGAGCCCCCGAGCCAGCTCCGGGCCCAGGATGCCAGTGCTGGGGACGGGGCAGGGATGGGCCACTGACGGTCCACACGCCACCCCCACAATCCGAGCCCCCATGAGGTGGGGCTCCCGCTGCTGTCTGGCAGTGCCGCCCTGGTGCACTGACCCAGCCCAGTTCTCAGGGCTCGGCTTCTGGAACTGCCAGGCCATTGTGGAGGGGCTGGGGGGGCATTCGATCACTTGTTCCGCCAGCAGTACGTCTGCGTCCATGTGGTCGCGTGTTCTGGGAACCGGCGGGCGGCCCTCGGCTTCCGGAGCTGGTGGCACAGGAAGTGACTCACCACCAGGACCTCGGGGCGAGCGGCACACGGAGTCGCAGTTTCTGTCCGTCCTGAGCGGGGGGGCCTGGACCAGGCCTCTGGGGTCGAGGGCTGTTCTGTCTCACACCACAGGCGGAAACTGAGGCAGGAGCCGCGGGCCTGGGGCGGCCACGGCCGCAGAGCGGGTGGCAGATGGAGGGTGAGCGCGGGCTGCGGCTCCAACCCGGGCTCAGGCTGCCAGCAGAGCCACCTCCTGTGGGCTTCGCGTTGTGTTAAAACAACACCAGCCCAGGAAGCAGAGGAGACCGACGAGGCTGCCGCGTCCCGGTGTCTCCAGAGCTGCCCCCTTCAGAGGGGCTGAGGGGTCGGCTGGCTCCAGGCTCAGGTCCGGGTCCTTCCTCGGGCCCTGACCCCTGTGTGGGCTTCTTCTGCACCTCGGTCCCTCTGCTGTCACCACTCTCCATCCTGTCCCCCGTCCTCCGTCCCTTTCTTGTTTTCTTTCCTTTTTTAATAAATTTATTTATTTAGTTTTGGCTGTGTTGCGTCTTCATTGCTCTAGTTGTGGCGAGCAGGGGCTACTCTTTGTTGTGGTGCGCGGGTTTCTCATTGCGGTGGCTTCTCTTATTGCGGAGCATGGGCTTCAGTAGTTGTGGCACGTGGGCTCAGTAGTTGTGGCTCGCGGGCTCTAGAGCGCAGGCTCAGTAGTTGTGGCGCACGGGCTCAGTAGTTGTGGCTCGCGGGCTCTAGAGCGCAGGCTCAGTAGTTGTGGCGCACGGGCTCAGTAGTTGTGGCTCGCGGGCTCTAGAGCACAGGCTCAGTAGTTGTGGCGCACAGGCTTAGTTGCTCCGTGGCATGTGGGATCTTCCCGGACCAGGGCTGGAACCCGCGTGCCCTGCGTTGGCAGGCGGACTGTCAACCATCTGCGCCAGCAGGGAAGCCCCCCCTTCTTGTTTTCTTGCTCAAATGTCGATTGGGCACTCGTGTGCTGGATGCTTACAAAGCCCTGAGGATACACCTTTGGGGACGCGGCCCCTGCCCTTGGGGTTCACAGTCGTCGGGGAGACACCCTGGAAGGACATTCCCAGTGTGCATCTTGCCTCTGAGCCTCTACCCGTCCTTTCCCTCTGTTCTTATTCCTGCTCTGACTTGCAAACTTCTATGCATCCTTTGAGACCCCACCCAGGCAGAGCCACTGGGCTGACGACCGAGATCGGGGCTCTCGCTCGTGCACAGTGCCCCACAAAGATTGGGTCCTGCTTTCCAGCCCCCGGAATGTCCCCCGTCTTCTGCTTTCCTTGGAGTCACACGACCCCTCTAGTTCAGTCCCGAAGATGTCGCTGAAGTGCCGACTCATGTCACCAGAGCATGTGGCTGCGTGAGAGTTGAAACGACCCTGGGGTTGGCACGTCGGAGGCTGGGTTCTCCCCAGCGAGCAGATGCAGGGGCGGCTGACCTTGGGCCCAGAGCCCTGTCCTTGTCTTTCGAGGAGCCTCGAGGGCCCACCGTCGGGGTCCCGTGAGATGCGCCTCCCTGGCTGGTGTGCTCCACGCAGATGCGAGGCCCAAGCCTTGAGGTTACCTGGCTGCTGCCTGGGCCTGGGCCCTCCTGCCCGGAGTGGCAGCATCTCTGTGTTACTCCACACGCGGGGGCGGGTGGAGGCCCTGTGGGTGCCCCCAGTACGTCTGCCCTGCCCTGTGTCCCCATTAATCCACCTGCCACCACCCTCCTCGGCAGACCCCGTGCACAGTGAAGATGCCCTCTCCCTTGCAAGGAGGAATGGCCCCAGGTGCTGGCGGCCACCTCCCCTCTGAAGGTGTGAGCACACAGGAGGGTGTGAGAGGCGGGCGCCCACTGGACCCACCACTGCCCGAGCGGAGATGCTGGAACCGGCCACAGGGCTGAGCACTGGCGGGAACCCTACCTGATGGGTAGTGGGCCCGGGGGGGTGGGGCGGGGGCTGTCCCCCGAGACAGGCCCCTTGGCCCCAACCGCTCAGCCCTGGGTGTCATTGTCCACTCGCCCCATCCGGACTCAGGACCCCTGTCCCAGCAAACTGTAGAGTGCCAGGTTCTCTCACCTGCTGGCCCACACCTCCATCTGTGAGTGAGGGGAGGGGCTGGCTTGGCCCACTTGTCTGGGCAGGACCCCTCCCGGCCCCCAGGGGTGTCAGTCACCGAGCCAGGTCTCTCCAGGCGGGGGACATGGGGAGGCGACCGTGTGACAGGGAAGTGGGGTCACTTGCTGTAACTGGGGTTACAGGCAGGTCCAGCCCTCCCCGCAGCGGCTCAGGTACGAAGGCAGCTGTGAGATGCCTGAGCCCGGATGCCTGGGCACTGTGGGTGGATGCCACTTTCTGGCTGACTCTCCAATTCGGGACAGTCAGCCTGGATGGGACAAGGCGGTGACTTGGAGGCCGCCCCTCCGTCAGTCTCATCAGAGTTTCCAGCTGCTGGTGGGCGTGGGAGGGCCGGGTGGGGCGAGGGAGCCTGCAGAGGGAGCTCCTGTGATGTGGGCGTGAGCGCACGATAAACATGCAGGGCCTGGGCCTTGTGGGTGAGGCCACGTTTAAAGGAATCAGAAGATGCTCAATCAGGAGCCTGGGGTGAGAAAGTGGGCTGCTGGCTGCCAGCACGCATTCTGATGACTGTTAGCGCCGCTCTGGGCGCGAAGCTGCAGCTTCTCCCAGGCCTGGAGCCGTGTTTTGTTTGCTCCTTTCTGGGGAGCAGGGGAGTGACCCTGACCAGGGACTGGCCGCTTGTGAGGGTTCCGAGGGTGGCTTTTAAGGCTTGAGTGAGGCCCATCCTGTGAGGGTGGCGGGAGTGGAGACTGTGTCCGTCACATTGTTGCCCTGAAGCCCCCAGCACGTGGGCTCCCCTCGGAGGCCCCATCCTGGCCTTTAAACAGGCATGGTTTGGGGGTGGTCATCCAGAGCCCCCCTTCTGCCCTCTGACCAACGGCGCCCTGGCGGGGGGGGGGCGACGGCCAGGTGACCGGATGCCAAAAACACCAGCTTGGTTTAAATTACGGTTTTCCAGAGAGACGCGGAGAGTGCTGGCTGCGGTGTGTGTGTCACTGAGAGCTATAATCCGTTTTCCTAAGTATAAAAATATCTCCCAATTTGTTTTATTCGTGGAACGTAGCATTTCCCCTTGGAAGGACACTCCTCGGCTGACCTTACAGGCTCAGGAGCATGGTTCCTCCCCGATGCTTCCAGGCCTCTGGTGCTTCAGGGCCTCCTTGGCGGGGGGGGTCTACCCCACCCCAGGCTCCAGCACCCCCCGCCCAGGGCTCCCCCTGTTTCACGAGACGTCTGTGAGGAGACGTCTCCAGAGGTGGGAGGGGCACCCAGGCTGTCCGGCTCCGCGGGTCACGGCCCGCCAGTCTGCTTGCCCGGTGGTCTGTGTTTTGTTTTACTTGGTAAAGTACACGTAACGTAACAGTTGCCGTCCTAACCATTTTCAGTGTCTGGTTCGGGGGCATTAAGCACATCACGCTGTTGCAGCGTCACCACCGTCATCTCCAGAACTTCCTCATCTTCCCAAACTGAGACTCTGTCCCCATTGAACACTAACCCCCAGCCCCGGGCCCCCACCCTCTCTTGCCGTCTCTGCGACCCTGACGCCTCCAGGGACCTCAGAAGTGGAAGCGCACAGGGTCTGTCCTCCTGGCCTGGCTCATCTCACTGACCGTTACGTCCTCAGGGTTCATCCATGTTGTAGCAAGTGTCAGTTTCCTCCCTTTTTAAGGCTGAGCCACATTCCACTGCATGGATGGCCACGTCTCGTTTATCCGTTTACCTGTCGTGCCCGCCTTTGTGGCTGCCACCCTGAGCCGTGCTGCTGTGGACGACGGGCTGTGCAGGGACCTGGGCGTCCTCTCAGGCGCTCTCTGCTGACCGGCCACTCCTGGGCGCTGGGTGGCCATGGCCCCGAGCCGGCTGTGAAGCTTTCCTGCAGCATCTCACCCACAGGGTGTGTCTGGGGGCCCAGCACCCCTCTTGGTTCCCTGCAGAGGTCCTGGCGGCCCTACTGTGGCCAGAGCCTGCTCTGGAATCACGGACAGGTGACCCGCCCCCTGTGTGGTGGTGGTAATGTGATGACAGCTCGGGGAGGGGACCGATCCTCGTGCACACCCCACAGCGGGCCCTTGACGGGGCGCGTGGTCACCCCGGAAGTGGGATCCTGATGGGACCCTGCCTTGTGGGACCTCGGAGAGCGTGATGTCTGTGAGCGGAGGGCGGGAGGAGGCCCAGGTGTGGCGGGTTCCGAGGAGGGAACCTGGCTGGCGGCTGGCCACCCCTGAGGAGTCGCTGCTGACCCCGTGGGGCTGGTCCACGTGACCCGGGCCCCACAGACAGGGAGCTGGGAGGGAGTCTCTGGGAGGAGTTGCCTCTCAAGCAAAACCAGACAGTCGACTTTCCCCAGGTGTTTTGGGCTAAAGAGGGTTGAGGCTCGGAACCGGGTTGACCTGAGAAGCGCCGCCGACATACCTGGACTCACCTGCACAGGCTCACCTGCTTGGACGCCCCATCTCTTTGTGGCCGGAGCCTGGGAGCTGGGCCATTAGCTTTTTCTCACCATCTGTGAAACCAAAAACAACAGCGGCTGGCACGCCCTACTCGCTTCCTTGCCCGGGCGGCTCTGGGTTGCGTGGGAAGTGGCTGCGGGGGGCAGGGGGGCTGAGGCCGCAGGACCCCCCCACCCAGTGTAGTGGATAACTCAGTGAGTGATTCTGTCTCCGCTCACCCAACAGTTATTTCAATTGAATTTCTGTTTTCTGTGGAGCGAGTGTTGGACCGAAGTGTCCCGGGTTTGGGGGCAGGCGGGGAGGCGGCCCCCCTGGCGTTCCCAGCTGCTCGTCTGCTTTGGCGGGGCCGAGGTCCCCATCTCAGGTCTCCCTTGACGGGAACGCAGTGCTACCTGTGATGCTGCTTCTGGGGTCTCACTAAGCAGATTCTTGTGCTTTCGACCCAATCAGTCACCGTCTCCACCTCCGTCCAAAGTCGAATCAGAGCTGATCCATCGTGGGCAGGCGTCAGCATCACCTGCTGAGGTCCTGGCCTCTGGGCTGCACCCCTGGGGGTCTGATCCAGTCGGTCGTTGTCGGGGGTTGGGCGGGGAGGGGGGCGTGCACCTGGGTTTCCGCAGGTTCCCAGGTGGTGCTGTGCACCTGGTCCGCACACCACCTGTTGAGTAACGTGGTCGAAGGCTGTGTTTCTGGGACGCCCCTCGCTCCTCCCTGCTCCCCTCCCGCCGCCCTGAGCTGGGCTCCAGCTGCAGCAGGGGGAGCCTCCCAGATGTGAACCTGGCCTCAGCCGTGCTGGAACCTTCTGGTCCTGAGACGAACATCTCCCTGTGTGGCCTTGCTGTACCCAGTGCCCTCCGAGTTCAGTCCTGCCTCAGGGCCTTGGCTCGTCCTGTTCCCCCGCCTCAGAGCTCTTCCCCCTGGTCTCTTCAGGGGGCCCCTCATGCTGGGCTCGAAGTCACCTCTTCAGAAGCCTTCTCTGCACGGTCTGGACTACGGCTCTGCCTTCCCTTCTCTTCAGGGCCTGCGCTTGTTTCCATGACATAACGCTAGTGTGGTGAGCACCAACCGGCCGGCCGGTGAGTCCCGGTGAACAGGAATCCGCACGCTGCAAACCGCTGAACCCAGCAGGTAGAGCGTGCAGGACACCCAGGTTGCTGGGGGCGACACGGGGGTGACAGCGAGTGAGCGAATGAACGAAGATCAGCGGGGCGGGAGCTCTGGGCTCAGCCGGAGGAGCCGAGGCAGCGGCGGGAGCACAGACGTAGCCCAGTAGGGCCTCCCACCACTTCTCTTTAAAAGAAGGAAAAACAAAAAGGAAACAAAGCATGAAGTAGCCCCTTTGCGTGCCAGCTGGGGTGGGGCCGGGCACTGTGCGGCCGTGGTGACAGAGGCCAGTGTCCGAGAAGGATGGCCCTTTGTGCTCCGAGGGGCGGCCCTGCCCGGCCTCGGCTCTGCACAATGCTCTTCTCTGACGCCTCTGAGGACGCTGTCGGGACCTCGGTGAGGAAGGGTCCTCATGGCCCCCGGTGTCGCGCTCCAGCCCAGGTGCCCTCGGTCCTGTGTGCCCTGCAGCGGCAGCTGCCCACGTGCTCTTTGGGGCCACACCCTGGGAAGTGGAGGTGCAGCCGCTGCTGGCGCCTCTCCTAAGCCACCTACCCTGTTCCCTGGGGGACCCTGTGCTATTTGGCGGGCGATGGGGGTGGCCTGCCCCCCGGCAGCCATCCGAGGTGGTGGTTCCTTCTCCCCCTGAGGTGGGAGCCGGGAGGCTGCACCGAGGGAGCAGGCGCGGGCGCCAGGGGAGGGCCGGCTGGTGCAGCCTGGGGAGACGGTGTTCAGCAGATCGCGCGGATACCCCCGTGACGCCACCAGTGCCACCCCCACCCCCTGCATCACCCACGAGAGTGAGCGCGTTTAGTCACACGCGAGAAGGTTCGAGGCCCCCTTCGGAATCAGAGCTGAGACTAGACGGCGTCCGTCACCCACAGCCTGGGGAGTGGCGGTGCGGCAGTGAGAACAGACGGACTGGACCCAGCGCTCAGACTCGCCTGGCACAGAAGGACGTGCTGGGGTTCCTTTCAGCCGCACCGCGGTCATCTGAAGGCACCTGAGCCCTCGAGGGGCCCCGGGAGTTCCTGGCACCCGGAAACGTCCCACGCCCTGGCCTGAGTGGTGGGGAGACTCCCTGCGCTGCACGCTTAGGGTCGTGCAGGTTAAGGTTTGAGAGTTGTATCCACGCAGAGAGGGTTTTACAAACATACAAGCCCTGTGAACGGAGGACCAGCCGCGAGGGGAGCTGGGGCCAGCCCGGCCGAGCCTGGGTCGCCGTGACTGCCCCTCCGCAGACTCTGGTCCCCTTTGAGAAAACCACAGGTGGCCTCTCTGGGGGTGCTCTCTGTGGGGGGGAGCATCTCGGGGCACAGCCGGGCAGACACACTCCTGCCTCGTGGGAAGGAAGGGCGTCGCCCTGATTCCTCGAGGGCCTTGCTGAGTGGAAGCTGGCGTCTCTTCTCCCCGACACCCGGCAGGGGCGTCGTGCAGGCTCGCTGGGCGGGCAGGGGCTCGCGGGGACAGAGGCGCAGGCCCCGGGTTGCTCTGTAAACTGTCATCTCCATTCCCCTGACACCTTGTGGGCAGGCTGGCCACTGCTCCCCAGGCTTGCTCACACCGGACTCCGTTATCACCTGCGTGGGGCCCCACAGGCTGGCAATTCTGTGCCTCGGTTATTATCAGGATAATGAGTCATTGATTCCATAAGAATTGCTCCCATGATTCATCGCAATCCATTCTTTCCCGACATGCATGCTTTCTGCCAATGGGAACCATTCTTTAAGCTCATTGACATCGAGGGAATGAACAGTGGTTGTGTTAATTTATAGTAAGCGAATCTGCATAATAAACAATCCGGGCCATTCTTGCAGGATGCGGACGTGCGGTCCCTGGATAGTAGGGACACTGTGCGGCGGACGCCGCCCTCCCAGGCTGAAAGGGAATCTTGTCCGCCTTCTGGGCTCGGCCCTCGGCGCCAGCCTCCGCTCCCATTGACCGCAGGCCCGGGCATTGGGTGCTGCCCGCGGGGAGCGGAGGCCCTGGGGAGGCCCGGGGAGCCTGGCTTCTTCCCGGCCGTGGGGCCTGCCGGTGGAGGTGGGCCCGGGGCCGGGCTGCTCCCCGGAGCCTCAGGCAGCAGGAACGGCAGGGAGGGCTGTCTGTGAACGAAGTGGAGGGGCCCGCACGGGTGGGGCGAGAGCGCCATGGCAGGGGTGACTCGCTGGTGTGCAGTCAGGGAGCCCGAGGCCCAGGTGCACAGCTCACCTCTAGTCTGTGAGGAGCTGAGTCGCAGGCCGACCTGGGAGGTGGTGGGACTCGCTCTCCTGCGGACCGGGAGCCGCAGCAGTGCGTCCAGCTGGGGCCTGGCCAGTCTCGTCTGCACTGACTGCTGAGGGCCTCCGCCTTTGTGCCCGTCCAGCCTCGGCTCTGGGTAGGGCTGGGCGTGAGGCAGGCGCCTTGGCCGATCCTGGACCTGGGCAGGGCAGTGCCGATTTCTGCCCGCCTGCAAGGGATCTGGGGCTGCAGCAGCCTTGTGCCTTCCTGGGGGATGGAACGGAGGGCTCCCTGCGCAGGAAGCAGCAGTGTGACCCCAGGCCCCCGTGACGCTGTCCCTCTGTCCCCCAAAGGTGTATGTGGACGGAGGGTGGGTGGCCCCAGACCCCGTGACGCTGTCCTTCTGTCACCCGGAGGTGTATGTGGACAGAGGGTGGGTGGCCCCAGCCCCCGTGACGCTGTCCCCCTGTTCCCCGAAGGTGTATGTGAGCGGAGAGTGGGTGACCAACATCAGTGAAGGCGGCAGCTTCGGGGAGCTGGCCCTCATCTACGGCACCCCCAGGGCGGCGACTGTGAAGGCCAAGACGGACCTCAAGCTCTGGGGCATCGACCGGGACAGCTACCGGCGCATCCTCATGGTGAGTGAGCGGTGCCTGCGTGGAGGCTTCGCCAGGGCTGGGAGGGCAGCCAGCCGAGTCTGATGCCCACCAGGCATCTCGTGGGAACCCTGGTTGTGTCCAGGTGGGGCCATAAGTAGGGATGCAGTGGGTGGTGAGTGTCGGGAGGGGGTTCAGGAAAGTTACCCAAAGGCTGGCAGACAGCTGGGGAAGCCCCTTTCGCTTTCCTCCCCCATTCTCCTTGCAACTGTCTGGAATGTGGTTGTGATGGCTGGAGTTCCAACTGCTATTCTTGACCATGAGGTGACGTTCCCCAAGGTGGTGGAGCGAATCACTGAGAGGAGCCTGGCCTCTGGGGGCACAGTGGGACCGCAGTACCGGGCAGGCTGCTGGCCTCTAGGATTCCTTACTTGGGGACTGTCATTTTAGGTTTTCTCACACGCAGCCAGCTCCTCTCTTAGTTGGCATGGTGTGGGTGTAGGTGCGCACACCTGTGGAGGCTCGCCATGGGGCTCTCGGGAGCAACGGGGCAGGTGTTCACGGAAGGCTCCGGAGATGAGCCTGTGCGCCGAGAAGGCCCCTCCCAGGCAGAAGAGGCGGGATCTTCCCGTGCCCGCTGAGTGTCCGTCCTGCACACGCACTGCCGGGTTCTCGGTGCTGGGACCCGCCAGGGGACTGGGAGGCTGACACGCTGGAGGAGATGACGGAGCAAACATACACCTCCTGTTGACAGTTTCCACGGAGAATGATAGAGCAGAGAGGGGCAGAGGTGGGGGCGAGGGGATGATGTTTTAAAGAAAGCCCTGAGGCCCCCCTCCCTGAGACCCCTTTTGTGACGAGGTGGTGTCGAGCAGAGGCCCGGAGCAGGGAGCCGTTGGCTGTCCAGGGGGAGAGTGTTCGGGCAGTAGAAACAGCCAGTGCAAGGGCCCTGGGGTGCAGGCCTGGCTGGCCTGTTCGTGGACCAGTGGGGAGACAGTGAGGATGCTGGGATCCTGTGGTGGGTGGGGCGGGGGCCTGGACTCGGACTCTGAGTGCACCGGGAGCCCTGGCAGGATTGTGGGCAGAGAAGTGGCAGGAGCCGCCCAGGTGATGCCCTGGCACTTGGGGGCCTTCTGGGTGAGAGTGGAGAGAGTCCCGATTCGGGAGGGGTGGAGGGAGGTCCTGGCTGGCCACTCTGGTCTGGCCGCAGGTCTCCGGGCAGAGGCCCCTGGGAGCTGAGTGCCCCGTCCTCGCGGAAGTCACACTCCTTGGCTGTCTGTGCTCGCCGGTGGTGACTGCTGGGCCAGGTGCTTTTTCTGCTGGTTGGGGTGGTGCTGGAGGACCTGCGCGGGGGTGGGCTCAATCCTGAGGGCAGCCCCCAGGGGCTGGCGATGGTGTTTGCTCAAAGGCTGCCCCTGTGGGCCTGGGATCCGAGGAGTTCCGATGGCCTGGAGGGAGGTGACCCAGGTGAGCACATTGCTGGGAGACCCCGGGGCTGGACGTGCCGCTGCCAGGTGCCCTTTGGGCCTTGGTTGTCGCCTGAAGGCCAGCCTGGGCGGTGCAGTTTCTGGGGTGCGGGCTGTGGTTTGGGATGCTCTGGGGGAGGCCTGGGGAAGGTTTGGGATGTTTAGGACAGGCTCTGTGAGCTCAGTTCCAGCTGAGCCTGGAGAGCCGGTCCTACCCCGGGGGCCTCTCCAAAGGGGAACGAGGGAGAAAGGGTTGCCGGCTGCCGTCCTGGCTCCGCTGTAGCTCCTGGTCCTTCGTGATGCAGGGAGGGGCCAGTTCAGTCCTGGGGGCATCTGTCTCGTGCGGCTCGTCGTCTGCGCCCTCGGGGTCATCCACTGGGGGAGGCGCTGCCCTGCCCTGCGAGGTGAGTCCTCGTGGAATGTGGCTCCCGCTCTTTGGTCTTAAACCTGCCCATTCCTGTTTTCCCGGGAGAGATCACTGTCTGTGGGGGAGGCGCCCCAGGCACCCTCCCCGTCCCTGTCTCCTCCGGATGCACCTGGCCCGTTGCATAAGCCGTTGTTTCTCCGCCATGGTCCGCGCTGAGTCGGAGTCGTCCTTGGCTGTGGGACTTTCGTGGCTGGAACAGTACCTTCAGGGAAGTCCCCAACCACCGAGCAGCTGGCGCGTCCTCTGTTTTAATTCTGGATCCCCGCGCACTAAGAATAGCCGCGGCTGCGCTGGGAGCCTACAGAGCCCCTGCGTCTTGGGAAGAAAATGACAGTGTGGCCCACTCGGAAGGGAGTGTCCGTGGACGGCGTCCATCGCTGCATCAGCCCGTGGCTTGGGCGGACTCGGATGCGCCATTGTGCGACGACTGGACCCTGAGCTGGACACGCGTGGGGGACGCGGGATGGAGGCTGGTAGTGTCTCCGGGGAGAGGGCCACCCACCTCTGAATCCCAGAACATCGGACCCGAGAGGCTCCGCTGCTCCACGTGCTACAGACAGACAGACAGACGGATGGATGGATGGAGCTTGGCGAGGCCAGCCGCGTGCACCACCTCTGAGCAGGACGGGGGCTCGACCCCCTCTGGGCCCCCAGGCAGGGGCCAGCGACCCCGGACTTCATTCTTTCAAGCTTCAGTACCTTTCGTTCACCCTGAATCTTACGTGAGACCCCAAGTGGGGATTGATGAGTGCAAAATCCTGTTGTGGAGTCTGGGCTGGGGTCTCCAGAGCCCCACTTGTCTGGGGGTCCCGAGACCCCCGGAACCAGGTCCTGAGCCGCAGCGCTGAGCTCCCACCCCACCTGCTTGGGCCCCTGGCTCCCATCCATGAAGTGGAGCAGCAGGAGCCTGGAACCCCCTTCTCGTGGGAGCTGGGGCGGGGTGTGTGTGTGTGCACGTGTGTGCTTCAGTCCATGGCTGCAGGACCGGTCAGGATTGAACACGTAAGGGGAAAGGGCGTTTGGAGTGGTCGGTCCAGGTCGAAGGGTCATCTTACCCGACATAGATTCCTCCTCCGCCTGGCGGGTTCGCACCCTCCCCCGAGCTGAGGCCCGGGGGCAGGCCCGCTGTGAACACTCTATACCCAGGGGTGTGTGTGCTATGGCCAGAGCCCTGCTGTCTGCTGGGACCCAGGTCCCCAACCCGTCCTTGGGGCCGGCTCAGTCCACGCAGGTGGGGCCTGGGGGGCGGTGGGGGCCTGGATTTCGCAGACGTTTTAGGTTCCAGTCTTAGGACAGAACGCTTCCCCGGGGACAGCGGGGTGCAGTGGAAGGGGCAACAGAAGGAGCCTCACGTTGGGCATCGGGGTTCCGGGCTGGCCTCACGCCTGCGCCAGTGGGGCGGGGCTGGGGGCGGGGCCGTGTCTCCAGCTGCAAGCGCCCGAAGTGAGGTTCCAGGCCCCGCTGCTGGCGGTGAGGTGGGAGGTCAGGAAGTACTGTCTTCCCCTCCCTGCCCTGCCCACGCATCCCCATCCATCTGTCCCGGGTCAGGTGAGGGCGCGTCAGGTGAGGGCGCCGCTCTACTGCCCTGCGGGGGGGGGGAGGGGCACGTGAGGAGTGGCCAGTGCTGTGGTGGGACATAGATGGTCTTTCTCTGCGGTCTCTGTTCCTCAAAGTCGGCCCGACGGGACCCCAGCACAGAGCTGTGGAAACCGAGGCTGCAGGAACCAGGGAGATGGGCGGAGCTGAGCCGGACCAGGCCCCGTGCCCCCCGCCACCAGCGTGGGTCCTCTGCAAGCATCCATGGGGACGAGGGTTCCAGGCCCCGCTGGCTCCTTCCCTCAGTGTGGCCTTGGGCAGGCCCCATACCTGTGACGGGAGTTGTACGTAGGGCCAGCCTCACCAGGCGCAAAGCCCACCTTGGGGCTGCCGGCAGATGCGCTGCAAAGCCCCCCAGGTGAGGGTCCTGGCAGCCCCCAAGGTGACGGGCCGGCGCCCCGGACACCTGCGTGATGCGTGAGCCGACAGCAGGGGCTCCCGGCCCTGCCTCCCCGTCCGTCTCATCCCAGGAGGAAAGCCTCCAGCGGGAGGCGCCTTGGTCAGCCTTGGAGGCGGATCTCCTTGCCCGAGGGTCCCGGGTGGCCACCTCCAGCTGTCATCCTGCGGCGGGAGATGGATGGGCCAGTTGTGCCGAGCTTTAATGTCTAGGGTTCCTGGGCAAACACGCCTGCATTCCAGCGGGTGGGCGTAGCTGCTGGGAGGTCAGCGGGAATATAAATTATCTTTCAAAAGAAACGCCTTTCTCGAGGCCGGCGGGGCCTGAGACGGCTCGGCTCGGGCTGGGGGCTGAGCTGAGCTGAGCTTGCTGCCACCGCAGGCGTCTAGACCCGCCGCAAGCGGACACACAGGGCCCCAAGACTCCTAGGTTCTGCCACTGACCGCCAGGACGCCGTGTCCCCTCCGTGGCCGCCAGCCGCGGTGCAGGAGCTCTGTCTACACCCTGTGGGTCCAGTTACCATGTGGTCTTGGGTCCCAGCCCCGTGGGGCTCTTTGCCGGATGGAGGGGCCCTGGGGTGTCTGCGCTTCTGTGAGGGAGGCAGGGAGAACCTCCAGGATTCCAGATTCGAGACTCGCAGCCCCTTTAACGCTGGTCTGGCCCTGAGCCACGCAGAGCCGACGGGGAGTCTGAGGCCGGGTCGGGGGGCGGTGCCGAGGTCCTCACACCATGTCAGCTGACCGATGTCTGCTCGCGTAACTTTCACAGAATCCTGTGGGACAGGAATTAAGATACCCCATCGTCCAGATGAGGAAACTGAGGCTCAGAGAGGGGGAGCTGGCTCGGGGCGTGCGGATACGGAGTGTGGGATTTGAACCCGGGGCTTCTGAACCCGCTTGAGGTTCAGGCCTCCTGGCTCCCCCCATCCCGTGGGTCTGGATGAGGCCCAACCTCACATATGCGATTAGGACGGAGACCCCAGAGGGGGAGGTGCGGGGAGGTCTGGGCCGTGAACGGGGGCCGTCACTCAGGCCCTTGCTTGTTCGAGGGGCTTCCGGGGTCTCCTTTTAGGAGTTCAGAGTCACTTGGGGAATTTGGGAATGTGGAAGGGGTTGGGGCGGGAAGCCCTTCTGAACACCTGCTTCTCTGTGTCTTCCCCTCCCACAGGGCAGCACGCTGAGGAAGCGCAGGATGTACGAGGAGTTTCTCAGCAAGGTCTCCATCCTGGGTGCGTGCCCCCGACCTGGCCGCCCGGGGCTGCGGCCCAGCTGTTTCCACATGCCCTGCAAGTTTGGGACACACATGCGTGCTCACACCTGTGCAGTGCCCCCACATACACACACACATGTACACACAGATGCATCGTGTATGCAAGCATGTACGTGCCCACGAACACACACACACACACACACACAGTGTCTGCCCTCCATCCATCCGTGCTTTGCATGTCTGTCTCTCTACCATCAACGCCATTCTCTCCACGTTGATCCATTTGGAGCTGTGTTGAGCGTCTTTCCTGACCTGTTTGGGTTTTCCTCCATGGGGGTTCTCGTGTGCCCCCCGCTTTTCTCGTCCTGGGATCTGAGAGACACGTCGGCCACATTTCCATTGACCGTTGGGAGTGTCAACAGGTTCTCTCCTGCAGAAGATTTTCAGCGTTTTGAAGTTGCTTTGACATACACGACGACGACGTATCATTCTGGACCAGCCTTCCCAGTAGAACTTTTGGCAGCGATGCAGGTGTTCCGTATCCGTGTGGAACACTTGAGAATTTTAATTTTATGTCATTTTAATCAGTTGGAATATGAATCAGTGTGTGTCTAGCAGCTCCCCTTAAGGACAGGGAGTGGACCCGCTTGGGAGGGTGAGTGACGTCTAAGTGCTAACGCCCTGGGAACCGTGGGAAATAACCGTCCAGCAGGAGTTCCTGCGGGAACATCACAGCCTTAAAAACCCCAGACTGGACTTCTGGGTGCAGGTGGTGCGTGAGGCTTAGCCTCCTTTTCTAAGAACCTTTGGAGTGAGAAGGAGAAGAAGCAGGTGCACTTTTGTGGGTGCAGAGGCGTCAAGGAGACAATATACAATGGAGAAAAGACAGCCTCTTCCATAAGTGATGCTGGGAAAGCTGGACGGCTGCATGGAAAAGAATGGAGTTAGAACACTCCCTAACATCACACACAAAAACCCTCCAAATGGATTAACGACCTAGATGTAAGACCAGACAGTATAAAACTCCTAGAGGAAAACATAGGCAGGACACTCTTTGACGTAAATCACAGCAAGATCTTTGTGGCTCTGTCTCCTAGAGTAATGGAAATAAAAAACAAGAATAAACAAATGGGACCTAATTAAACTTAAAAGCTTCTGCACAGCAAAGGAAACCATAAACAAAACAGAAAGACGACCTACGGACTGGGAGAAAATATTTGGAAGTGATCCTACTGACGAGGGATTAATTTCCAAAATAAACAAACTGCTTATACAGCTCAATATCAAAAAAACAACCCATTCAAAAAATGGACAGAAGACCTAAATAGACATTTCTCCAACGAAGATATACAGATGGCCAACAGGCACATGGAAAGACGCTCAACATTGCTAATTATTAGAGAAATGCAAATCAGAATTACAATGAGGTACCACCTCACACTGGTCAGGATGGCCATCATCAAAAAGTCTACAAATAACAAATGCTGGAGAGGGTGTGGAGAAAAGGGAACCTTCCTACACTGTTGCTGGGAACGTAAGTTGGTGCAGCTACTAGGGAAAACGGTATGGAGGTTCCTCGAAAAACTAAAAATAGAGTTACCATATGATCCAGCAATCCCACTCCTGGGCACATATCCAGAAAAAACTATGATTCAAGAAGATACATGCACCCCAGTGTTCACAGCAGCACTATTCACTATAGCCAAGACATGGAAACAACCTAAGTGTCCATGGACAGATGAATGGATAAAGAAGATGTGGTACATATATACAATGGAATACTACTCAGCCATGAAAAGGAATGAAATAATGCCATTTGCAGCAACACGGATGGACCTAGAGATTATCCTACTAAGCAAGTAAGTCAGAAAGAAAAATACCATATGGTATCACTTATGTGTGGAATCTAAGAAAAATGGTGCAAATGAACTTACTTACGAAACAGAAAGAGACTCACAGACACAGAAAACAAACTTATGGTCACCAAAGGGGGGGGGATAGATTAGGAGTTTGGGGTTAGCAGATACACACCATTGTATATAAAACAGATAAGCAGCAAGGTCCTACTGTACAGCGCAGGGAACTGTATTCAGTATCTCGTAATAACCTATAAGGGAAAAGAATCTGAAAAAGGATATATATATATATGTATATATATAGAAATAATATGTGTATATATATACACACATTGTATATATATACACATATATATAATATGTGTGTATATATATATATATATATATATAAAACTGAATCAATTTGCTATACACCTGAAACTATCACAACTGTACTTCAATTAAAAACATGTTAATAAAAAAAGAGACGCGGACACGGATGGTCATTTCAGCAATTCCTACAATGACAAGAAAGTAGAAACAACCTAGAATCTGTCATCGCAGGAAGGTCCTCGCGCCCGGGTGTGTGTGTGGTACAGGTTTATACTCCAGTAAAGCGCATGGACTAGGTCTCCGCGTGTCAACACGTTTCAACTGGATCTCGGACACAGAAGATGGTGCAGATGACGGTGCGTCTCTGCACAATTTTGGCAACGCTGGGTCATGTTTACGAAGCTATGTTACAGTAAAGGTGTAAGACCACCTATGGGGTGGAAACTCACCAAACCCTTTAAGATTTAAAAAAAATATATCCACCAAATCCTTAATAGTCACAGCCTCTGCGGAAGGAGAGAGAACTCGAATTGAGACAAAGGGACGCGGTTTTATCAGTAACATGATGTGTCTGTAGGAGCAGCTCTGAAGCAAACATGACCAAGTAGTCCTGTGACTTCATTCAGGACAGATGCTGGCTGTGTTGTTCATTCTACTTTTCTGATTATTTTTTTTCCAAATTACAAAAAGAAGGACACGACTGCTTGGAGTTGCTGACATGGGGGTGGTGGGAGGGGGTGGGGGGAAGGTGGGGGGCAGCCGGGCAGCAGCGGGGTCAGGTCCCCTGGCAGAGGACACGGCGCAGGCCTGGGGGACGGATGTGGAGATGCACTTGCTGCAGGATGGCTGCCCACCCGGCGCGTCCCTCCCGGCCCCCCTGCTCCAGGGAGGTAGTAGAGGCAGCTCAGGGGGCCTGCCCTGACCCTATTTCAAGGGGAAAAGCAGGCTTCAGGCCTCCAGGCAGGAAAAGGGGGTCTCCTGGGAGGGGAGCCGGGGTCAGGCTCAGGGCTGGGCGGCAGCGGCCGTGAGGCAGGGCCCGAGGGTCCGCATTCTCCCGAAGCGTCGGCCCCGAGGCCAGTCTGTTCCGGGTGGGTGTGCCTGCCCCTTGGCCGCCGCTGACTGAGGGCTGCCTTCTGTGTCTCTTCTGCGGGGTGTCCGCCACTTTCCCTGGCAGCGTTGAGACCCCCCTCCAGAAGGGCAGCGCTGGGAGTGGCCCCACCCGGCCAGTCACCGATTTCCCACCTGAGCTGACCGTCCACACCTGGGACCCAGGGATCTGAACGCAGTAAAAATGCCCCCAAAGCTTCCGCTTCAGAAATCAGGGCCAAGGAATCGCCCCGATCTCCGTCTCTTCCAGCAGTTCTGTCCTGGGATTTACGCTGCTGAGGGTGGAAGCGCTGACTCTCCGACCTCGGGACTGGGGTTCCAGGTCTCAAATCCAATAGGAAAACCCACCGCTCACACAGGAGGACGAGAACTTCCTAAGCCCAAGGCTGTGAAATCAAACGCCTCTCATCGCCCTGGAAGGAAACCAAGCCGCAGTCACACGTTTACCGGCACCAGCTTCCACCTCGGCACCAACCGTGACCCTCCAAAGTCACGGGCGTCTTCGCCGCCGTGCCGGCCTCCTGAGGGTGCCGGGGTCTGCGTCACGGGGCAGCTCCCGTCCGGTGCGGAGGCTGCTGGACCAGCGTGCTGGCAGCGGCTCCAGAATCTGCTGCAGCCCCGGGCTTGGTCAAAAGCGTGTCCTTTTCAGCGTGTGGCCCTGGCAGGAGTTTTCAAGCAGAGAAATCCCCCTCCTACTCGAGATCTAAAATAAATGCTTTGCTTGGTATTTTTAGCGGCTGACCTACATAGTGCAGCTGATAAGTGTAGGCCAGAAAAGTTTCTTTGGCCAAAAGAGAAACAGTTAATCAGGCAACCATTAAGTTCTTACAAAAGGAGCACGCTGGTATTTTTTTCCTTCCTGAGGGCTAGGGGTGGATAGTGACGGGGAAGGGAAGGCGTGAGAAGGGGTGGAAAGATAGACAGAATTTGCAAGTATCAAAGGAGACTTGCCATTGGAATGAAGTATTTTGACCCCAAATAATGGAAGGTATATACTACACCTCTAGCCACGTAAATACAGTTGTATGCTCTTTGAATGGCACTGAATGGTGTCTTATGAACAGGAAATTGCTTCGACCTCTGAATTATTTAAACCCCTTGGTAGCCCTAGTGCTGAGCTGTGATTATACTGTTTGCAAAAATATAGGCAGCTCTGTTCTTCTGAAGATAACAAAGGCATTTCATCCTGAGTTAACTTGGACTCAACGTCCAGTGCCTGTCATCTACGTTAAAGCTTTGATGTAGGTTAGAATCGCTCCCAGTTCTGAAGCCCTGTCCACCTGCTGAGCCGTGTACACCCTGGGCCCAACTCACTTGTGAAAATACCCGGGCCTCCTGCACAGAAATTTGCTTTCTGTTTTGTTCATCCTGTGATGGAGCAAAGCCTCATCACCCTGGGGCTGGCCATGTGGGTGTTTTCTTAGATTGTCTGGGGTGGGGAGCTGACCCCCCGACCCTCCCTGGCCCCCGTGACCCCCACGCCCCCGTGTCCCCTGCTGCAGAGTCCCTGGAGAAGTGGGAGCGTCTGACTGTGGCTGACGCACTGGAGCCCGTCCAGTTTGAGGACGGAGAGAAGATCGTGGTCCAGGGGGAGCCTGGGGACGACTTCTTCATCATCACAGAGGTGAGTCCGGCTTGGGCGTGGGGAGGGCTCTGCGTGGTCCCCAGCCGAGGAGGGCCGCCCGGGAGTGGGGGACGCCCAGTCTGCACGTGCCCCTCCCCTGGGGACCAGCATCCCTGATCCCTGTGCTCCGTTCCCCCACCACCTTCATCCTGCATGCGGACAGGCCTCCCACTGGGTATCCTCGCCCTTGAGAATCGCGGGGTCTCCTCTGAGGAAGTGGGTCGGGTGCCCGAGCCCACACGCGTGCAGAAATTGCACGGACTGAGCACACCAGGTGTGAAGGTGAACGTGGGGATTGGGACACGGCCGGGGTGTGGGGGGTGCCCTGAGCCGGAACCTGGCGTGACGAGTGCATCCTCTTGGGGGAGATGTGTGAGTAGGGCACGTGGGATCTCTCTGTGCTGCTTCTTAAAACTGCGTGTGAATATCAGTGGTCTCCAGTTAAAAGTTTAATTTGGAAGATTGGCGCCAGATTTCTCCACCTGGACCCGCGTGAGTCACTGTTCCCTCCTCCATCCCCCACCACCGCGACAGCTGGCTCTGGGCCGTAATCCGAAGCCGCCACGCTCAGCCTGTCACTGATGGGGGTGAGCAGCTGCATGACCGCTGTGTCCCCCCCGCCTGGGGCTGCGCCTAGGCTACGGTCCCCGGGGCCGCCTCGCCATGGGACCCTCCCCATGACACAGACCCAAAACTATGTGAGTTTGGCTCACTTCCTACTTCCCTGGCCCTCCTGGCGGGAAGAATTTATGTCGCCTTCCCGGGAAAACACACGCTCCAGCTGCACGTTTTGCCATCGGAGAAGAGGAGCCTTCAGCGCGGCAGAGGCTGGGGCGGCTCGAGTCTGAAAGCCCGCTCTGGTCGTGGCCACAGCCGCAGAGGGGGTCACTGTGCCGTCCAGAGAGAGTGGTACCAACCTTGGGGTTGGTGCACAGAAAGGAAGTGACAAAGGCTCAGCCCCTGGTGGCATTTGGCCGACATCGCCGGACTTGGAGCCACTTTCTTGGTTTAAAACAACAGAAGTGACTTCCCAGGCTGCTGCTGTCGGCGAGGATGCTCCAGGTCCTGCTGGCTGGCGCCTGCCCGCCTCTGTGCCTCAGTCCACAAGCAAAGTCCCGCCCTGTGACCCGCGAGTTCCGTGGGGACTTTATCTGGGCTCCCGCAGCAGCCCCTCCTGGGAGGGCGTGCCTGTGGTTCTTCCCGCCACCTGCCTGCTGATCACGCAGGAAAGATCTGGAAGGCTGTGGGGTCAGCAGGAGAACCACCTCAGGAGGGTCCTGGTGGCTGCAGCACAGAGCTTTACAGTGTGCGTTTGGGAACCGGGACCTTTGTTACCTACCGGTCCACGTCTCGGCACTGAGCCTGGGGTGGGAGGGCCCTTGGGGTTGCAGCTGAATGATGGACGTGGTTCCCACCTGAGACCCAGGGCTGGGGGTGCTTCTGCAGGAACCCTGCTGAGTGATCCACCCACAGGCAGCATTCCTGTCCTGGGGTGGGTGACTCGTTCAACAATGTTTCTTGAAAGAAAGGGGAAAAACCACAGACAGAACAAATTATGATTCCTGCCAGCCAGGTCTCCGCTCCGTAGACCTGAGAGGCCGCAAACCCTGCGTTTCAGCTCCCGCCCCAGCCGTGACCTCAGAGAGGTCATCTCAAAGGCTCACGCCTGCTCTCCCCAGAAGCAAGCCCCCGGGGTGAAAGTTACGGCTTGACTCCGAACTTTCCGGGGCTCTACTCTCAGGACTTTGAGGGAACTGTGGTCCCTCGAGGTCTGTGCTTTTTATCTCAGATCCTCCTGCGAAGGTAGCCAGTGTCTGGCTCGTGGTTTCTGGAGGACGTTCCAGCAGAAAGTTGCTCACACTCTCCAAATGCAGCTGAGCCTGCCGTCGGACACAAGGGGTGTTGGGGTTTGCACTGGCCTGCACCGTGTTTTTTTTTAAAAAAAAATTTGAATTAATTGTCACTATTTAAAAATCAGGGGACTTCCCTAGTGGCACAGTGGTTAAGAATATGCCTGCCCAGATGCAGACCTACTAGAGAATGGACTTGAGGACACGGGGAGGGGGAAGGGTAAGCTGTGACAAAGTGAGAGAGTGGCAAGGACATATATACACTACCAAATGTAAAACAGATAGCTAGTGGGAAGCAGCCGCACAGCACAGGGAGATCAGCTCGGTGCTTTGTGACCACCTGGAGGGGTGGGATAGGGAGGGTGGGAGGGAGGGCATATGAGGATATATGTATACGTATAGCTGATTCACTTTGTTATAGAGCAGAAACTAACACACCATTGTAAAGCAGTTATACTTCAATAAAGATGCTAAAAAAAAAAAAAAAAAGAATCCGCCTGCCGATGCAGGGGACACGGGTTTGAGCTCCAGTCCGGGAAGATCCCACATGCTGCGCAGCAACGAAGCCCGTGCGCCACAACTCCTGAGCCTGTGCTCTAGAGCCCGCAAGCCACAACTACTGAGCCCGTATGCCACAACTACTGAAACCCGCGCGCCTAAAGCCCGTGCTCCGCAACAAGAGAAGCCACCGCAATGAGAAGCCCGCGCACCGCAACGATGAGTAGCCCCCGCTCGCTGCAACTAGAGAAAGCCCGTGCCCAGCAACCAAGACCCAATGCAGCCAAAAAATAAATAAAATAAAATAAAATAAAATAAAAATCAGGTATTTTCCATGAAAACCTGGATCTCTTCTTCTTGAACGTCTGGATCTGGCCACTTTGGATCTGCATCCCTGCCTGGCTGCAGCCGGCTGGACCCAAGAGGCGGCTGCCCCGGGTGTGACACGCTCCCCACTTTGCCCCAGTCCTCACCCTGCACCCTTGCATCCCCGGCGGGCTCTGCACACACTTGCAGGCCACTGAGTTTGCAGCCTCGGTTTTGAGGCCCAGGGAGTGAGCAGCTCTGGCCAACACAGACAGTCGTCCGTTATTCTCTGGGGCCAAGGCCACGGGTAGAAAAATTGTGAAGCCGTGTGAAAGACGGGTCAGCGGGGTTCCTCACAGAGCTTACAGGGACTGTGACAATGGGAGCTTTGAATGTGAGCCCCACGGCTGTGCAGTCTGACCTCACCTGTGGGGTCCTTCCCCAGGGACACGCCGATGCCAGGTAGTGGGTCCCAGACGCGGCCGTGTCTTGCCCCTGCATCCCTGCTCTGGACCCGCCCCTCTGCCCTGGGCGTGCTGGGCCCTCAGTGTGGGCGTGAGCGTGCGTGTGCGCGTGTGTGTCCGAGCATCCTGCACTTCTCTAGGGCAGTGTGAGTGGGGTGCACGTTGCTTCCCGTGTTTCCTGCGTGGCCCTGCCTCCTCGCCCTTCCACTGACGCCCTTTGGGCCGGGGGTGTCTGTCTGCGTCTTCTCTGCTGCTCTGGGGCTGGACGTTGCTCTAGCTCATCCATTAAAGGCCGTCAGAGCCGAGTTCCGTGATTGTCTTTGGGGGCGAACCTGGCGCCACGACCGTGTGGTTTGTGTTATGGGCGGCGTGTTCCTTGTGGAATCACCAGGAGATGGTGACGGGTGGGGTGGGGACCCTCTCCAGGGGCTCCTGACGCCTCCTGCCACAAAAGCTGTCTGAGGAGGGCCTTGGGAGAGTGATTCGGGGACGGGGACACTGCTGGTTCTGTTGAGGGAGCTCGGCTTTGTGGCCGAGTGTCCCCCCAGCGCTGACCGAGGGGGTGGCAGTGGGGGCAGAGTCACAGTAACAGCGATAGTGCGGCCCGGAGTGTAACCCAGCCCCCTTGGAAGGTACGGTTTTCACAACATCGTCAAATGTATTCAAAGTGGTTTCCTGGCAGCTTGGATGTTTTTCCCTTTTCCTCTGTGGTCCACCAAATTGGGTAAGTCACGGTGGTGCCTCAGGGTTCACAGGCACCGCACGCTCAGAGCTGAAATGCAGCCGCAGAGACCTCTGCAGCCTCAAGCCACTGTTTCCCATGGGGCCAGAAGTGGTCACCGGCCGCATCTGAGAGGGGTGTGGTGTCCGCCCCACAGCCGTGTTCTCTCCCAAGACTACCAAGGGATGAGCCGACGTGGCCTTTAGAGGACGTGGCGGGAAGAGCTGAGTAGATTCCCTCAACAGGCTGCTCGCACGTGTATGTGTTTCAGCACATCGTCCGCCCCATGTTCTCGTGACACCCACGAAGCCGACAGCTGGACAGGAAAGGACGTTTCCACTGCGGATGCGCCGGGAAGGGGCCCAGGCCCCAGGCCCCAGGCCCCGCTGTGAGGGCTGGTTTCACGGGTCGACTCGGCCAGGCCTCAGGACGCAGATGTTTGGTCCAACGCGGGTCTCCAGGTGTTTCTGTGAAGGTGCTTCTCAAATGCGGTTGACACCGATGTCAGTTGACCTTGGGTGGAGCCCCTGACCTCTGTGGTGAGCGTGGGCCTCCTCCAATCAGTTGAAGGCCTCCTTAAGAAGAAGAGGGCCGAGGTCCCCCAGGAAGAGGGATTCCCCGCAGCTGGCCTTGGCCTTTGGACCGAGTCCCGGCACCCACTCTTCCCTGCCGGCCTGCCTGCAGAGTTTGCACGTCAGCCCCACGGTCGTGTGAGCAGATTCCCTAACGTAAATCTTTGCCCAAGTGCACAGGCCGTCGGTCCTCTTTCTCCGGAGAGCCCTGACCAGTACCACTGCCTTCCGACCCTTCTGGAACGCTCAGGCCTCTGCTCAGGTGGGTGTAGGGGCCCGGCTGCTCCGAGGCCCCAGAGCTGCAGGGGGCGGGGCCCGGGGCTCCTGCCGCGCGTGCTGGCCCTGCGAGCGGAGCGGGGCTGCGGGACCCTGGCTCGCGGCTTCCCGTGGCTGGCAGGCCTGGTGCTGCCCTTCCTCTCTGTGGAAGCAACACCTGTGGAGGCCACGCTGGCCTTGGCGCCGGGCCCCTGGCTCCCTGCGCGTGGACCGGCCGGGTCCCGCTCCCCCGCTGTGGACCTCAGGCCACGCCAAGGCCTCATCCAGGGGAGTGGGAGCGCGGGCTGCCCCGGGCCCCCGCCCTTGGCTGGACCTCAGTCCATCCCTCTGCTCTCCTGGGTGGATGCGGGTGAGCACAGCCTGGGGCCAGTGACAGGCTGCTCTGGGAGCTGTTTCCCCAGGTGTGGAGGCACTGGCAGAGACCCGCACCTGCACAGACGTGAGAAACGGCTCCTGCAGACGCCTGATGAGTCCCTAACAGCACGTGCTGGCCTCTGGGAGCCAGGCGGGGCTGGCAGAGCTGGGCTTGCGTGACCCCAGGGTCTCCGTGCCAAGCCTCCTGGCAGGGGGCTCCTTGTCTCTGAGCTCTGTGTGCGCACACCAGCTGTCTCTGAAGCTGTGGGCGCTGCCAGCCCCTCGGACGCCTGACCCCCAAAGCTCGTGGAGCGGGTTCTCAGCCGACCAGGGCAGACCTGCGGTTGTCAACCTGGGGCCTCACAGACGTGAGAACAGAAGGCACCAGTGGGTCTTCCCAGGGGCCCAAGCGCCCCTGGCCCCTCAGGACCCGACCTGCCGCGGCCCGGGGGGCCGTGCGTGGCCTGGCTGTTCTCGGGACCTCTTCTAGTTACCGAAGCCTGGAACGCCCTGTAGCCCGAGGAGCTCCCGGCCGCCAGCAGTGGGACCTGCGGGCGTTCCCGGCTGCGTCTGGCAGGACAGACCCTGGTGGGCCTCCCCCAGGGAGAGAGGGCGTGTGGGGCTGGCAGGGAGGGGCCAGACGCGTCGAGAACGTGCCAAGTCCTGTGAGGCTTGCAGACTCAGGTTACTTCCTGGACCTCCTCTCCCTCCAGGAAGACCCTGGGAAGAGGACGTGGGTGGGGCCAGGCCTGGGTCTCAGGTCCCCTCTGCTGCAACCCTCCCCGTGGCCAGATTCCACACCTGGCAGAACCTCCAGGGCCTGGGGGCAGCTGGACAAGAGCGGGTTCCCTCCCCGCCAGCTCCCAGGCAGGCTGCACAGCTGGAGGCATTGCCATGGAAACGTGAGCTTGGATATATCATCTCCTCTCTTTGCAAATCACTTCTATGAATGTCCACAATGTTGAAGCGACTGCAAAGCAACCCCTTCGACGCTGCCATTGCCCCGGGGGCTTTCCTAGCTGATGCTGCGCCACTCACATCTCAAGGGTGTTCCGAGTTCGCCGTCGTCTCGGGAACTTTTACGGAGACCGCTGCAGGCCACAGTGCACGGATCCGAGGTCACAGCCATCTGTGACTCAGCCCGTCCGTGCCCCCACCGTGCACCAGGCCGAGGCTCAGTGTACTGGGGGAGGGGGGTGGGGGGGCGACGGCCGCCGCTGGGCAGTTTGCTGTGACTTTGCAGGGGAGGGAGAGCATGGGTCCCACATGGAGAAGGGAAGGCCAGGGAGGTGGAGCAGTGACCCCGGGTGGCAGTGGGTTGGGTATTGACGTATGAGTAGGAGTCCTCCAAATGGAGAAGGTCGGGGAAGGGCATCCAGAGGAACACTGGGCACGAGGCCAGAGGCGCCAGCTGTGGTGGGGGGCAGGGTGCTGGGGGCTGAGTGGGGGTGGGGGGTGGTGCCAACTTCGGGGCAGCAGGACCACACACACCCTCCGCTCCGGACAAGGAGTTTGGACGTCCACCCTGTGTCCCCTGCAAGGTCAGGGACATCTTGTCCAGCTGCCCAAGCTTCCCTGTGAGCCAGACGCCCACAGCCATCCCGCCCTGAGGCTCCGGCTCCCGAGGGGCCTCCCACGGGCCTGGTGGGTTTGCTCCTGTCCTGGGACCCTCCCTCGCTCGAGAACCTGTCTGAGGGGCTCACCCTGGCCCTCCGCCCGACGGGCGGCAGCCCTCACGGCTCAGTCTCGGGGGCCCCGCCAGGAGGTGCTGAGTCTGGTCGGCACCTACGCAGGGTGGGTGCGGTCTCTGTCTCCGTTAGTTGCTGTTGGGTTTCCGTGGTCGGTGCCAGACCCTCCCCGTCCAGGGAGTGAGAGCAGTGCCCCTGGCCACGGTCAGCATCAAAGGACGGCAGTCTTGGTCCAGAAAGTAGCAGGAAGATAAACTTTCCTTCTGGACCGAACCAGAAGGAATGCTTTTCCAGAAGTCAGGCTGGGCTGGGAGCCACACTGCACCTGTGTCCACTGGTCCCAGCCGACTCGGACCTCTGTCCTCCATGCCAGCTGGGTCACCAGTAATGAGAGGCATCCGGGTCTCAGAGGAGTTCTTTTTATTTAGAGACTGTAGTTTTTAAGGGCAGTTTTGGGTTCATAACAAAGTGGATGGGAAGGTGCCGAGACTTCCCACCAGCCCCTCCCCCCACCACCACGGGCACAGCCTCCCGTACTACCAACACCCCCGCCAGGTGGTGCATCTCTCACGATCGATGAACCTGCATGGACATTTCACAGTCACCCAAGGTCCACCGTGGTAGGGTTCACTCTGGGTGCTGTGCGTTCTGTGGGTTTGGACAAACGCCGTATCACACAGTAGTTTCCCTGCTGTCAAAGCCCCCTCTGCTCACCTGGCCGCCCCCTCCACGCCCCAACGCTCAGTCTTTTCACTGTCTCCCTAGTTTTGCCTTTTCCGGAATGCCATGTCGTTGGAAGCACACAGCCCGAAGCCTTTCCTCACTGGCGCCTGTCACTCAGGGGTGCGCATGTAAGTTTCCTCCGTGGCTTTTCAGGGCCTGACGGCTCACTTCTTTTTAGTGCTGGTCTGGATGGACCAGTTTGTTTATCCGTCACCTGCTGGAGGACACCTTGGTGGCTTCCAGTTTTGACAGCTCTGAATAAAGCTGCTGTAAGCACCCTCGTGCAGGCTTTCGTGTGGACGTGAGCTTCCGACCTGACCCTGTGGGTAAATACCAAGGAGCACAATTGCTGAATCTTAGAGGAGCTGGAGGTGACCCCCGACCTGGTGTCTGCTTGGTGTTCGACAGCACCTCTCCTGATCCCACGGGGTGCTCTCACACCCGGGATCGCCCAGGCCCTGTCTTGGGCGGCTCTGAGGTCCACCGAGAGGGTCAGAGGAGTCCAGGGGGCTCCCGGGTCCTGATGCATCTCCTTCCTCGTCACCTTGTCATCTGGGGGCCGGGGCTGGGGACCCACCCTCTTGGAGCCCCCCCCCCTTTTGTAGGCCCCAGCCCGTGCACCTCAGTCACCCTTGCCCTGGTGAGGATGGCTCCCAGTACCGGCCAGGCGGGCACTCCTGGGCTTTGCAATGACCTGACCACATCCCCTGTGGGCGGACGCACTGAGCCCACACGCGGTGCCCCCAGGTTGACACGCTGTCGTGTGCCTCGGGCCTCCTCGGCCGCGTGTCCCCAGGAGCATCCCGTATGTGAAGATTCCGGTGAGGCTGCCAAGGTCCGCTTCTAGGTGCCAAGGCCTGGAGCTCAGAGCTTCTGAGTTCAGGGATGAGAGCCTTTCCTAAAATGAATTTTAAAAAATTATGCCCGTAAAATGTCACTTGCTGGGATAAGACCAGTGACACAGAGGCATCTTCAGAAAAGGGTGACACCACCTCCTCTGCCCCCGTGACCGTTTGTGTGGGTCCCTCCTACAGTCCTTCTCATTGACTTGGCTCCTTCCTGATTTTTTTTTTTTTTAATTAACGTAAGAAACAGTTTTAAAAGTTGGGGATGCACCCCCCCAAAAAGTCTAAAAGCACCATCTTCCATCTTCCTCCCTCCCCTCGGCCCCCCTCAGGAGGCTGGAGGAACCCTGAGGGCCTGTGTTTCCCATCCTCAGCCGTTCCCAGCTCTGGTTTCCCTGGTATCC
Source organism: Pseudorca crassidens (assembly GCF_039906515.1). Classification (NCBI taxonomy): domain Eukaryota; kingdom Metazoa; phylum Chordata; class Mammalia; order Artiodactyla; family Delphinidae; genus Pseudorca; species Pseudorca crassidens. The sequence goes on along the minus strand of NC_090310.1, from coordinate 250,711 downwards.
GCACACAGCATGAGGCGTTCCCAGACAGACAGATGTGGAACTCATTTGCTGGATTCCGAGGTCCTGCTTTACCCCGGACGGGATTCCTGGCACCAGGGGAGGAGAGATAAGCAGCGTGCAAAGACCGTTGCCATAAACACGCCTGATTTGTCCGTGGAAAGTCCAACAGATGCGCTGTCCTGGACGAATCCCCGTGCGGGGGTGTCGACTCCCTCACCCACCGCTGCCCACTGGCCGGGAGCTGGGTGGCCCGAGGGCGGCTTCTGGCCCCACCACGGCCGTGCTGCTGCAGGCCTGCGCGCGCTGGTTGCCTGAGTCTGCGGTGGCCGGCGTCGTATCTCTTCTGCAGATCAGGAAACCGAGGCTCGGGCTGTGCCTTGCCTTCCCCTGACCGCGGCCAGCACGTCGTGGAGCCAGGCTTGGACCGCGGGGAGCCGCCCAGGGCGCGGGGCTCAGGCCGCGTCGAGGGCGCCTTCCCATACCTGCCTCCTGTGTTCTTCTTTCAGTTGTCCTTTAGCTTACGGGAGGTGATGCTGGTGCCTGCTTATGGCTGTGATACTGTTTCTTTTAAGATAGATACTTATTCAAATAAAATAGTGTTTGCTTTCCCTGAACTTGGTGTCAGTGGGATCTGAGAGTGACTGCTCACTGCACGGCTGGCCTTCGCACTGACACGCTCGCGTGTCCCCTGCCCTGCTGGGCCGGATGCGCACGAGCTCCAGTCTCTGCCCGGCGCGGCTGCGGGTCCCTGGTGGGGGCTCCTCTCTCACCAGGTGCCGTCCGTACTGAGCCGCTGACCCTGACGTCCCCCAGCCCCACCCCGGGCCGCACCGTGGCGCGGGGCCAGCGGCCCACAGCCCTGACCTGTCTGCTCTGACCCCACCAGGGTGTGGGTCCTGGGGTGCCCGTGCCTGCCGTTCTCCACTGCGTAGGCTTCCCCGCCCTCGAGCGGAGTCCGGCTCACAGGCAGGAGGAGTGGGTGACGGCCCGAAGGCTGGAGGAGACGGAGGTGGGCCATGTCCCTGGGGAGGGCGAGGCCCGCGCGGGCGGGACCGCGGCTCCCGGCTGTGCCAGCGCCGGACCGGTCAGGGGGGCTCTATGCCGGGCTGGAGGGGCTGCTTCAGGGAGCGGGAAGCCCGAGGCCCTGCTTCAGCGAGTGTGTTCTCCTCGACCTTGGCTGCTTTCTGTCTCATAAAGGTCACGCGTGCCCGTTGTCGAAACCAAAGAGTTGATGTGGGTTTCGACTTTGTAGAAAAATTTAAAAACTGAAAAGCGTTGAAAGGCAAACGGGCCTTTCGTAACCCCTTCTCCTCCAGACTCCAGCAGTGACGTTTTCCTTGTGCTCCTCCCTGGCTGATTCCTATGTGACCTGATTTATTTTTAGAGTTGGGTTAGAATCAATGAGAAATTTGGGGAATATGATCTAGAGTTCTGGCAAGTGTGTTTCTCCAGCCCCCAGAATTCCGGCTCTCAACTCTCTGAGGATGTCTATGCTGCCTTCACGCCCGTCTGGGAAACGAGCTCGGACAGGACGGCTGTTCCAGGGCTGCGGTGATTTCGCTGGGATGGGAAGGCCCGGGCGTGTGCTGGTCACGCCTGTGGCCCGTGTCGTGGGAACGCCGGGCCCTGCTGGTTGGAGGTCCCACCCCATCGAGTTCGTCCGCCCGTTTCCCTCGCTCCCCGCCCTTGGGCTTGGCGGCTCTGCCTTCCCAGGACAGGAACGTCCTGCCGTTGCGTCAGGCTCGGGGGTGGCGGCCTGTCAGCCTCAGCTGCTGCAGCAAAGAGCCCCCGAACCACTGCGGTGAAGAATGAGGAAGTGTCTGTCTTGTGAATTGGTGACCCCACGGTCGTCACAGGCACCCCTGGGGGGCGTGGCTCTGTCCCTCGTGGCCCTTCCTCTCGCGGCCCCACTGCCCCTTGCCAGACCTCCCCCCGTGGAGACTGGGCTGTCAGCAGCGGGAAGAGAGTGTGGTGCAGTGCACACCCTGTTGGGGACAACATGGTCCCGTGGCCATGTGCTCCTGCAGCCCTGGGACGTGTGAGCACCGAGCGGAGCGGCCGCCTGTTCCCTGTTGGTCCTGCTTATTCAGGGCTCCCCCTGAGGACCTTTCATCTTCATGCCGTCCAGCCTGGAGGGTCTGTTATTACATCAGTCTTAACGGGTGCGCGTACATCCTCTGTGTCAAGGTCCCGAGTGGGAAAGCTCCGTGCGTCCCAGTGGAAACAGATTTCATCTCGTCAACCTGCCGTCGATCGTAAGATGGGCCGGTCCACATGTGACCAGGAGAGAAATGCTTCCAGTGACCATGGGGGATGCGGTTGGTTCCAGAGGAGGCAGAGGGCAGGGAGGTGTCTGCATGGGGCGGGGGACAAGTGAGAAACAGAACAGTGGCCCACCCGAGCCCATCCCTGCTCTCCTGTGCCCACTGAGCCCTAATCCTCACCGCTGTCCCAAGCGGGCAGGGCAGAGCCTGAGGAGTGGCAGCCAGTCGCATCGCTTGCACGTGACCTGCTCTGGCCAGTGAGCTGTGAGGGGAGGTTGCCGGGAGCTTCCAGAAGGTTTCCCTGCTGATGGCATGGGGGAGGCGTTGGGTGACCCCTGGAACTGTGGCAGCCACGGTGCCAGCACAGGGACTCGACTGAGGCCACCAGAGCAGGAGGCACGGACAAGCCTGGGTCCAGACACGTCTGTGGGCCGCTGAACTAGCCAGCCCTGAAAGCCCTGTCTCAGTCTTCTGGTTCTGCGGGAGAGCAGTTACCCTTAGTAGCCTTTAGACACCTTGAGTTGGGTTTTCTGTTGTTTGGAGCTTGAAGCATCTCATCAGATGCTTTAGGCCTGGAGTTTCACTGAGTAATTCTATCAGCTGGAACTTCAGCTCCGTCCCTGGGGTCCTGAAGAGGAAAATGATCCAGTTGTAAAATGGAAAATTGTCTAAAATGGGAATGAAAGGCATGTAAGTTATATAAGTGAAAAGGCTGCATGTAAACGATAGTTAGCTTAATGCAACGTTGTCTCAAGAAAAGCGCCGCGGTGCCGTCATCCCTGGATCTGACTGCCCTCCACTCCAGGGGCAGTTGGGAGCAGGATCCCACTCCTCTCTGTGGAGGCAGCACGGGACCACGTGTCCTGCAGGCCCTGTCCCTCTGCCGGGGTCTGTGGGCACACGGCCCAGGGAGCACTCCTGGAGTGCCCGGGCCGGGTGGAGATGGCCTGCTGCTTCCAGGTCCGGCTCCCTCTGTCAGCCAGCTTCGTAAGCACCCCAGACGCCTGCGAGCCGAGCGGCCCTGTGGCTGGAGTGGGGCCGGCGTGGGTCCGCCCAGGGCGTCCGGAGGTCCCAGTCACGGCAGGCACTGGTGGGGTCTTTTGACCGAGTCTCTTGCGGCCCGGGCGGAGGGGGTACCAGTTAACCCGGGCGCAGCCAGGCTAGCGCTGCGAGGCCGGGTCTGGGTGAGCCAGGGTGAGCGGAGCCCACCGCGAGACAGCCCAGGCTCCTCTGTGCGTCCGGGGCATCGGCAGCGGCCGGTGAGGCCAGTGGGGCTGGCGGGGTGATTCATAAGGCCTTGCTGCTACTCCTTGGGCGTGTGGGGAAGATGCCGGGTTCCGACGAGGCTCCGGCCCCAGGGCCCCCAGACGGCAGGCCAGGGGGCTCTGCGCGCGGAAGCCACCGGTGCCGGCTCGTTGCTGCCGGGCTGCGGCCCCCGAAGGCCGAGTCTCTGGTGTGGAATGCGGCCTCGCCAAGCTGCCTAGGCTGGCGTTAATCATTGAGCCCCAGTGTCGCGGACACCCCGCCTGGAGGCCAGGGGGCCGCATCGCTTAGCGGGGCGGCGTGACCACGAGGCCACGCGCCTCCTGTCCTTGAAACTTAAGCCAAGGTCAGCTCGGAGCAGCGCTGCCCTCGGAGGCACCTCCAGATTCTGCCCGTGCCCCGCCCGCGGGCAGACAGCTTGGGGCAGGAGCCAGGCCGGCGAGGATGGTGGTGCCCGGGAGGTGCCCTGGGCCAGAGCACGGCCGCAGCTCCCAGACCCCACGCCTCACTTTTAGGTGGGGGGCGTGGAGCCAGTGGGAGGGGGATGCAGGCGGTGCCCCTCGGGGGTGGCCTTGGGCACCCCCGCCTTTGCCCACCCGACCCCAGCTGGCCAACCCTCACGTGTCCCCTTGGCATTTGCAGGGCACAGCCTCCGTCCTCCAGCGCCGGTCCCCCGGTGAGGAGTATGTGGAGGTGGGGCGCCTCGGGCCCTCCGACTACTTCGGTGAGTTGTGGGGTCCGCTCCCTCCTGGGGTGGCGGCCGTCGCACAGGGCCCCAGGAGGGCCTGAGGTGAGGTCCGCAGGGGCCGTGGGAGGACCTGGCCGAGGCCTGGGCACCCTGGCGGCCTGTCCTGGGTGCCGGCGGTCCCGGGAGGGCAGGACGCGGTTCAGGACCAGGCCCGGCGCCATCTGAGTTCCAGGCGATGGTGTAAGTGTATCCCAGCGCTTTGTGGGCCGCGCTCGCGCAGACGTTCACTCAGGTGCGGCCTCGCGTCCTGAGGTTTCGCTTTTCCCCTAAATCCGCAGCCCTGACGCTCTCTCTCGCCCCCAGGGGAGATCGCGCTGCTGCTGAACCGGCCCCGGGCGGCCACCGTGGTGGCCCGGGGGCCCCTCAAGTGCGTGAAGCTGGACCGGCCCCGCTTCGAGCGCGTGCTGGGCCCCTGCTCCGAGATCCTCAAGAGGAACATCCAGCGCTACAACAGCTTCATCTCCCTCACCGTCTGAGCCGCGCTCCTGCTGCTGTGCGCGCGCACGTCCAGGCGAGGCTGGCAGCTGGCACCGCCCCTCCCTCGGGCTCACGCCTCCAGAGGTGGCGGCCCCCTCCCCGTCTCCCTTCCCCGCCCCCCACTGGCTCCTCTTAAGGGACCCGCCTTCCTCCCCACGTCTTCTGGGGTGAGGGGCCAGCTCTGGGAGGCTCTCCTCTCCTAGCAGGCTGGGCAGCTCCCGGCGGCCGACCCCTGTGATATGAGGCCACCCGGTCTGTGGCCAGGGTGTGGGGCGATGACATCCCGGGGGTCCCCACAGGCACTCCTGGGCTTGGAGTGAGAAGCTGAGGCTGAAGAGAGAGAGCGTCCAGCCCCCCCCTCAAATGCCCACCCCCACAGAGGGTCCTCCCAAGATGCCAGGGGCGGGGAGGCTCTGGCGGCTTAAGCTAGCTCCAGCCTCAGAGGGGGGTGGCCCCCCGGAGCCCACGGCATGTTTAGGGGAGTGGGCGTGACCCTCCCCTCTCCTGGAAAGCTGGGCGCACTGACCAGTTTGCCTGACCGTCAGAGGCAGGGGTCATCCTCACTGGGCTGAGACGCCCAGGAGAGGAAGGGCACGCCATGTGAGCCTGGGGCTTTCCGAGGTGTGGTGAGCATTGCTCTCGGGGCCGGGGGAGGCCCCACTGCCTTCCACGTCTTCGCAAAGCAGCTTCTTGGAGACTTGGGAGGAAGTGGAGGGATTTTCTAAAACACTTTCTGGATGAAGTTGTCAGGAACAGAGTCCCCTGTGAGTCATTCTCCAGCAGACAAGCCTCCCGTTAACCAGGAGTCTCGCCCTGGCGGGAAAGCCCGTTATCCGAGCCTCTCCCCTCCCCATGTAGGAAGAATGTGAGTCAGACCAGCCCTGGGCCCACACACCTAAGTCATCAGTCAATCGATTCCCCCTCGGAAGTGTCGTCAGGCCAACTCTCACGTGAGCTGGAGGGGCCTGGGGCCCGTGCCTCATGGGACTCCTGGTGACCTGAAGGACAAACGAAATAGTGCAGTTACCCCGATTTGCTGCTGCCCGTGCAGCCCGGGGAGGCTGCCTAGTCCGGGGTGACCCCTGCCGTTGCCTGTGGGTGTTTCTGTGGTGTGTAAGCCCTGCCCTCTTTATTGTGATGTTCTGAATGCTGCATGTGCTATTAAATGCGCAATGACGCACATCTTCCCGACTCCATGTTTTGGTCTGAAATCTTTCATAGAAGATTTCATTCCTTTTGTTTTGTTTCTGTTGTGATAAAACAGCCGTAACATAAAACTTACCCTCTTCACCGTGTTTCAGTGTCCAGTTCAGGGGCATCAGGTACATTCACGCTGTTGTGTAACCATCCCCACCATCATCTCCAGAACTTTCTCGTCTTCCCAAACTGAGACTCTGCCCCCGCTACACACTAACCCCCCTCCCCTCCCCCAGGCCCTGGCCCCCACCCCCTACTTTCTGTCTCTGTGACCCTGACTCCCCCAGGCACCTCTCCCCAGGGACCTCACAGAAGTGGAACCACACTGTCCTTCTGCGTCTGGCTCATTTCACTGTTCTGTCCTCAAGTTTCATTAGCCTGTGTCAGTGTTTCCTTCCTCATTAAGGCTGAATCATATCCCGTGTGTGGATGGACCACATCTTCTTTCTCCGTTCACCCGTCGATGGTGATGGACCCTTGGGCTTTAAGCCCTCTCTCGTGGTCCTGATGTGACGAGCTGGCCACGGTTCCCGGGGTCCGGGGGGCGGCAGCAGGGCTGAGCTCTGTGTGGCAGGAAGCAGGCCCCGGGCCCACCCCAGGTGACCACGGTCTGATGGCCTCGGGAGTTTCCAAGCAGTGACTCGGGAAGGGCGTGAAGCTGGGGAGCGTGTGCCGTCCGACCCTCGTGTCCGGACTCCGGGAGCAGCGGGGCTCTGGGCTGAGCCTCTCCCGGCCTCTCCTAAGAAGGCCGCCTCGAGGCCGCCATCCACCCCAAAGCCAAGCAAGGGCGCGTCAGCCGCCCTGTTGCCCAGAGAGCTTTCAGGCCAGTGTCCGGGCTCTGGCCTTTCCGTGGAGGCAGGGAAGGGCCCATGGGAGTTGGGGGGCAGCCTACCACGCGGCTCCCCGCAATGGCTGGACAGAGCAGGCTCCCTGGGAAAGCCGAACGGGGGCTCCGGAATAAAGACCGACCCGGAGAGGGGCTTGACCCACAGAAAGTCGCTGCCGCTGGGCCGGGCGGCAGCAGCTCCGGGGCCCACGACGGGTGCGAGCCCTGCGGGCACCTGCCCTGGGCCTTGTCTCGTGGGCTGTGAGGGGTGGTCCGTGGAGCTGGGGTGGGAGCTGCAGCTCCGCGGGCCTTGGGGGGGCTGTCGTGAGCAGTGCCTGTCCATCACTCTGGGGGCAGATGGCCCACTGCGGGGGGGGCAGAGATGGCCCTGCATGCCAAGAGCTGGGACAGGGCCCTGCTCCACACTCTCCCAGAAGCGCTCCCGGCCCCCCCGGCGCCCCCGGGCTGGGCTGGCTGTCCTGCTCTGGGGTCCCGCTGTCCCCACGTGCTTCCCGAAAACAGAAAGCAGCCACGTTAGGACCCCCGCTCCTCCCGAGGGCTCGGGCCGCGTGGCCCAGGACGCAGGGCGGGCCGAGGCCACAGGAGAGTCAGGAGGCCAACGCACACGTCCTTCAGTTTTCTTGATAAAACATCTGAATAATCAAAGCGAATCTGCACACTGCAAAGCACTGCACGGTATAAATATAAACGTGATACGACAGGAGCCACGTGTACAAAATGCAGGTGGATCAAGTGAGATTCATCTTTTCGTGTCACCAGTCCTACGCTGCCCGTGCCGGCGCGGGGGGCAGTGTCATCACGAGGGCCCGGGCCAGAGAGAGGGCGTGGGGGGAGGGACAGAAGCTACCGGCTTGGAGCTGGAGGAAGAGACGGGCCCTCCCGAACCCCAGCAGGAAGCAGCTCACGGGAGCCTTTGGACTTGTGGCCTGAGGCTGGAAGGCTGAGTGGCCGGTCGGCCTGTGGCCTGAGGCTGGAAGGCTGAGTGGCAGGTCGGCCTGTGGCCTGAGGCTGGAAGGCTGAGTGGCAGGTCGGCCTGTGGCCTGAGGCTGGAAGGCTGAGTGGCAGGTCGGCCTGTGGCCTGAGGCTGGAATGCTGAGTGGCAGGTCGGCCTGTGGCCTGAGGCTGGAAGGCTGAGTGGCAGGTCGGCCTGTGGCCTGAGGCTGGAAGGCTGAGTGGCAGGTCGGCCTGTGGCCTGCAGGCTGGAAGGCTGAGTGGCAGGTCGGCCTGTGGCCTGAGGCTGGAAGGCTGAGTGGCAGGTCGGCCTGTGGCCTGAGGCTGGAAGGCTGAGTGGCAGGTCGGCCTGTGGCCTGAGGCTGGAAGGCTGAGTGGCAGGTCGGCCTGTGGCCTGAGGCTGGAATGCTGAGTGGCAGGTCGGCCTGTGGCCTGAGGCTGGAAGGCTGAGTGGCAGGTCGGCCTGTGGCCTGAGGCTGGAAGGCTGAGTGGCAGGTCGGCCTGTGGCCTGCAGGCTGAAAGGCTGAGTGGCAGGTCGGCCTGTGGCCTGAGGCTGGAAGGCTGAGTGGCAGGTCGGCCTGTGGCCTGCAGGCTGGAAGGCTGAGTGGCAGGTCGGCCTGTGGCCTGAGGCTGGAAGGCTGAGTGGCAGGTCGGCCTGTGGCCTGAGGCTGGAAGGCTGAGTGGCAGGTCGGCCTGTGGCCTGAGGCTGGAAGGCTGAGTGGCAGGTCGGCCTGTGGCCTGAGGCTGGAAGGCTGAGTGGCAGGTCGGCCTGTGGCCTGAGGCTGGAATGCTGAGTGGCAGGTCGGCCTGTGGCCTGAGGCTGGAAGGCTGAGTGGCAGGTCGGCCTGTGGCCTGAGGCTGGAAGGCTGAGTGGCAGGTCGGCCTGTGGCCTGCAGGCTGGAAGGCTGAGTGGCAGGTCGGCCTGTGGCCTGAGGCTGGAAGGCTGAGTGGCAGGTCGGCCTGTGGCCTGAGGCTGGAAGGCTGAGTGGCAGGTCGGCCTGTGGCCTGAGGCTGGAAGGCTGAGTGGCAGGTCGGCCTGTGGCCTGAGGCTGGAAGGCTGAGTGGCAGGTCGGCCTGTGGCCTGAGGCTGGAAGGCTGAGTGGCAGGTCGGCCTGTGGCCTGCAGGCTGAAAGGCTGAGTGGCAGGTCGGCCTGTGGCCTGAGGCTGGAAGGCTGAGTGGCAGGTCGGCCTGTGGCCTGCAGGCTGGAAGGCTGAGTGGCAGGTCGGCCTGTGGCCTGAGGCTGGAAGGCTGAGTGGCAGGTCGGCCTGTGGCCTGAGGCTGGAAGGCTGAGTGGCAGGTCGGCCTGTGGCCTCCAGGCTGGAAGGCTGAGTAGCAGGTCGGCCTGTGGCCTCCAGGCTGGAAGGCTGAGTGGCAGGTCGGCCTGTGGCCTGAGGCTGGAAGGCTGAGTGGCAGGTCGGCCTGTGGCCTCCAGGCTGGAAGGCTGAGTGGCAGGTCGGCCTGTGGCCTGCAGGCTGGAAGGCTGAGTGGCAGGTCGGCCTGCTCTGAGGCGCTGAGTTTGGGGCGTTTTTACACGGCAGCCACAGGACACTCATACGGCGGCCCCGCTGGGATTGGACCGGAGCTCTGCCAACCTTGAGTGTGTGCTCGACCCCACCCCCACCCCGTGCTGCTTGAACTTGGGGTCCCTCCCAGAAGCCCAGGGTCTTCCTGGGCTGGGATGCGGTGGGGCGTGGCAGGCACCCCTCCTTGGAGGGCAGGTCTGGCCCCGGCTGCCTGCTCGGCTGGGGCACGGGGACCCAGGCTGGAGGCTGCGGGAAGCCTCTGCCTGCTGCCCACTGGGGGTGTGGCCAGAGCAGCATCTTCCCCAGCTGGGCACTGGGCCTGCTCCCTTTGGCGCCAGGCGGCACAGACCCAGTCTTGTGGGCTCGTGAAAGCGTGCTTGTGTCCGCCTGAGACTACAAGCCGGGCAATTGTTCCTGCCCCATCGCGGCCCCCAGGGCGGTGCCAGGGGCGCTGTGTGGAAGGGGACGGCGGGATGGGGTCCATGCAGACAGTCCCCGGGTGGCTCGCTCCCCTCGGCTGCCCTGGGGGGCCTGACATGGACACCCCCGTCTGATCCCCAGGCAGCTTCTGGGAGGGTCAGGGCGTGGCCAGTCGAGGCCTGACAGTGAGCCCCAGAGGGCAGGCGTGGGTCTTACACACTCGACCTGTGGGCCCCAGGACCGGCACCAAGAAATATTTGAATAATAAAGAAAAGCGGAGAAACTCTGGGTTACTGGAGGGAAATCTGGGGAAATGCAGGCTCTGGCTTCCACAGGCCAAAAAATAAGAAACTGATGAAAGTCCCATACCTTCTACAAAATGGATTCCAAGTTGCTCACAGACTTACCCACAAAGATAAAATCATGAAACGTTTAGAAGAACACAGAGGAGGAAGATCCTTGGGCTCTGGGGCCGGGCCCATTGTTCTGAGACTTGACACCCAAAGCACAAGGCATGAAAGGAGAACTGGACGAATTGGAATTCCTGAAAATGAAAAACGTTGCCGGCGAAGGATCCCGTGAGGAAGATGAAAGGGGAAAAAATGATCGTCGATCTGCCCTTCCCCCAGAGGCCTCCCACCGGGATGTGTGACCAGCTCTGGGAACTCGGCAGTGACACTCACTGTACTTGCGCAGACAGCAGATACGCACAGGAAAGATGGTCGCTCGGCAGCACCGGGGACGAGACGCTCCACGCCCGTAGGAAAGGCTGAGGTGAGAAACGGCGACCACAGCCGGTGCCGGCGAGGAAGCAGGGCGAGGGGGTCGCTCACATGTGGCTGGTGGGGACACAGACCCGTGCAGCCACTCTGGCAAACAGAGGCTTCCGTCAAAAACAAAAACCAAAACCCAACATACAGCTACCACAGGACGCAGCCGGGGCATCTTGGACGCTTATCCCAGAGAATCGCAGACCTACTCACACAGAGACCTGCACAGGGAGCCTCACGAGGCCTCGTCCGCGGAAGTGGAAACACCCAGACGTCCTCCGTGAGGCCGTCCTGAGGGTGAGGCCCTCACACCACGGATGTGACTCAGTGTGCAAAGGAGCCAGCTGTTGGTACAGGTCTCCGGGGAATTATGCCGAGAGGAAATGCCGACCCCGAAGGATTACCCGCTGTATGACGGCATGTACATGACAGCCTTGAAGTGACAAAGTCACAGGAACGGAGCTCAGGTTGAGGTGGGAGGGACACAAGGGTCCTCGCCTTGATGGGACGCCCTGCGTCTCCACTGGACCCACGTCCAGATCCTGGTCGAGGTTTGCACTGGAGTTCCGCAAGATGTCACCATTGGAGAAGACTGGGTACGGGGTACCCCGATCCCTCTGTGTGTTTCTATTAGAAGGGAAAGAGCCTGCGTGTGTGAGGGAGCTGGAGCATGGGGAAGGCGGGCAGGTGGGATGTGGGGAGGGGTCTGCATTCCACTAGAAGGGCAGGGAGGAGCCGCTGGAGAGCTTGGGACTCTGGGGCGAGTCTGATTTACGCTGTGGAAGGTCCTGGGTAGTGAGTGGCCAGGGTGATCCTGCAGCTTCCCTAAGCTGGTGGCGTTCCCAGGACAGGACAGGCGGGGGCAGAGGGGACACCCAGGCATCAGCAAGCCCTTAACACCTGAACGGCCCCTTCCCTTCCCTACCCCAGCCCCTGTCCCTGCACAGAGCTCTGCCACTTGCTGTGTGGCCTTGGGCAAGTCCCTCGACATCTCTGGGCCCCACCCATCCCTCTCTGAAGTAGCCTAGGAATGCAGCCCACAGTATATCTGGAAGAACGTAGTGGTCCCCAAGTCCCTCCCTGAGCTGAGTGGACTCGGGTGGGGCTCAGGCAGGGCCGGGGCTGGAGCGGGTGACTTGGGGGTCTTGCGGGCCACAGGGGCTCAGACCAGATGGGTCCCTGGGGTCTGCCTTTTCCCATCCGAGTGTGGCTTGTCCCACATCCTGCCAGGAAGACTGTCCTGATGCCACCAACCGCGCTGACCTCTCTCTCCCCTCTGGACCTCTCTCGCCTCCTGGGTTGTGACCAATTTAGGAAGTCAGTGACTCACTGCTCTGCTCCAGCCCCATCTCCCGTTGGGTTGAACATCTCCCCTCTTCCAGGGGTCATCTAGTCTGGCTCTAACTTGAACTCCACGAGCAGGAAGGCTTTCTTCGTCTCTTGATCTGGGCCTGGAGACCCAACACCCATGGTGTGCTTGGGGGCCACCAAGGCCCTCGGAACCTTTTCATGGGTATTGCTTAACAAAGGTAGACCTAACATGTTTACAGTGGATTTTGAATCCCACATGTGGGACTTTTATTCAGCCACGTAGAAGGTCGTTGGGTTTGTCTCTGCTGGTCCCAGCAGGGGCCCATTCTAGCTTGATATCGGGTCTGCCTCTAGGACAGAGCCCTGCGGCGTTCCACTGGAGAGCTCCCTTCCAGTTTAGACTGTGAGCCCCTGACAAACCTCACTGGTCAAACATTCCTTTTTCTGGCGGTTGGAAAAATAAATCAGGCTGGTGCATTTCAGAAATGCACTGGACCACCAGCCGGACAGTCCCTGACCCCTGTGCCGTGACGCACCAGGGCCAGCGTACGGCGTGCTGGGCCTATTTCGTATGAGCTCTGTGGTATCAGGGAAGTTCCCTCACTTCCCTGGGCCTCAGCCATCTCGTCTATAAAGTAGAAATACTCGTTTCCCGGGATCAGCTGTGCCCGAGAGATGGGATCGTATGTGTAAAGCACTTACCATGGGGTCTGGTGCCGAGAAAACACGCACAGATTTGGAGCTGCTGTTACGTAGACTATCTAACCATGTCACACACATTCACGGTGATAACCAGGCCCCTGGCTTTACCCGGACGCGTGGTCCTCACGCCCGGCATTGGTATCCTCTGGCTCCGGCTGGCTTCCCCTCTCAGGCCGCCTGTGGCCTGGCAGGCTCCTCCACCCCCGCCCTGGCCGCCCTTCAAGGCAGCTGCAGTGCCCCCTCCCCGATATGCCAGCCGGTGGTGTGTCCCCCCGATCTTTCCTCCTGCTCCTGGGGCCGGGCTTCGAGGATGAGGGGACCCCAGTTTTGTGGAGGTGACAAACATGTCCCCAGCACACGCTGCTTGCCCTTGGCCCTGTTTGCAATCGCTGTGCCATGTCACCCGGAAGCCTGGAGCATGAGACCCACTCAGGCCTCTGCAGGTGGAGATTTGGGGCCGGGCCGGTGAGTCGGGCTCCTCCCAGCTCCCTGGGGCCAGGACCCCGGCTGCGAAGACCCCAGCGATGGGGGCGACTCGGTGGCTGACACTCTCCATTCCCCGGACGCACGCTGGGCCCTCGAGCGGAACCCGAGGCACTCGCAGGTGGCTGGGCTTCCGCGCAGCGTGGTGGCCTCGGCGGTCAGGCGCCCACACAGCCCTGAAGCCTCCGGGAGCGGCTCCTCCAGCAGGAGCCGGCCACCGCCTCCTGGGACATGGTGTTCTGAGTTACGCAGTGTCACCTCCACCGGCCCCCTGGACTCAGGGGGGGGACATGGACCCCACCTCTGGATGGGAGAAGCGTCAGAGGATTTGCAGTCTTTTTGGAACTCTCTGCTGTCTCCTGCCTTCCGCAGCTCGGTCCTGACCTGAACGGGCTTTGGTCAGGGTCGGCCGAGCACTTGTTGCTGTACCTTGTGCCTCTACGTCCTGGGGATGGAGACCCCTCCTACCGTTCCAGGGTCCCGCTGTGGGGGCAGGCCAGCTCCTCCAGGAGGTGTGTCTCCCGCCGTGGTCCTGGTCCACGGTGTCCCCAGCCCCACGCACACATCAGGCACACAAACGTCTGTTGAATGAACGTGTGATTACCTCTAAACCCAAACAAAAGCCCTTGCAAGGATCGGAATGAGCTGAATTGCTCACTCGGGAGTTCCAGGAACCTTAGATGGGCGCGAATACTGACAGCCAGAGGCGGAGCCGGGGGCCAGAGCCCAGGTTGGAGCACGCCCCCACCCGCCGCGCCCCCCAGACCCCCACGCAGCCCTCCAAGCTGCCCGAGTCCGAAGAAAACTCGTAGTTTTGCTCTTGGTAGGATTATCGTTGTTTCCAAACACACTTCAGCTGACTTTTCATGCTTCAGAAGGAAAAGCCCCGAGCGAGTGGGCATACGTGGGAACTTCTAGGAACTCCTGCTTCGTTTTTTCTGTAGACTAAATAAACCATGACAGGAAAACGTCACTAATTTAGATAATCCCGGCGTAAATGCTCCAAGTTAGCCAGTGTCCGTGGAGTTCCCACACCAGGCGTTCTTCCTGGAGGGGTGAGGGTGGCCGGATGCTGTCCAAGGCCGTGGCCGCACCCTGGGGCTTTGGCCGGAGGGCTGGTTGGGAGGGGGGCAGTGGCCAGAGCCTGGCCAGCCCCCTCTGAGCTCGAGAGGTCATGCCCTCTGGCCCCGGGGGGCGGCTGCCGCTGCCTCACTTGTCTCCAGCTCCGTGGCCACCCGCAAGGTCCAGGCCCTGTGCTCATCTTGCCGCCGGCCTCCTGCTGGCTCCCGCTCCCCCTCTACCGCCACAGAGCCCAGCCCCAGATGCGCCCCACCCTGACTCACCCGTCCCGTTGCATCCGCCCTCGTCCTGGACCCCCAGTTCCTCCTCAGAGCCCGATTCTTCTGCTGTGCTCCCACCCCTTGCTGCCCCCACCTGCCCGGGGCCTGGCACGCAGCGGCCCGGCCAGAGGATGCTGTGGCGTGAAAAGAACCAAAGGGGGAGTCTCGGGCCTTCGAGGCGGGTGTGAGTCCAGGACCACCGGCGTGAGTAGGGGGCAGGTTTCGAGCTTCTGTGGCCCTGATGCCCCAGCCGCCTGGGGGGCAGGAGGGAGCTTCAGGGCTTCAGACTCCAGGACAGAGCTCTGGGAGGCCCAGAACCTTCCGGAATGGAATGCCCCGCCCGTGGGCGTTGACACCTTCCTGTGCGGGACCCTCAGTTAGCGTGTCCGACCCCACACGGTCGTGCTCAGGACATAGGGTGTGAACTCTGGGAGCCCCGAAGCATCCTCGGTGCCGGGAGGGGGATGGGGTCAGCAGCTCTGGTCCTGGCCAAGGGTGGCCTGGACCACACACTGTCCCCGTGACCCGGGGGGCAGGTGCGAGGGCGGGGGACCCTGTGTCTGGGCCCCCTCCTTTCAGCATGGAGCAAGAGGGTGTGATCACCACCCACGGGGAGCGGGTGCTCTAGCACTGGGGCCCCAGGCCCTTCTGGGACCCTTGGGTGTGTGTGTCTGTTTCTGCGTCCTGGCAGGGGCGCCTTCGGACCCGGGCTGAGGGGCCCAGTGGACCCAGCAGAACCCGCCTCACAGGTGGCCACCAGGAGGGGAGCCTGGTGCCTTCACTGCTCGCTGCACTCACTGATTCACTCAGCCCTCAGTGAGCGCCCCCGGGGCCTGGCCAGGGCTCAGAGGGTTTCCAGGGTGGGCCCCTCCCCGTTCCCACTGTCCTGCTCTCGCCCCACTGGCGCTGGGGGCCCAGTGACATCCCAGAAGTGCCCTTGATTTCAGGGGGATCCGGCCTTGAGCAGGCAACACCTTGACACAGAATGGCCACCCGAACAGAGCAGCTGGGCTGTGCGGAGGACGGGGCTGTGCCTGGCCCCACTGAGCCCCTCAGGTCCGCTGCCCTGGGCCTGCCCAGCAGCCCCGCGGGGCCGTTTCCAGGCGGGGAAACGAGCTCAGAGAAGCGAAGTACGGATGGCCGCCCAGTGGCGAGAGTCGACCTGCCGGGGACCGGCTAGGGGGCCGGGTAAGGCCTGGAGGGGTCAGGCTGGGCTGGGGGGCCGGGCTCACGGCCCCTCCATCTCCACGGCCGCTGGTCACCAACCCTCCTGTTCTGGTCTGGCCCCCACCCAGGAGAGCCGGCCGGGCCCCTCCTCAGGCGTCCCCTCACCACCATGCGGGGTACATGCCCAGCCGCGCACGGAGGCCGGGCGGGGCGGTGCAGCGCGGCATGCGGTGACCTCCTGGGCCCCTGGGCCCTCCTCCCTGCCGTCCAGGTGCTGCGCTGGGAGGCCTGGGTGAACCAGGCCTATCCTTGTCTGGGCCTCCAGGGCACAGCAGGGGCCACGGACCCGTCCACTCCCACGTCCAGCCTGAGAATCTGGGAGTGCGTGGGGCCGAGGGGGGCCTGGCACGTTCCACTGAAAAGACACACAGGTCATTCCCACAACTCTGCAAATGCTCGCTGTTGGGGCCGGGGTCCCAGCGGCCAATGGGCAGACGGGCCCTGCCCAGAGTTCTGATGGGCATGTTCTCTGGCTGGGCTCTGGCCACCCCAGGACAGCTCCTCAGAAGCAGAAACACAGAACCCACTCTGGGAGCAGCGGGGGAGGGGCGTGGGGAAGGAGGGGTTCCTGGGGAAGCAGGTGGAAGGGCACGGCTGCATGCAGGGCTGCACGGGAGGAAGGAGGCTGGCGCATGTGGACTCTGTCCTGCTCCCAGCACCTGGGAGCCACACCCCGTCCAGCCCCCTGTTGGGGCCACGGCCAGGGGAGGGAGACCATGGAAGCAGCCGGAGCTGGAGGCCAGAGGGGCCGCCCAGGTGAGGGGTGAGAATGTGGCCCCAGGGAATCCCCACCACAGGCAGAGGCGCCCCTCCTCCAGGGAGGCCACCAGGAAAGCCCTTGCTCAGTCGCTTCCTGAAGCTGGAACACCTGCGAAGGGAGAGGACAGGAGGTGCAGGGGAGGTGGGGTCCTCTGCCGGGTTGACGCTGACCCCGTCACGGTCGGACCTGAGTGAGACTGCCCTGTGCTGGGCCCTGGCTAAGAGGGGATGCTGGGAGGTGCTGCTTCCCTTCAGGCCGGGAGGGAGGTCCATGGGGAAACCCCTCCCCTGGCTGAGAAGGTGCCCCCTCCCTCCCTGCCCAGACTCCTGGGTGGCGGGGAGTCTGCAGATTCCCAGACCCAGTCTCTGGGGCCAGGTGGAGGTGATGGGGGGCGGTGGTGTTGGGGGGGAGGGAAAGGGGGGACCGGAGAAGGCAGCGAGGGGGGACGGGGAGCGGAGGGGGAGGCAGGGTGAGGAGAGGAAGCCAGAGGAGGGGGGGGAGGCGGCAGAGGGGGAGGGGAGGCAGAGGAATTGAAAGTACATTCCAGACGGGTGACACACAGCTCTGCAGTGCAGGGCAGGGAGGGGGGCTGGCGGAGCTGCCCTTCACAGGAAGGTCCCTGCGATCCAGCTCCCCTGAGAGAGAGATAAGATGGGTGGGGCCAGGCTGGAGGAAAATTCCTGGCCTGGGGAGCCCTGCTACTGGCTGCCATCCTTCAAGGCTCTGCTCGAATGCCACCTCCTCCTTGAAGCCTTCTTGGATTCATCCCTGGCTCCCAGGATCAAGAGGAGCCACTGGGGAGCCTGGCTGCTTCTCCTCCTGACAGACCTGGGCTGGCCGGGAGCTGCAGGCCGTGCCCAGGCTGGTCCTCACACCGGCTGAGCGCCTAAGGGAGGGCCTGCCTGGGAGGGCCTGCCTGGGGTGTCCACTCTCGCCCACTGGCCTCCGTGGTTTCCTTGGGGCTGGGCGTTGCTGTCTGGAGCTTGACGAGCACTGGCTATTTTAGGGCCTCCTGTGACCCAGCTCATTTCTGCCACACCCTTTGGTGTCGGTGCTGACACCCTGTCTCCTCCTGCAGGTGGGTTAGCCCTCTACCCACGGGCCGGGCGGCAGGTAGGACAGGTGTGTGGGCTGCTCCTGCCTCAAACCCAGAGGTGGCAACGGGCGACCAGGGGATCAGAGCTGAGTGGGCGGGGGTCTTGGGGGGAAGCTTCTGAAAAGCCATCCTGGCTGCCTTGGCCAGGCCCCTGGTCACTCCTTCCCCTGGGTGTGGAAGAGGCAGGGCGCCCACTTCTCAGGCCGTGTGGTTTGTAGGCCCCTGAACTGCTTCTGAGAGGCCAAGGGGGTGCCCGGTGCTGGAGTCCCCCCACGTGCCGGTGCCAGTGGGCACCTCTGAGTCAAGGGGGGCCCTGGTGATCCCTGATTCCAGGTGGAGTAGGGCTGGTCGGAGTCACCAGTGGATGTTGTAGAAACGACGGTGGGGATTTCCCAGGACAGGCCGTCGGGGCGCCGCTCGCTCTGGAGGAAGAAGAACTGAGGCCTCCGGCCCACAGCCACGGAGGAGCCCCCACTTCCCGTCAGGCCGACAGACAGAACCACCAGCCGAGCCGCTCTGAGACCCAGACCTACGGGAGGGCGAGCTCCCCTCCCTGGGCCGTGCTTTCACTCTCTCGGTCTTGGGGTCACTTGCTCCGTGGGAATAGGGAGCTACAGCAGATGTTATCCTCCTGGGAAACTGAGGCCCGGGGGTGACCTGACTTACACACCGAACACACTCAGAAGAATCGGGGCCCGGATTCGGGCTGGGTCCCTCGGTGCTGAGCTGCCCTCACACAGGACCCTGCAGCCGTGCTGGAGTTCCGGGGTCCTTGTCAGACACTCGGTGACATCTGGAGGCCTCTCCTTGGCCACGTCGGGCCCAGCGGCCTGGTTTCGTGTCCGAAGGCCATGCGGCTCCCCGAGGTGTGTGGAAGAGCTGTGCGGGATCAGGAGGCCAGGCTGCCTTTGGAAAGCGGGTGGTCCTGAGTCCAGGGATCTCTCAGGAGACAGAGCAGGGCCGGGCCGGGACAGACCCCCAGGTCTGCGGATGGAAAGCGTTTCTGGGCTCCAAAGGCTGCCTCTCTCCATGGCGTGCACCTCCCTCTGCCCACATCAGCTTTGCCAGAGGGAACCTGGCGGGGAGGACAGACTTATTTATAAGCTGTTGTCTGTGGCAGAGCTGTGTCCTCATCACCAGGGGCTGGGCTCACCCCGGAGCCCGACCAGCACTTAATTCTACATGAGGGTGGGCACTGTTTAAGCATCTCCTGGTGGGCTTCTCCGTCCTGGAGCGTATTAGGGTAACTTTGGAGCAGAAATGACCTGGGCGGATTCACGTCTGAAAGGATCACTAATTAGCTGTGCAGACTGGGGCGCTGGAGGAGGTGGGAGGGTACACAGGATAAAGGGCAGGGGTGGGGCTGGGGCCAGCTCAGTGGCATGGACCGGGGACTGGTCAGGTTTCAGAGACATTTTGAGGGCTGAGTCGACGAGGTTTCCAACCAGCTCAGACGATCCGTGCAAGAGAGAGCTCCCGGTCGGCTCTGAGACGCCTGGTCCCCACAGCGGGGGGCATGGTATCCCCGGGAACCCAGAGGTGGGTCTGGGGGTTTGTCTTGGTTGGGTCAAGGTTGACTCATCTGTGGGGCTCCCAAGAGGAGGAGGTGCTGGACTGAAGGGCCCTGAGGTTCAGGAGGGGGCTCTGGGCTGGAGATCCCACTGTGGAAGGGTCAGCGTGGAGGCAGCGTGGCAGCCCGTGAGGCTGGGGGGTGCTGCCCAAGCCGGGGTCGACAGGAAAGGCCCTGGACCCGCCAGTGTGCAGAGGTCGAGACTGGGCCTCTAGGGAGGACACTGCCCCCAGGACCGGCCTGGGGAAGTGGGTGCTGGTGTCCCGGGTGCAGAGGGATCCTTCGGGGCTACCGCTGTCCCCAAACCCAACAGGTGTGGCCCTGCTGCCCGTGGCTGCCCCGCCCAGGGCTCCTGTTGCAGGGCTGTCGGGGCAGTGCTGCTCACCGAGCATCTGCTGTATACCCAGCATGGCGTCTCTGCAAACGGCACCCTGTGCAGCCCTTTCCGTCACCGGCGGTGGGACACCGGCTGCGTTCGGCCACACGCCCAGCTCTGTGCTCAACACGTCTCCGGCATCACCCTTAACATCTCGAATCTACTTCTGCTGTATTACCCACTCTGCCTTTGAGGCCAACAAGGCTCAGAGGGGGCAAGCACTTGCCACACGTCGCACAGCCGACAGGGGTGGAGCTGTCCTCGAACCCAGGACTCGCTCCCCGGGCCCTGGGCCTGGGCTCTGTCCTGCCTAGGACGTAACTGCCCCCGAGGCCCCACGGCGGGGGGCGCATGGAGGTGTCGAGAGGCTACAGGGCCTCCTCCACACCCCAGGGGTGCCCTCAGGTCACAGCAGGACGAGGATCAGACCACGTGGCGTACTTTGCTCTCTCTTGTTGAGAAAAACAGCTACAGACAAAGAGGCCTCCTCCAGCCGCCACAGGCCAGGCCCCAGCCACCTCCCCTCAAAAGGGCAGCCACGTGCCCAAAGGTGGAAGGAGGTGGTCCGCATCACTCCGAGCAGAGGTGTGAGCCCCAAATGCCAGCACCCCCCCCAGGGTGCTCCAGGGGGCCGGGTTCAGAGGTCGCCCAGCCGGGGCAGGGCAACGCCTCCCAGGGAGGCTGGGGGCAGGCGGGGGTGTGGTCTCATCTACCTGGGGGCTAAGGGCGACCCAAGGAGTCCTGGGTACTTGGTCCAGCCTGGCCAGTGGGAGCACGTGTCCACACCCCTGGCTACAGTCAGCGTCCCAGACGGGGCCAGTGAGATGAAGCCCTGAGAACTGTGGGGCTGGGAGGGGTCAGTGGGTGCTGCCTTCCACTGCGGAGAAAGTGGGAGATGAGCCTCTTGATCCAGCCACACCTGAAGCTGCTCGCTCCCGGCCCAGCAGTCACCTTCTACCTCCTTGGGCATTTTGCGTTGGGTTCTTGTCATAAGAGTTCTGATCTACAGAACTGGAAGCGGGGGGCTGGCTGTGACTTCTCTTCCTGTCTGGAAACTCACATTCCGGGAAATGACAGGGAGTGGGGGGGGGGCCTCCTGTTGGGCCCCTGACCCAGGACTTCCCTGACAAGGACAAAGGGGTCTCCTCGCCCACCCCCTCCCTTCTGAGTCGCCGGGCCAGGGTCTGATCGCCCTGTTTTTGCACGAGGCCGTTTACGGGCCTCGTCTGTGATCCGGAGCCCTACGTGTGCAGGGGAAGCTGTGTGCGGCTGGGTCCCGGTGTGGCAGCTGAGAGGGGTGGTATCTTCACGTCCCACACACCACGCACGTGTCCCCTGAGTGGAGGGGTCACAGTCGTGACATCGACTGGCCATGTCTGTCCTGTTCAGGCTGACGGAGGAGCGTCTTCTCGCAGCCACAAATAGTGCACAAGACTTGGGGGGGGCTTCCTCCGTTCTCACTGCCTCCTTCCTTGCTACCCTATTTCCCCCTCCCCCTCTCCCTCCTTCTCTCCTGCTGCCCTCCCTGTGCCCTCTCTCCCCGTCCCCTCCTCCCCTCCCCCCACGTCTTGGCCTCCCCTCTCCTCCCCAGGCCTCCCGGCCTCAGGGAAGCCGCCTTCCACTCCCCCAGTTGCTTCCCCTGGGGCGTGCCCAGTGGGCCAGGCCTGCGTGTGGAAGCCTCTTTTATAGGAAAGTCCTTTGCCCCAGACCTCACTTGGCCCCGGAGGGCAGGGGTGGGGATATCCCGGCTGCCCCAGCCAGAGGACACCTGCCCCCAGGAGCACTCGTTGAGCCACCCCGGCCCAGACCATCCCCGTCCCTCCCCCAGAGGCCAGCCCACCAGGCCAAGGGCGCTGCCGCAAGGCAGCCCTTCCCTCCCGCGCCAGGCCGGTGGGAATGTGGCCAGGCTGACGGCACGGCCACAGGAGAAGAGGCCACGATGCTCTCGGGGGTCTTTACATCACTTCTGCATTTTCTTTCCACAACAGCTCTAGAACCGAAGTATCATCGTCCTGTTTTCCCCGATGGGGAAACTGAGGCTTGGAGCTGTGATATGATTTGCCCCGTCACAGGGTCAGCAAGAGGCTGAAGCCAGGCTCAGCTGGCCCTTGGATGGCTGTCCAGGGCTGGCAGTTTGGATGAGGGGAGGGCTTCCTGGAGGAGGAGGGCCACCTGGCAATGCTGTCAGTTCAGAGGCAACTTGAGGCCCAGGTAGGGTGGGGACTTGCCAGCCCCCAGCCCAGAGCCATGGCTTCTGATTCCCACATGTCTCTTTTCAAATAGAAGCCACTGAGTTTCTTAGACAGAATATTAGTCATCGCAGGCCTGGACGCTGGATTAAAAAGAGCCAGACAAGCAGCCCCGCCCCCCACCAACCTCATGGACCATGCTGCATCTCTGCTAACGCTTAGAAAATCAGGGCTCCAGGAATCCCACTACTGGGCATATACCCTGAGAAAACCATAATTCCAAAAGAGTCATGTACCACAATGTTCATTGCAGCTCTATTTACAATAGCCAAGACATGGAAGCAACCTAAGTGTCCATCAACAGATGAATGGATAAAGAAGATGTGGCACATATATACAATGGAATATTACTCACCCATAAAAAGAAACGAAATTGAGTTATTTTTAGTGAGGTGGATGGACCTAGAGACTGTTGTACAGAGTGAAGTAAGTCAGAAAGAGAAAAACAAATACGGTATGCTAACACATATATATGGAATCTAAAAAAACAAAAAAAGTTCTGAAGGACCTAGGGGTAAGACAGGAATAAAGATGCAGACGTAGAGAATGGACTTGAGGACACGGGGAGGGGGAAGGGTAAGCTGGGATGAAATGAGAGAGTGGCATGGACATCCATACACTACCAAATGTAAAATAGATAGCTAGTGGGAAGCAGCCGCACAGCACAGGGAGATCAGCTCGGTGCTTTGTGACCACCTAGAGGGGTGGGATAGGGAGGGTGGGAGGGAGGGAGACGCAAGAGGGAGGGGATATATGTATACATATGGCTGATTCACTTTGTTATACAGCAGAAACACACCATTGTAAAGCAGTTATACTCCAATAAAGATGTTAAAAAGAAGAAAGAAAGAAAGAAAATCAGGGCGCTCAAAACCCAGCAGGAGAAAACAGGGGTGAGAGTACAGGACACATCATCGGAGCTTCCACGTGGCAGGAAACCATCCTCACAGCCGCCACCTGAAGGAAGGATGCCATTTCTAATCAGAGGGGAAGGGTTAAGAAAACACAGTCTGTTCACACCTGGGGTTTTAGGTTGTTTCCAACTTTTGCTTTTTCAAGTTGCACTGCCCTGAACCCTTTAGTCTGTGGCCGTTCTGTATGTGGGTCATTTTCTTAGGCTAGGTGCCCAGACGTGGGATTATGGGGTCAGGGACCATGGCCACTTTCACGGCTCCTGATCCAAGTGGCCGCCAGCTCTGACCGCGGCCAGCAGCCGCTGGGAAAGCAGCTCCCACGGCCCCTCCCCTCCCGCTCGGTGTCCCCCCGCCATGGGAAACAGCGGACCCTGGGCTGCGTTTTCATTGTTGGCCGGCAGTAGAGTGCCTCCATGAATTTGTCCCCATGTGTTGCTTTTGTGCATCTTCCCCGGTCTTCTGACGAGAGAACATGAGCAAAGACCCCGGCAGATGATGTGATTTAAAGATTTCCTGATACACTTGTTCTGTGCAGATGAAAATACACAGGGACAGTGGAAACATGATTATAACACGCAACTGAAGGATTCCCTTTGTTCAGGTTTTTAAATTTTTTACCTGTTTTCAACTTCTGTGCTGTCAAATCTGACAGTCATTTTTGAACTTTAAAAATGTGACACATAGGGCTTCCCTGGTGGCGCAGTGGTTAAGAGTCCGCCTGCAGATGCAGGGGACACGCGTTCGTGCCCCGGTCTGGGAAGATCCCACGTGCCCCGGAGCGGCTGGGCCCGTGAGCCATGGCCGCTGAGCCTGCGCGTCCGGAGCCTGTGCTTCGCAACGGGAGAGGCCACAACAGTGAGAGGCCCGCGTACCGCAAAAAAAAAAAAAAAAAGTGACCCATAGCAAATGTGATTTGTTCTATGTCTTCTAGAGCTCTGAAAGTTCCCTGCCTTCTAGAAGTCTGATCAACTATGGGAAAACTAGAAAATACGAATTAGCAGTTTTTCATAACTTTCATTTTGAAAAATTTCAATCTTATAGAAAAGTGGTAACAATAGTACAATGAGTGTACAAGTGTACAATAGTACAACTTCACCTGAGTTAAGCACCCACTTGCTCTCCCCACCTGGGCTCTGCCATCCATCCACCTGCCATCTATCTGCCATCTACCACCCATCTCCCCACTAGGTATCTATGTATCTTCCATGTATGTATGTATACACATATGCATCTATCCATCCATCCACCCATCCATCCATCCATCCATCCACCCATCCATCCATCCATCCATCATCTGTCACTTCCACTCCCCACTCCCTGAACCATGTGAAAACAAGCTGCAACATCCTGGCTCTTCACTCCAGGTACCACAGGTCTCCCAAGGACAAGGAAGTCCTCCTGCATTACTGTGACACCATCACCACACCTAGTAGTTTGACTTGGATACAATAACGTATATTTCTCTGGTGGACCCAGTTATGTCCTGAGAGCTGCTTGCTGGTCTGGAAGGAGGAGCCAGTCCAGGACCGGGAGCCGAGCTGACCGTCCTGCCTTTTCAACCCCCGTCGGCCCCAACAACTCACTCCCCGTGTTCTCTTCCTGACAGTGATATTTCTGAAGCGTCAGGAGCAGGTGTCTGCTGGACCCTCTCTGAACCTGGGTGTGTCTCCCCCTCCTCAAGGCAACGGTGTTGGTGAGAACGCTGCAGGGGAGGGCGTGGACCTCCACCAAGACACACGTGGTTGAGTTTGTTCCAAAGCGTTTGTTTAACAACTTATCTTCTCAATCCATTGAAATGTATTTAGTGGCGAGGGGAAGTGAGGGTTTAGTCAGGCAGTTTCTCTAAACTGCCCCAGTGGCATTTAATAAATAACCCTTTCGATTCCTCTAGAACAGCCTTTTCTGGGCCCTTTGGTCTGAGAGCCACGCTGCTCTGATTATCCCAGCTCTATAGTATTGCACCTTCCTTCTCACACTCACAGCCCCTGGTCTTCTTCACTCTGGAAGTTTCTCTGCTCACCCCTCAGCCCCGCCTCTACAGGCCACTTTGATTCCTTGCTCCCTGTGAGCCGAGGTCACCTGTGTGCGGATCCACCAGCCCTGGTCTGACCTGTGCCTTCTGCTCCAGGGAGGTGCTGGCTGCCCCGACGTAGGAAGCCTTTGCCATCCAGTGAGCCCGTCTCTCTGGAGAACACCATCTCACCATCTTTCCTCCAGGAGGCCTGGAAAGCCAGTGAGGCGTGTCCCCCGACTTGCCGTGAGCCCCAGGCTCCGACCTCTGCCTGCGGGGCTGGGGGGGGCCGGCGGGGGCGAGCCCTGTCAAATCTGAAGGCCAAGGGGGAATGTATGCCCCTCCCACCCCATCCACAGTCAGGACAGAGGGACAGGGCCTGCAGGTGGCCCCCAGGGAAGGAGATGTGGGTTAGCTATGGGTTCAAGCCAGGTGATCAGCCAGACGTGAACCCTTGGAATTGGTCATGAGTCCTAAAGACCCTGAGAGTTGGTGGTGGTGGGGGGAGCGGTTAGCTGCTTTGGCCTGGCAGGCTGGCAGGTGGCCGGTGGTCAGTAGAGCTTCTGTTTATGTCCCTACATGTTGTGTCCCCGCCCACAGCCTTCCAGTGGCCTCTGTCCCCCTAGAACAAATCCACATCCCTAACTTGGTCTTAAGGCCTGTGTGACCTGCTCACTGCCCACCTGTCTGTCCCAGCCCATGCCCTCCTACCACCCCCTCTTGTTGGTCCTCGACAAACCAAGCCGGTTCCTGCCTCAGGGCCTTTGCACGGGATGCTGTGACCTCTGCTTAGAATGCTCCAACCTGATCTTCTCATCACTGGCTCCTTTTTTTCTTTCTTTCTTTTTTTTTTTAAATGAAATAGCTCTTTTTATTTATTTATTTTTAATTAAATAAAGCCCATTGAGGTGTGTGGGCTTCTCATTGCAGTGGCTTCTCTTGTTGCAGAGCATGGGCTCTAGGTGTGTGGGCTTCAGTAGTTGCGGTGTGTGGCCTCAGTAGTTGTGGCACGCAAGCTCTAGGGTGCGTGGGCGTCAGTAGTTGTGGCGCGCGGGCTTAGCTGCTCCGCGGCATGTGGGATCTTCCCGGACCAGGGCTTGAACCCACGTCCCCTGCATCGGCAGGTGGATTCTTAACCACTGCGCCACCAGGGAAGCCCCGCACTGGCTCCTTTTCAAACAGGCCTTCCTGACAACCCCAGATTCCTGACCTGGAAGAGTGTACACTTACTTGTCACTTGTTTATTGCTCCCCGAAGAGACTGTGTGTTCCATGAGGGCATCGTGTTAGCGCTGCATCCCTGTGCCGCGCCCAGTGCCTGGCACAGAATATCTGTTGCGTGAACGAGTGAATATTTCCTCAAGTGGCCCTGCGAGTTGGCTGCTACCCACAGGAGGCAGCTGAGGCTCCGAGGTGCTAAAGAGTTTGCTCAAGGTCATACGGCAGATGAGGCAACGGGGGTGGGCAGAGCAGACCCCCAGCTCTGCTGCTCTCCAGGTCCTTCAGGATTTTCAGGGCAGGACATGCGCCCCCCGCCCCCGCCGCCCCCTACACCCACACTCACCTGCTTAGCTCCACCAAGTAGATATGAGCTCCGGGTGTCTAGACCAGCCTTGTCCAGTAGAAACGTCATTGAAGCCACAAACGGAATTTAAAATTTTCTAGTAAACACACTAAACAAAGGAAAAACGAACGGGTGAAATTAATTGCAATCATACAGTTTACTGAACTCAATATGTCAAAATCTTACATTTTAACAGGTGATTAATGTCGGAATTATTGACGAGAGATTTTGTGCTCTTCACTTTCACACCAAGTGCTGGGCGCTGGGTGTGTTTTACACTAACAACAGCACATCACAGCTCAGACCGGCCATGTTTCAAATGCCCGATGGCCTTGCGCGGCTAGTGGCTCCTGTCCTGGACAGTCCAGATCTGGCGTCGGTTCCTGAAGCCCCCCCAGTGCTCCTTCCCTTAGGTCTTTATTCACAAAACAGCCACAAAACGGCTGCGGCTCATGTGCTATTTGAAACTCCATTGCTGTCTGTGTATGGAAAAAGGAAAATAAAAATGTCTAATAGAGAGTTAAAATCAGCATTGAGAGTGCCCTCCTGGGCTGCTGGCTGCCTCATCTCCCTTTCTGGGGAGGCTGGACTGGAAAGGCCTGATCCCGAGCCTGGGCCTGCGGCGGCCTGAGATGATGACTTAATTAACACCCGCCCGGCACTTTTGATCTTCAAGGAGCGGTGCCCACTCAGCTGAGGCTGCTCCTGGATTAATTGCCCTGAACCAAGAAATCCTTGCCCAGAGATAAAGGGAAATGCGCTGTTTCGTCATTACAGATTGCTCTGAAATCTGCTCCAGCTCCCGGCAGAGGCCTGGGTCTGAACGCCCCGCGGGCCCCGCCTGCACCACCCAGACGAAAGCAGCTGGGCGGCTGTGCCCTTGCCTCAGGGCACCGGGCCCTGCGCGTGTGCGCAGGAGGCTCAATGGCGGGGGGCAGCCGGGCATGGTAAGGTTATCGGCCCCCACTTTTCAGATGAGAGAACAGACTCAAGGCAGTGCGGGGACAAACCACCCCAAGGCCAAGGTCAAGGGGCAGAGGGCAGCTAGAGCACCTTGGGACTGGGGATCAGGTGGACGTGGGCTCCAGTCCTGATGCCTTCACTGTCAGGTGGCCACATCATCCGGCATGCCTGGTATCTGTCAAATGGGAGGTGGGGCAGCTCTCCACTCCCAGGGGCCACTCAGGGACCGAGGTGCCCAGTAGATATTAGTCGTGACTCCCACTGTGAAAAAAATGATGAGAGCAATAATGGAGCGCCGACTGGTGCCAGGTCCCAGGCAGGCACTGCACAGGGCAGAGCGGGAGTGGGGTGAGGGGGGCTTGTAGGGTGAAATGCTGGCTGCGCACCACCAAGTGCTGGGCTGGCTGACAGGTCCTTACCGAAGCCCCCCGCCCACCACCTCTGAGGAACGGCCAAGGCCCTTCCCTCTCCTCCCAGGGTGCGGGGGCCATGGGCGGTGCCGGAGGGAACCCAGCGAGGGGCAGACGGCCAGACAGTTACCCCAGCTGCGCCGGGAGCCCCCCTTTGCGCCTATTCGGAGCACCTGACTCACCTTAATTATGGGTCCGCGGCACGTCGGGGCGCGCCGGGGACGCCCGAGATAGTCCGGAAGCACCGGCTCCGGGGGCGACCGGACATCCCGGGCAGCCAGGTGCGCCTTCACCGCCCACCGGCACCTCCCCACCCCGACCCGCGGAGCTCCCCGCAGCGCCCCCTTCTTCCGCCAGGGGCCCTCTGGCTGGCCTGGGGGCGCCCGCAGCCTGCCCGGGTCACGTGTCCCGGGTGTGGGGTCCGAATTTTGTGTGTGTGTGTGTGTGTGTGTGTGTGTGTGGTGTGTGTGTGTGTGTGTGTGTGTGTGTGTGTGTGTGTGTGGCGGGGGCGGGGAGGGGGGCGCACGCGTGGGGGGGGCGCACGCGGGGCGGGGAACTGGCCGGGGGTCTGAGCCGGCCTCCCGCCCTGGGCGGGGATGCCCCGCGGAGCCTGCAGCGCCGCGCCCACGCGCTCAGCACAGCCGCCCACGCCTCCTCCGACTCCAATGTATATTTAGCCTCTTTATCAAATGTTTGCAGTGAACCGTGCGAACCGCCTAATAGCGGCTGGAAGTGAAACTCGATTCCCGGACAGAAAGGAGCATGTGACCGCGCCTGAGCTGCAAGGATCGCCGACAGGGGCAGGTGCTGGAGCCCCCACACGCCCGGCCTCCGGAGTGAGGTCCCCTCTCCCGCCGAGCATCCGAAACCGCCTTCCCACTTAGCCCCCTTCTCCAGAGATGAGGACGCCAGAGTCTGAAACGGGGAGGGGTGTCGGGGAGAGGTGCCAGGGCTGGGGAGTCCACGCGTGCGTGGGTTCTCATCCAAGTTGGTGACCTCTTGGTCAAGACAGTCCAAGGTCTAGGAAACAGCTTCTAGGGATCTATTTCTGCCAGTTTCTTCCGAGGACCCGGGGGGAGGGTGGGGCGGGCTGGGTTGGGGGTCCCTGTCCCACCCCAGGGCAGGCCTTGGTGCGCCAACGCGCGTCGTGCCCCGAGTCTCCCCCCAAAACGGCTGTCGCGCGGCTGCACAAGTTTGTGCCACCCTCGCGCAGCCGCTGTTGTCGTGGTCGCTATGACGACGCGCCGCGGTTTTATTTTTAATAGCGGCCAGCGATTAGAAGGATGCCTGCGCCGCCCCCCCGCAGATCTCCAGTCCCGGTGGTGGATGCACCCAGGCCTGCTCCTCTCCCCGCCTAGCTTTGGTTGGAGCTCCCGTAGAAGGCGCCCCCCACCCCCGTTTCCGCGTTCCCAGATCTCCTCCCCTCCGCCCCAAACTCGAACTGAGAGCCCCTGAATTGCCAGGCCGGGATGGGGCACAGAGGGAATCACCCTTCGAGGTTTGCTCAAAGGTGGCGGGACACCCAGGAACCAGCGAGCCTCTGTACAGAGGTTAGAGCCGGAAGGGCCCCTGCCCCCACCCCCCCTGCAATACAAGGTGACCTTTCCTCTTTCATTCCCACACCCACTATCAAACCGAGTCCTTTCACCCCAAAGAAGTGTCCTCGGGTCCCCTCTGCCTGCGAGGAATCCGAGGCTCAACCAGACGTGCTGCAGTCAGCAATCAGGATGAGTGAGCCACGGAGGGCTCTGCTTGGGGTGCAGCCTGAGTCCTGGCAGTGTGCTTTTGGCGGCCGTCCAGAAACCGTCCAGTGGTCTCCCTCCGAAGCAATGGAGGTCCACCTGGGTGGACAAGGGCTGGCTCTAACGCGCTTTTAAACGGTTCCAAGGTTTCCCTAGTTCTGCCTCGGTCATCCTTCATCCTGACCCCTGAAAGCGCGCTTGACGGGGGAGGTCGCAGGTGGGGCTACGGTAGACGAGGCAGGTGCGTTGGGGGGCTGCAGGTGTGTGGAGGCCAGTGGAAGAGCGCTGGTAGCCCCGGCCCACTGGGAATCGCAGGAGGGGCCCACCCCTCCCCCCAGGAATTCGGGGGAAGGCGAGCGCCCCCCAAGCGCCCACTGGACTCCGCCTTTGAAATGCCAGAGCCGGCCGAGCCGAGGATGAAAGACCGCCTGCGGGGCTGAGCCTTTACTGCCTTTGGCGGGAGGGCGGCCGCGGCGGGCAAGGGCCTAATCCACAGGATGGGGGCGTGGGGGTGGAGGGCTAGGGCAGGCGGAATTCTCCTTTGGCCGCCCACCGCTCCGCAGTCTCCTCGCCTCTAACGGCCTCGCCGTCTAGGTTCGGGGTCGCTTGGCACGTCACCCCTCTAGGCGATACCGGGGCTCGTCCGCCCCCTCGAGGGACCCGCCGCCGGGGTGCGATCCCTCCAGGTCTAGGCAGGCGGAATCTACCCAGCCCGGCGCATCGCCCTTTGGTGGCGGGGGAGCCGTCCGGCCCAGTTCAGGCCTCGGCCTCCTTCGCGTCTCTCCCCCGCATCGCTCTGTGCGGCGCCGCGGCCGGAGGTGGCGCTCTGTGCGCCCAGCGGATCCCGGCGCGGGAGGCTCAGACTCCCGGGTGCCTCATGAGCGGCTCTTTTCTTTTCCTTGCCTTCCAACCCCTCGAGTTCCCGGCTCAGGCCGCCGCCCGGCTTTCCACGAGGCAGCAGGGACTTGGAGGATGAGGGGTCCCAGGGTGGGGACGAGGCACGCTGCAGCCCCCTCCTCCGACCTGGGCGCTCTCCCCTCGTGGACTGTGGGTGGAGGCTCCACAGTCAGACGCCCCAGTCATCGGATTCTGGGCGGGGGCGCGTGGCAGCCGCCAGGTGAGTGCCCCAGACGCACCCCTAAACCCGCCCCACCTCTCACCAGAGACTCACTCCCCCTCCTTTTATGGAGAGGGGGAGGCAGGGGCCCATGATCCAAACTGTGGAAAGAAGCCGGAGCGCCGGGGCGGGGGGCGGGAGGCGGGGGCCGGCTCGCTTTTGCCCTTTTTGGCGTAGCAGTTCTGGGCGCTGCCCTCTGCCGCCGCTGGGGCCCGAGAGAGGCGAGCCGGCGACGGCGGCACTTCTGCGGCGGCCTCCTCCCCTCCCCGTCCGGTGCTGCAGGATTGCAGCTGGCACTGGAGGGTGGGCAAGCTCGAGGGAGGGGGTGCGCGGGGAGCCCCGGCGGCTGTGCTCGGGGCCGGGAGCGGGGCCTTAATGGATTTTACTGCCTGCGTGAGCGCGTGTGTGCTCACTGCGGCGGCGGCGGCGGCGGCCGGGCCCTGCCCGGCCCGTGCGGCCCCCGCACGCTTCCGAGGTGCGGGTCGCGGGCCCGGAATCCGGGGGAGGCGAGGGGGAGGGGGCGGGGGAGGGGCGCGGCGGCGGCGGCGCTATAACCCCCTCCCCGCCGCCGGCCGGCTCCACACGCGCGCCCTGCGGAGCCCGCACAACTCCGGCGAGCCGGGCCTGCCCGCGCCCCTCCTCCTCTCCTGCCGCCGGCGGCGGCGGCGGCGGCGGCGGCGGCGGCGGCTCGGCCTTGCGCCCGCCCTCAGGCCCGCGCGGCGAGGCCCCGGGCGGGCGGCGGCTGCCAGGCGGAGCGGCCGCGGGCTCTGCCCGGCTCGGGCCGGCGGAGGGCGGAGCGCGGCGCCGGAGCCGAGGGCGCGCCGCTGAGGGGCGCACGCAGGCCGCCGGGCCGCGCCGTGCTGGGCCGTGCCGTGCCCGGCCGGGCGGCGGCGGCTAGAGGAGGCCGGAGGCGAGCGCGGGGCCGGCGGCGGGCGCGCAGGGCCGCCCGCAGCCCGCAGGGAGAGCGCGAGCCCGCGCCGGGCCTGGCCGGGTGTCCAGACAGGTGATGGGTGGTGCGGCGGCAGCGGCTCCAGCCTCGCTCCGGGGTCCCTTTCGGGGCTGACGCCCGCAAATATGCAGAATTACCGGCCTGGTCGCTCCTAGAGCCAGCGCCGGGGAGCGAGCGCGGCGGCGGCCAGCACCGGGAACGCACCAAGGAAGAGGCCCAGCCCCCGCCCTCCGCCCCTTCCGTCCCCACCCCCTACCCGGCGGCCCAGGAGGCTCCCGGCGCGGCGGGCGCGGCGAGCGCGCACTCCCTGCTCCTCCTCCTCGGTGGCGCTGCCTGCCTCTCCGCACTCGCTGCTCGCGCCTGGCGCGCTCCGTCGGCTCCCTGCTCTCCGCGCCACCCTCCTCCGGGCCGCGCTCCCTGAGGGATGGTACTGAATCTCGCCGCCACAGGAGCCCGGCTGGAGCGCCCGCCCCGCGGCCTCGCCACCCCGCCGAGCCGCCAGCGCCTCGGGACGCGATGAGGACCTGGGCTTGTTTGCTGCTCCTCGGCTGCGGATACCTCGCCAGTGCCCTGGCCGAGGTGGGTGCCACCCCCGCGCCCCGTCCTCTCTCCGACTCCCCCTGCGCACGCCCCCTGCGGCCGCTCGCGGGCCGAGGAGCCCGGGCTCTGGGGCTCTGCAGAGCGCATTTTGATTTCTGCTAGCGTGGTCGATTTTTAAATTTTCCCAACTGGGTTCTATTTTCTGCCATGCCTAAGTGTGTCTGGTGAGTTTCCAGCGTGTTGCGTCGCTCTGCCGTGGAGGGACGGAGTGGCGGCTGGGTGGACGAGTGGGGAGAAACTTCGGGGGGCGCGGGCTCCTTTCCGAGGAGGGAAATCCGGGGCGCGGCGGACAATGCAGCATCGGGGTGCGGGGAGCGCGGAAGGGGGTGTGTGTGTGAGCCAGCGGAGTCAGGGAAGGTAGAAGAGCCGCCGACAAACAGGTAGGGGCGGTTGCGGCGGGAGCCCCCGGCAGGCAGGGTGGGCAGCGCGGAGCCGCAGACCCAGGTTCCCGGTCCCCATGCCCGGAGGGGCGGCTGGGCCAGCGCAGTCCCGCCCGCCCGGGGCCTGCTTACAGGTGGCTGAGCGAGGCGAGCCGGGGCCGGGCCAGGCGCCCTCGCCCTCCCACCGCCCGCGTCCCCACCCTCAGCCCCCAATCTCGAATTCCGAATCCCCGGGAGCTCTGCTGTGATGAATGACTTTCTACGCCCCGTCGTGGGAACTTAGTGCTTGAGACCCCCCAGCTACCCGCGACTCGCTTTAAAAAGCAGGAAGGAGCGGGGTTGGCGGGGGGTGGGGTGGGGGGGGCGGGGAGGCCGAGTGGTGGGGGTGGTCTGGGCTGGGACCCGGAGCTGTGAGAGGTAGATATTAACCCTTAAGTTCCCTGGCAGCCCCTCCCAGCCGCGGCTGGATTTGGGGCGTCTTAGTCGGCGCTAGGGCCGCGGCTGGGCCGGAGCCCGGGGTGGGGCGAGTGTGTGTGTGTGTGTGCGTGCGCGTGTGTGCTGACGAGAGACCCTCTCCCCCGCAGGTTCGGCTCGGGATTCTGGGTGTGAAATTTAAGCCCCAGGGTGGATTAAAGTGTTAGGGCTGCCGTGACTTTCGTCGCCCATCCGTGACGCATTTCAACTTGATCTTCCTAGATGTTGATTTCACTGTTAGATCAGCAACTCCCTGGGCCCCTCTCTGCCCCAGACCTCTTGTAACCGACACCCCGGGGCGGAGGGGCCGAGTGGTTTTTTTTTTTAATTTAATGGTGGGGAGCGCTTTCTTTTTGCAAGGGCAGACATGGCTGGGGACGGAGAAATGGGGGTCTCACCCAGCCGCACCCCGGCCTCAGGCTCCAGGGCCCGGGCTGGGGGTCGGGCGGCCTGCGTGCGAGGCGCCCGCGCGCGCTGGGGCGGGGCAACCTCGGTCCGGGGACCAGGCGCTCTGGGCGGCCCGGGGCGCTGACCGTGTTGCTCTGCTTGCAGGAAGCCGAGATCCCCCGCGAGGTCATTGAGAGGCTGGCGCACAGTAAGATACACAGCATCCGGGACCTCCAGCGACTCCTGGAGATAGACTCCGTAGGTAAATCGCGCCCCTCCCCTCGGCGCGCTGGGAGGGCGCGGGCGGCGGGCAGGCGGGCAGGCGGTATGTGCGCCCCGCGCCGCCTCCCGCGTCCGGGCCGGGCCAGGCGCCGAGCAGGAGCGCACCGAAAGGTCAGAATCCAATCCCGGGCCATAAAAGCCCAGGCGGATGAGTCAGGAGTTTCTCTTCCAATCACCACTTTCTCCCGGCGGCAGCCGAGGGCTGCTCGCTCGCCCAGGGATTGTTTTTGCACTTAAGGAAAATGCCCAGTGTGTCACAGAAAGTTCAGCCGCATAGAGGGCGCCGGCGCCCCGGCCAGGTGTGCGGCCCAGGCCCCGGGCGCCGGTCGGGTAGGCGTGCACCGGTGCCCCCCGGCTGGGCCCCTCTGTCATCCCCGCGAACTTGCCCCGCTCCTGACGTGGGGCTGGGCCTTTGTGGTTGTAGGAGGCCCTTGTCTTTCTGTTTTCATGAGCCAATAAAAAGGCGCGCCTTGGACACATCTGCTGTTTGGGGACTATTTTGGGGCTCTCCCACAGGCTCTGGAGCTGAGCCACTTTAGAAAACAGTTTCTTCGACAAGAGGACCCTGAAGCTCCTTTGAGTGGCAGTGGCAGGGTACTGGCCCCAGGTGGGCAAAGGTGGTGAGGGGCCCAGGTTGGCTGGGCCGGGAGCCCGATGATGTTGGGTGGTTGCGCTTGGGTGTGGACCAGAGGGAGGCCCTTCCTAGAGGACAAGGATTCTGGCCCACGTTTTTGTGGCAGGAGCTCCAGTGTGAGTTAGCTGGGGAGATGCTCAAATCGGAGAGCTTACTGTTGACGGGATTAAAAGAGTTCCCCAATGAACTTGTCAGATGGAGCCGCTGAAGCCAGTAGGAGTCGGTTGGAAGAATTTTACGTGAAATGAAGATTTTTCTCTCACTGCAAACTACTCTGAAAGAGGGGGGCGGCGGGGGAATTAAGTAAAATCACATGGTCTAGTCGTTTGGAAATTTGTACCTAATTATGGTGGTGGAGAGGCCTGAACTATTTTCATTTCATGCCAAAACCATTTTCCAGCGAGGGCGACGGTTTCTGTAGTTTCTTGACCCAGGAAATCCTTTGGGTGATCCTTATCAGGAAGGGGGTAGAATTTCACTTGGAGATCAGAGTTGGGCCAGGGGGGGATTTTGATCTGGCCCCTTGATGTGTAACCCTGGGGGGAAGGATTTGGCTTTGGTGAGCCGAGGAGAACACTTGCCTGCGTTCTGCTGCTCCCTGATGGACTGGGGAAAGTGGGGAGACTGGCTCCCAGAGAGGTTTTTTTCTGGCTGGCAGAAGAGAGGCCTGGGAAAGGCTGGGCCTCCTTGCAGGACCAGCTTTGGGTTGCCATTGGGAAATGGGCCATTCACTTTCTGCTGGGGCCATTCTTATTCTGGTCTCCGCAGCCCCGCCTCTCCCCCACCCCCCACCCATGAATGCTTTTAGCATTGCAGCTCTGGGGTCACGCTGATAGCGTTCTTGACCTGGGGGCTTCTGGGTCCACCGCCTCCTTGGAGGGTCCAAACAGAAAACGTAAGGGTGCACCAGCCGGTTCTCCGGGCTGGCTTCAAATTGCCCCCTTATAAAAGCCCCCGGGAGCCCGGCTCCCTCCTGCCCCAGGGGGTGGAGAGAGTGGATCACCTCCCCCCCACCCCCCACCCCCGGCCCGTCAGAAGATCTGGGGTCTGAGAGTGGGACTCCTAGTGCCTGGGAAACGTCGGGGGTGAGAACATTGGAGGGGCCTCAGGGTCTCCCTTGCTCAGCAGCCATGCCCCTCTGGGACCCTTTGACCCTTTGTGATGCACACCCCAAAGCGGGTCTCCTCCATCCTGGTCAGCCCCCCTTTCACGGATATGGAAGCTCTGACCTGAGCTGTTTGCTTCTGTAGCTTGTTTTGGGGGGTTGGCGGGGGGTGTCTCCTCCCCGACTTCTGTTTCCGTTCAACGTGAAGAGTAGAAACGGAGCTGGCTGCTAGGAAAGAAAGGTTGCAAACAGCTGTGGGGTCATTGCTTGGAGGATTAAGCTGCCCTCCAGGCCCAGCACTCCCCACCAGGTCCGGTCAGAGGCCGGTCTGGGGTCAGTGAGGAGGGGGCTGGGTGCGGAGGAGACCCGTTGTTCTGGGTGTCCTTACTCTTCTTTGAAACTCTGAAGGGGGCTCTTCCAGGCTGATGCCCAGGAAGCAGGAAAGAGGCTCCTTTAACAGAGTGGCTCCTCCCAAGTGGGCTGGGCTGTGTGATTGGCAGGTGGGGCGTGGCCTCCTCCCTGTAGCCGGACCTTGTTCCCATTTTACAGGTGAGGAGCTGCGCTGGAGGCCCCGAGGCGGTGGATTCCTGTGCCAGCGCCTGCGAGTTGCAAGCGTGCACGAGGACCGGGCAGTTGGTTTTTCACGTGTGGCCTTTGGGTGGAGAGACCAGCATGTGGTCTTCTAATGGCCAGTAGCGTGAAGTTTGTGGCCTGTGTGTCGGGTGTGCTGAGAGCAGGCCATTCAGCGGAGCTGTGGCGGGAGCTGGGAGCTTTGTTCTCTGAGCAGCCTGGCCCAGCGCCCGTGGTCATTGAGTAACCGATACATAAATATCCCGTCTCGGCCATTAACGCTCCTCCAGGACTGATGGCTGGAGGACGGCTCCCCATCCTTTGGACGTGTGTGCATAACAGGCAAAAGGGAAAGCCGTTGATTAACTGTTCTGAGAGCAGTTTTAGGGCATGATTCACGCGTGGGCTTCTCTTGGGAGTCCCCACTAGTTGCATCTCGACCTGCGTAAATCAGAGGGCTGCCTCCGCGTCAGCGGGTCCGAGCTGGGCTTCCAGACCACCCATCTCGATGGGGCAGTGGCTGAGCTTGTCTGACCGGGAGCTCTTTCTACTCCTGACTGAGATCGAGTCCCTGGTTCAGGTTTCAGGACAGTCGATGGACTGGGAGGAGGCTGTGTCTTCTCTGCTCATTTTGGGGGGCGAGAGGCCTGGGCGGAAGGCGGTCTGGGTCTGGCCACGGGCCCCTGGGGTCTCCTGCTGGCCGCTGGCCTTGCTTGTCCTTCCGCGTCTCAGGCCTCAGTTTCCTCCGCGGTGAAGAAGCGGCACACCTACTGCACACGGGGTGCCTTGACATCCCAGCAGGCGGCTGTCGCCTGGCTAGAGTGAGGCGCGGGGGTGCAGCCCGGGTTGCTGCCGTTCCATTTTCTCTTAGAAGCTCAGGATGGACCAGCTGCTTCTGGGTTTGGCGATGGCAAGATGGCCACCACCAGGACATGACTCATAATGTCACTTTTTCATGAAAAAATGTTTCTTGTAACAGTTGGTTGATGGGAAATTCTTACTGCATGAGTAGTTCTGTTCTGATCTTATTTTGGGTCTCAAAAAAAATTAGTGGCAGTGGAACATTGAGTCATTTTGAGGGAAGAGCTGGGTTCTCCTGGACGCCGGCATTCAAGGCAGGCATGTCTTCTGCATTCCCACCGCGTTTGCCCCGTTTGTGCTCCGTTTCCGATGAGTGCAGGTTCCAGACTTGTGGGTGTGTGGACAGTCACCAAGGCCTAGGTGGGCCGGGCACCGAGGAGTGGGCCTCTGGTCTGAGCTGGTGGCCAGGATACCACTGGAGCTTCTTGGGGTGGGGGGGTGGCAAGAGGGGGAATCTTTGTGCAGCTGCTGACTATTGGGGTGCACCTTCTCGGGACCTGTTGCCCCTGGGTATCTATGGGGGAGGCAGTGACAGAAAGGAGAAGTGGGACGATCCCCCAGTGGGTCTGGAGGCCAGGGTGGGGAGGTCAAGTGGGACCCACTTCATCCAGGTGCAGGTGCTGTCCTTGGGCTGGGTCAGGCCAGATGGCAGGTGGCAGGACTGTGTCTCTTGCACCCCCTTTCTGGGGGCCTTGGGGACAGAGAGGGTGGTGGTGTGCGTACCGAGGGGACTGTGGCCAGTCCGGGGGACTAGGCCCAGCTGTGACCTTGGCTCTGAGGCCGCTGCTCTGCAGGCCTTAGATACTTGGATGGCAAAGCACTTTCGTTCCTGAAAGCTGTGTCCCCCCGACAGGCACCCAGACTCCTGACTCCCCACTCCCGGTTCTCGTGTCCTCCTCCTCCTCGCAGTGGGCTAAGTTCAGGGACCAGTGGGGTCTGGCTGAGGCCCAGTCTGGCCTTGCTTCCGACGCCCCTCGACGGCCAGGATGCTCATCGAGGGTTGGTTTAAGTGAGGGCAGTGGGGGAGGAGACACGTGCAGTGCACAAGTCGCGGCAGCAGCCCCTGCTGGTCCTCGGTCCAGCCCGCTGTCCAGCCCGCTGTCCAAGGTCCCCTGTCCAGCTGGCAGCAGCAGGCCTGTCGGCTCTGGTCTCCTGGGCAGGGAGGGCTGGCCTCGGGTGCCTCCTTACCTGGTTCAGCCCTCACCTGCGCTTCCTTGAGGAGGAGCCGTGGGGCAGGCCGGCTGCAGCCCCTTCCCCACTGGCCTGCGGCTTCGGCTTCGTGGTGACGTGTGTCGGGGACCTCGTGTCAGCTGCGTGGGGCTGGGTAGGACGTTGCTGGCAGTTGGGAGTCTCATCCTGTGCACATCTTGAAGCCCCCTTGTGGGTGTGGAGGGACCCCGTCTGGTTTGGGGAGGGACGTGCTGCTGGACAGACCCTGGGTGCGCAGGTGTGGGCGGCCGGTCGCTAGCTCCTGTTTCTACCTGCAGGGGCCGAGGAGCCTCTGGAGACCAGCCTGAGAGCCCACGGGGGCCATGGCGCCAAGCATGCGCTGGAGAAGCGGCCTGTGCCCATTCGGAGGAAAAGGAGCATCGGTGAGCCCCAGGACTGCTGGGCCGGTGGGGGGCTGCGGGAGGGGCTCTGGGGCCTGCCCTCTCCCCCATTCCCCCAACCGTGGCCTCGGGGGATCCGTCCCTTCTCTTCTCTGTAAGACAAAGGCACAGCCTGCTCAGGGTCCCGTGCGCGTCCCTCCTCCCTGCTCATTGCTGCAGGCCTGGCCTGGGCCGAGAGTTTCCAGGAGGGGGGAGCCGTCATAAATTCCTGAAGTGCCCGGTCTTGTTGGGGCCTGCGCTGCAGACAGCCTCGCTGGAAGACGGGTCGTGTTTAATTTCCAGCTCGTAACGTGCAGCACACTGTGCTCCCAGCTGCGCCGCAGAGCAGTGGGTACAGCCGTGCTGGGCCTGGTGGGCCCTTCCCAGGGCCCCAAGCCCACTCAGACCTGGCCCCCCGGCCCCCATGCAGGGTTTGTTCCCTTTCGCGGAGCAACCCCGGGTCTGCCTGGTCCCTTTAGGAGTGATTAGCTGGTGGGGGTCTCCTGGGGCCTCAGGCTCAGCCTTGAGGGAAGATCTTGCCCCGGGGCGCAGCTGGAGGGCGTGTGACCACCGACTCCCTTGCCACCTGTGGGTCCCGACTGCTGCCCATCCCCCGTGTGACCTTGGGCATGTGACTTCCTCTGTCCGAGCTTTATTTTCTCCAAGAATATGGATTTTATAGCTTTTACTTCTGGGCGTGGTGTGTGGGTAAATGATCCCTAGCTGAGGCCAGCGGGCCCTCCCCGGGTGGCGTTTGCCGTTGTGAACGTGTGTTCCCATCTCCACGGCCAGGTGCTCTGCTAGGGCTGTTGTGAACATGTGTTCCCAGCTCCACGGCCAGGTGCTCTGCTAGGGCTGTTGTGAACGTGTGTTCCCATCTCCACGGCCACGTGCTCTGGTAGGGCTGTTGTGAACGTGTATTTCCATCTCCAAGGCCAGGTGCTCTGGTAGGGCTGTTGTGAACGTGTATTTCCATCTCCAAGGCCAGGTGCTCTGGTAGGGCTGTTGTGAACGTGTGTTCCCTTCTCCACGGCCAGGTGCTCTGCTAGGGCTGTTGTGAACGTGTGTTCCCATCTCCACGGCCAGGTGCTCTGCTAGGGCTGTTGTGAACGTGTGTTCCCTTCTCCACGGCCAGGTGCTCTGGTAGGGCCGTTGTGAACGTGTGTTCCCAGCTCCACGGCCAGGTGCTCTGCTAGGGCCGTTGTGAACGTGTGTTCCCATCTCCACGGCCAGGTGCTCTGCTAGGGCCGTTGTGAACGTGTGTTCCCATCTCCACGGCCAGGTGCTCTGCTAGGGCCGTTGTGAACGTGTGTTCCCTTCTCTAAGGCCAGGTGCTCTGGTAGGGCTGTTGTGAACGTGTGTTCCCATCTCCAAGGCCAGGTGGTCTGGTAGGGCCGTTGTGAACGTGTGTTCCCAGCTCCACGGCCAGGTGCTCTGCTAGGGCCGTTGTGAACGTGTGTTCCCATCTCCACGGCCAGGTGCTCTGCTAGGGCCGTTGTGAACGTGTGTTCCCATCTCCACAGCCAGGTGCTCTGCTAGGGCTGTTGTGAACGTGTGTTCCCATCTCCACGGCCAGGTGCTCTGCTAGGGCTGTTGTGAACGTGTGTTCCCATCTCCACGGCCAGGTGCTCCGGTAGGGCTGTTGTGAACGTGTGTTCCCATCTCCGAGGCCAGGTGCTCTGCTAGGGCTGTTGTGAACGTGTGTTCCCATCTCCACGGCCAGGTGCTGTGCTAGGGCTGTTGTGAACGTGTATTCCCATCTCCAAGGCCAGGTGCTCTGGTAGGGCTGTTGTGAACGTGTGTTCCCATCTCCATGGCCAGGTGCTCTGCTAGGGCTGTTGTGAATGTGTGTTCCCTTCTCTAAGGCCAGGTGCTCTGGTAGGGCTGTTGTGAACGTGTGTTCCCATCTCCAAGGCCAGGTGGTCTGGTAGGGCCGTTGTGAACGTGTGTTCCCAGCTCCACGGCCAGGTGCTCTGCTAGGGCCGTTGTGAACGTGTGTTCCCATCTCCACGGCCAGGTGCTCTGCTAGGGCCGTTGTGAACGGGTGTTCCCATCTCCACAGCCAGGTGCTCTGCTAGGGCTGTTGTGAACGTGTGTTCCCATCTCCACGGCCAGGTGCTCTGCTAGGGCTGTTGTGAACGTGTGTTCCCAGCTCCGAGGCCAGGTGCTCTGCTAGGGCTGTTGTGAACTTGTGTTTCCTTCTCCACGGCCAGGTGCTCTGCTAGGGCTGTTGTGAACGTGTGTTCCCTTCTCCACGGCCAGGTGCTCTGCTAGGGCTGTTGTGAACGTGTGTTCCCAGCTCCACGGCCAGGTGCTCTGGTAGGGCTGTTGTGAACGTGTGTTCCCAGCTCCACGGCCAGGTGCTCTGCTAGGGCCGTTGTGAACGTGTGTTCCCATCTCCACGGCCAGGTGCTCTGCTAGGGCTGTTGTGAACGTGTGTTCCCTTCTCTAAGGCCAGGTGCTCTGGTAGGGCTGTTGTGAACGTGTGTTCCCATCTCCAAGGCCAGGTGGTCTGGTAGGGCCGTTGTGAACGTGTGTTCCCAGCTCCACGGCCAGGTGCTCTGCTAGGGCCGTTGTGAACGTGTGTTCCCATCTCCACGGCCAGGTGCTCTGCTAGGGCCGTTGTGAACGTGTGTTCCCAGCTCCGAGGCCAGGTGCTCTGCTAGGGCTGTTGTGAACGTGTGTTCCCATCTCCAAGGCCAGGTGCTCTGGTAGGGCCGTTGTGAACGTGTGTTCCCATCTCCACGGCCAGGTGCTCTGCTAGGGCCGTTGTGAACGTGTGTTCCCATCTCCAAGGCCAGGTGCTCTGCTAGGGCCGTTGTGAACGTGTGTTCCCAGCTCCGAGGCCAGGTGCTCTGCTAGGGCTGTTGTGAACTTGTGTTTCCTTCTCCACGGCCAGGTGCTCTGCTAGGGCTGTTGTGAACGTGTGTTCCCTTCTCCACGGCCAGGTGCTCTGCTAGGGCTGTTGTGAACGTGTGTTCCCAGCTCCACGGCCAGGTGCTCTGGTAGGGCTGTTGTGAACGTGTGTTCCCAGCTCCACGGCCAGGTGCTCTGCTAGGGCTGTTGTGAACGTGTGTTCCCATCTCCACGGCCAGGTGCTCTGCTCGGGCTGCAGGATCCTCGATGGGTGCCTGTTCTGCTGCAGATGAAAGGGGTGCCTGTGAGCAGAGCTAGGGCTAGACTGAAGGTCCCTGTCCCTGGCTCCACCTCTGGCCCTGCCTGGCTGGACTCCCCAGGCCCCTGTAGCCGGTGGGCGCTGAGTGGAGCCCCTTCCCCCACTGGGTCGGCCAGACCCCCAGCACCCAGCCCTCTTGATTTGGTGGCTTGTCCCTAGAGGCCACTGAGGATGCACATGCAGGAGGAGGGGGCCCTCAGGAGGTGGGGGCATGTGAGACACCGCCCCCCCGCCCCCCTGCCCCCTGGCACTGGGGTGAAGGCGGCTGTCCCTGCTCTGTGCTGGCTGCAGGGGTTGTGTGAGCCCCCGGGGTGTTGGGGGATTTTCAGCCCTCCGCCCCCAGGGTGGGCTCCCCACAGCCCCCTTCCCCAGGGTCTCCTCAAGCCCCTGCTCATCTCTGGGCCAGTCAGGTGCACCCGTTGGGGGCTGGGGTCTTTCTGCCTCTGCTGGACCGGGGGCTGTGTGGCAGGCCCTGTTGGAGGAAGCTGTGGGCCATGGGGATGCTCCTGCCTGGGCCCCTGGGCGCTGCCGCAGCCCTGGGGCTTCCAGAACATTCACCGGGCTCTTGCCTCTGCAGAGGAAGCCACCCCCGCAGTCTGCAAGACCAGGACGGTCATTTATGAGATACCTCGGAGCCAGGTGGACCCCACGTCTGCCAACTTTCTGATCTGGCCCCCGTGCGTGGAGGTGAAGCGCTGTACCGGCTGCTGCAACACCAGCAGTGTCAAGTGCCAACCGTCCCGCGTCCACCACCGGAGTGTCAAGGTGAGCTCGGCGTGCCCCGGCCCCAGGGGTAGCCCCACCCAGCCGGGCGGCCGGCATGCTGCTGAGCCGGAGGACGCTCCCGTTTCTCTGACAGGCGCACCGAGGCCGGGGGTGGAGCCGGGGCTTGGGTCATGGTCGGTCACGCGAAGCAAGTTTGGATCTCGTGTCGCAGTTGTTTGCCTCACTAACG
This sequence comes from Pseudorca crassidens, assembly GCF_039906515.1. Lineage (NCBI taxonomy): Eukaryota > Metazoa > Chordata > Mammalia > Artiodactyla > Delphinidae > Pseudorca > Pseudorca crassidens. Next base: position 208,455 of record NC_090310.1, on the reverse strand, counting down.
GGTCTCGCGAGGTGTCCGGCGACTTAGCTGGGAGCTGCCTGACGTCTCCTCCAGGCCCTGGAGAGGCCTCACGAGCACTTCAGTGTGGGCTGTGGTGCACGGCAAGGGGCTGGTGGGCCCCTCAGGGCCTCACCCTGCTGGAGACAGGAAGGGAGCGCTGGGGTGGGACCTGGTGGGGGGGAGGCTGGGGGTCGGGTGGGCTCAGGCGAGGGGCCAGGCGCTCTGCCTGCCATGCTGGACCTCCGTCCCTGTCTGAAATCTGGGAGGGCGCCCCCGTTCCACTGGACGTGTGTGTCAGTGGAGTGCTAGCCAGAAGGGTCCTTCTGGGGGTGCTGAGGTGCTGGGGGTCAGGCCGCACCCCTGTTGCGGGGGGTGTACTCTTACTTGGAGACCCACAGGCCCCATGGCTTGGGTTGGATGTCCTCGCCGCCCTCCTGGGGCCCCTGGGAGCCAGCACATGGCCAGTGCTTGCCATGAAGCCCTCTCCCAGGCAGGGGGCTGGCTGTGATGACCTCTGAGGGCAGCACCGGGGGCATGCACAGAGGTCAGGCTCACATGACACGTCCAGGAGCTCCTCCGCTGAGTCCTGGGGAAGATTCTGCTTCCTCGGGTCACTGGGCAGCCAGACTGGGGCCTGGCTTTTGGCCCGGTGGCTGGAAGCCTTTCCCGGCCTTGGCCTGCTCCCCTCCGGCTGCACTTGCCTCTCGTGTGGAATGGGTCTGAGGCGCTGGGACTCAGGCTCTGGGACTGTGGAACTCCCATGGGGGCAGCTGGCCTTGCTATTTGGAGGCAAGGGTCCCTGCTTCTGGGTGTCAGTCTTTCTCTTTTCCAAAGGGCAGGTTGGAGGGAGGCTTCTAGACTGTCTCCTGGCTTCTCCGAAGTGTGGCTGAGGCTGGAGAATTCTGGGGGGGTTCCTGTCTAGAGGAGGGGCTGCCCCCCCCCCCCCCGCCTGCCGGAAGCTGGCTCTGGGTGGGTCATGATCCCACGTGACCCTGGGGGCGTGGACTTGGCACCTTCCACGAGGAGCAGCCCCGCCCCCTCTCAGCTGGGCCTCCAGTGGCAGGGGGTCCATCTTTCCCGGAAGGAGGCCTTCGCTTGTGGGGTGCAGTAGAATTCATTTCTCCACTAGGAGTGATTTCAGATCCCCTGTGAGTCAGTGAGTCTAGGCCTGTCAAGCCGGCCGCTGGCCCCCGAGTGAGGTGCGGGGTTAAGGACCCTGTAGCCGGCACGTGGGAAGCACTTTAGACTTGTAACTGGGACTTCACTTGACCTTGGGGACTTGGTCCTCTGCGTGCTTTGGGTGTTGAGTAAGCAAATTCCGCGCCTGCTGCCCCACGGTCTCAGGCAGACGCTGCCCTTGGGGCTGAGTTGCCCCTGGAGTGCTTGCCTGGGGCGCCGGCTTCCGCCTCAGGGCTCCAGACTCGGGCGGTAGGGCCCCCAGCCCAGCACTGCATCCCCACTGCCCCCGCTGATTCCTCTTCCTCAGTTAAAGGAGGAAACTGAGGTCTAACCGCCCTGCCTGTGGGGTCTCTGCCGCCAGCCCGGCCAGCCCGCCTCTGCTTCCTTGGGTCTGGGGGTCCTCGCTTGTGGCGTGTTGGAGGGGTCTTATGAGCCCCAAGAAGCTGGGTAACTGAGGTCTTTCTCTCTTGGGCATGGGGGTGGGGTGCCCAAGATTAGACTGTCCTGCAGGTGGGCTTTGGGGCCTGTCCTTAGGGCATGAGACAGGGGCTTGGAGGCACAGGGGAGCGGGAAGGGAGTGGGGCTCTCTGCTCGGGGGCTCCAGCCTTTGGGGATCCCCCAGTGCTCCCACCCCGGCTTCCCGCAGTGTGAGGACCAGGGCGTGTCCGGTCCTGGGATGGGCATTAACCCCGCCTCTCTGCCCTGGTCCACCCTGAGGGCGGGTAGGTGTGCAGAGCTCCTCGGGGATCCTAGCGGCACAGTGGGTGAGGATGGGTGGTCCACCTCCGCTTGGGCACAGACCCGGGGCTCCCCCATGGGCCTCTGTCTGCCCAGAGGGCTCAGTCCTGCAGCCAGGGGCCAGGCAGCCTGGCTCCACATCGGAGGCCCTGCCCCCCTCAGACCCGGTCCCCTTCCTCCGTCTCCTTCTTCAGGGAAGGCATCCCCTCCCTGCCCACCCATCCGAAGGTTGGCAGGAAAACATCCAGCCCCAGACACTGGGGGTTCTGGCAGAGAGGAGACAGAGGCCAGTGGGAACAGGAGGCCCCTTGTGGGGGCTGGCCTGGCCCCCCAGCCTGTCCAGGAGCCCTTCCTGTTCCGTTCGGGGTTGAGGCCGAGCAGGGAGGGGGCCCCTGGGAACCCCAGGCTGGGTGCGGTGTGATGACTGCTGGGGGTCGGTAGGGATGACGCCCTCCGGGTCGTGCACGGTCAGAGGCGCCCCTTATTGGAGGGAGATAACGGTGAGGTCGGGAGTGGTTGCCCTCCTGAGGCCCAGGTGGCCGAACGGCGCAAGGTGTCCTCAGCTGAAGGCAGCCCCCAGGCCCTGGGTCAGGACACGCCCCCCAGCTCCCCACCGTGACCTCCGTGAGGCGTTTTGTGCCCACAGCTCGCTGGCGGCCTTGGCCCTCCAGGGCCTGCCCTCGGGGTGGCATCTGGAGCGGGCCCCGGCACGCCTGCAGACCCTCCAGCGTTGCCAGGTGGGCAGGGGTCCCGGGGGCCGACTTCCCTGCCCTCTGCTCAGCGTGGTCAGCGCTTGGGGTCTTCCCCGCAGTGCAGACCCCGGGCCGGGCTGGCAGTGGCTCGGGGTGAAGGAGCAGCTCTGAGCAGCCATGTCCCCACCTGCGGGCGGGCCTCCAGCCTCTCACACGGTGGAGGTGTCGGGCTCCATTTGCTTTCAGGGCAGCCCGTGGGCCAGGCCTCCAGAAGCCTGGACCCAGCTCTGTGGTCATGCCCAGGGTGGTCGTCTGCAGCTCTGCTTTGCTAGACCTCAGGCTTCTGGAAAGTGGGTCTGGCGTGTCCACCTGGGATGTCCAGTAATGGGTCTCTGCACCCAGTATTGGACTGGGGGGTCGCTTTGGGTGGGAGGTCCCAGCTGGGGCCCCATGAGCCATTGCTGTTTGGGGAGCTAGTTTGGGGCTTTGGGGGGAAAGCAGTGGCAGTGGCAGTGAGTCTCAGGTAAAGGGCCCCAGAGTCCCTCCCCTCTGGTGGGTAGGGATGCCCTACCCTTGCCCGGGGGGAGCCCTAGCGGTCAGGGAGGCCAGCGCCTTGGAAGGTGGGCATGCTTCTAGGCCCTGGAGCTGGGTCGCTTTCTCTGTGCCATTGTGGCCCCTAAGCCGGGCCTGGAGGAGGACCACCGCCTGTGAGCCAGGTCGAGGTCTGTTGGCCGTGACCCCAGGAGTCGGCCGTGGAGCCCCAGAGCCCTCACCCAGTAGACTCAGGGTGTCCCCCCGGCTAAGCGGTGAGCCCAGGGCCTCTGCCGGTTCCAAGTCCAGGCCTCCTTCTGGGGAAACAAGCCCTGTTCATGCTGCCCCAGTTTCCCTGTCTGTAAAGCGAGCCGCTGCTGTGCCCTCTCAGGGTAGGCCTGGCACGTGGGGTTCAGCAGATACTGGTGTTTATTCTGGGTGGCACTCTGATAATCTGGGGGGTCCCCTGCAGGGCATGGCTCTCCCTTGCCCTCCTGGGGGCGTCCTGCCTCATAGCAGCCCAGCTCGGGGGGCCAGTGAGCGGCAGGAACTCAAGGCCCTGCTTGGAAGGGTGACGGCATTGTTGGATGGCGTCTCCTGTGGGTCTGCTCCGGGAACATGCGGGTGGGGTGTTCGTGACACAGCAGCTCCGTGGTGGGGAATCTGAATGTCAGGTTTTTCAGGTGCAGCCCAGGCTCCCAAGACAAACAGCGGGAAGGAGGGGGGGATGTGGGGCCCCAGTAGGCTCCAGTATGGGTCTGGGGCCCGAGGCAGTGGGATGGGGTCCCAAGGGTGTCAGCGTCTTGATCTGTGGCCTTGGCTATTGTGCAGGACGCTTTTGAGAATTTAATGCTCACAGCGTGTTCTTGGGGGAGAAAATGTAGCCATTTCCTGGCCAGACAGAGGTGCCTGACCGGCCTGGAACCCTTGCACGCCCAGAAGCAGGTGCCACCGAAAATTCCTGTTTGTTTTTCTTTGATAAGAAAAATAAGACTTTTCTCTAAAGACTTGAGCAGCTGGTGTCATGTGCCCTTCACCAAGGGGCCCACGGGGGACAGCGCCGCTGGACCGTGCACGGGTCCCATGGCCGGTCTGTCTGGTGGGTGGCAAGCCCGCCCCCGTGCCTGGGGCCCTGTGTCCTCGTACCTTCCCCGCAGAGGAAACCGGGGAGGTGCCCAGAAGGTGTAGCCACGTGGCCGTGCTGGGCCTGGACGGGGGTCCCCCATCTTCTGGCCTCCAGGCCCTTTGTGAAGGACTGTCCCTGGGCTGGGGGCTTCTGCTCGGGGCCCGGGGTCCCGTTCACGTTGGCCAGCTCTGGACCACGAGCCAGGCTCCCCCAGGGCCTCCACGTGCCCAGGGTGAATGCTGGGTGGGCTCTGCTCCCTTCCTGCCTGTCTCCCCGGGAGAACGGCGAGGGGTGGAGTGGGTGTCCCTGAGGGCCATCCCGGGAACTGGGACCCGGGCAAGGCTGCAGGGCTGGGCCCGGCCCCACGTCAGGTGGCCGAGGGGTTCTCGTCTGGAGTCTATGGCAGGCCAGAATGTGCGTCCAGACCGACAGCCTCCCTGTGAGCCCCGAGGGCTGCGCGCTCCTCCGCGGGCCTCGGGGGGACAGGAGGGAGGGCGACACCCGAGCCGCAGACCACGAGCAGTAGCCCTGCTCCTCAGCTGCTGATAGGCAAGTACACATTGTCCCAGATGTCCCTAAAACGTGGGCGCAAACACCTTCCTTCACCCAGAGCTCCCACCTTGAGTGCATCCCTTCGGGCCTTCTCCTGGCGTGTGTGAGCCCTTCAGGTTTATTTTAAGTTAAAATAGGACCAGGGACTTCCCTGGTGGTCCCGTAGCCAAGACTCTAGGCTCCCAATGCAGGGGGCCTGGGTTCGATCCCTGGTCAGGGAACTAGATCCCACGTGCCGCAACTAAGAGTTCACATGCTGCAACTAAAAGATCCTGCGTGCTGTAGCTAAGACGCGGGCGCAGCCAAATAAATAAATAAATATTAAACAAAAAGTGGGACCAAACCGCAAATGCCGCACCAGAGCTTGCTGTTTCCTCCCTGAAAACCCTGCTTTTCCCACTGGGAGGAGCCCAGAGGTCAGCAGTCGGGCTGCTCGCACCCCGGGTGGGGCCCGGCACCTCCCCACCCCCAGGGCTGCATGCGCTTGTCCATAGCAGGCCGCTGTCTCGGCAGGTGGCCAAGGTGGAGTACGTCAGGAAGAAGCCAAAGTTAAAAGAGGTGCAGGTGCGGCTGGAGGAGCACCTGGAATGCACGTGCGCGAGCGCCAGCCCGAGCCCCGGCCACCGGGAAGAGGAGGCGGGTAAGGGGCGCCGTCCTGCTGCTGCAGCGGAGGGTCCGGAGCCTGGCTTCTGCGGCCGCGTCCGGCGGGCTCGGTGGGTGGGTGGGTGGGTGGGGGAGGCGGGATCGGGGGCTGTAGCCAAGGCCCGTTTACTAAGCTGCCCTTGTGGCCTGGGACCTGCTGGGGAGGGAGGGAGGTCTGGCCACTGTGCGGGTCCAGTCACCCGCCCAGCTGGTGGGGGGAGCGGGTGAGATGCGGCCGAGGAAGGGCCCTGTCCCCGGCGGGTGGTGGGCGCTGGCCGCGGCGTTGCCAGTCAGGGTCCTGGCCTCCCCCGGGGCAGACTTTGCCCAGAGCAGCCCGGCGTCATGACCGCCGTGTTGGGCCAGCTTGAGGGGACCAGGAAGTGTCTCCGTGCCAGCGCCATCGAGTTGTTTTACAGAAAGACAAACACCCCAGGTATTTACGGCTTCAGTTTCCACCCCACAGCCCTCCCTTAGGCCCTCTCACCCTCCCTGCCCTTCTGTCAACAGGAAGGCGTAGGGAGTCAGGTAAAAAACGGAAAAGAAAAAGGTTAAAACCCACCTAACGCGGTCCACCAGGTAGGAGCCGGCCGCTGGCCATGCCGCAGTCCTGGGGTGGGAGGCGCAGCGACTGATCACTCGGCGAATCACCCCGAAGGCGAGGACGCGCCCTGATTGGCCTTGATCCGTCCGCGAGCTTCTGCTGTCTGGCTGGGCTGCGGGTCTCCGCATTCCCATCCCCAACCCCTCCCCTCCCGCTGCTCGGGACACCTGGCCCATGGCTCCCTCCTGCTCCGGGGCCCCTGCTCTGGCTTTGGTCCTTGTTGATTGGGGAGGCAAAGGCATCACACAAGCGGAGTGATCTGGGTTCCCTGAGCAGCAGTGGGGTAGCTCTGACGTTTACTCGCTGGGATCACCTCGGACAGGTTACCCACCTCCTTTGACAGATGAAAAAACTGAGGCTTAGAGGGATTACAGATGAAGATTGTTGAAGGCTGAGTAGATCCTGTCTGAAAATGCTTTGTAAACGTACAGGGCTGTTTGCTACTGTGTTGGCAGTTGTGTTTGGCTGCTAATAACATGCCAGAAACAAGGGTTGAGATAAGGTAGGGAGACCAGAGCATGTATGGCAGTCTCAGAGACCCACTTCTTTCCAGGACTAGTGGTGTCCATCCTCAGAGTTGCCTCATGACCCGAGATGGCTGCCAAAGCTCCAGAAATCACGTTACACTCCAGGCCTGGAAGAAAGATTATGGTGGGGACTGGGGACAATGGTGAAAGGACCCAGTGACTTTTGCTTTGATCTCATTGGCCACCCCTCTGCTGTAAGGGGGCCTGGGAAAGGTGGTCTTTCAGAGGGGCTTCCCAGGAGAAAGTGGCTGTGGGCAACCATGGAGGAGGCAGTTTTAAGCCTTCCTGGTCCTTCGTGTTGGCCTGTCTGGCTCTGCAGAGCCTGGTCCTTGCTTCTGGGCATGTGGGAGCCCATGGCATCCAAAACAAATAGTTGTGAGAGGAATTCTTGGAGACAGGTGCCCGGGAGCCCAGGCTCCAGCTGAGTGATGTGTGACTGCAGAACGCTGCCAGGTCAGGAGTTTCTGAGGCCCGTAGGTCACGTCCCTTCAGGAGGATCCTCTGGGGAGGAATGGTCCACATGGACAGATCTTGAAGCAGCCCCAAAACGACTGCTCAGCCTTGGCTTTTGGGTCCCCAGGGTGTGGTGCAGGGGCTGGTTTTATACCTGCCTGTGCTGCCAAGTTTATGACCACTGGGCTTAGCCTCCATGGGCTAGCTGATGATTGATACCCCAAAGGGAGGGGCAGGCGTCCCTGCCTCCCTGCTAGCGTTCAGGCTGTGGGCGTGTGGTGGTACAAGTGTTGGGATGAGCAACAGACAGGCGACGTAGGGTGGGGAAGAGCTGCTCTTAGCTCAGCTCAGTGTAGCTCTGCCTGGTCACAGAGACCCCTCTGTCTTGCTGGTGGCATCCATCCTCAGGGTTGCCTCATGGCCCAAGATGGCTGCAGGATCTCCAGAAATCACATCAAGCTGTAGGCTGGAAGAAAGAAGAAGGTGAGGAGACAGGCATAAGAACTTTTCTGGGCCTCAGTTTTCCCTATCTGTACAATGGGAGAATGGGGTTTGCTATGAAGCTGTGTACTGTGAGATCCCAAGAGCCTAGTCCCAATTCTGGTCAGGATGTTACAGAAAGGGTAATGAGGCATATTTGATTTGAAAATTTTAATAAAAGCTCTGAATCCTACGACTTGCCACGAGGCGTGTGTGTGTGTGTGTGTGTGCGCGCGCGCGTGTGCGCACACCCCTGATTGGCTTAAATGTTTCACACAATCGACGTCACTCAGCGGTGTGTGTGCTCGTGGCCTCTCAGCGTCTGTCTCTCCCCTCTGCCTGCAGATGTGAGGTGAGGATCAGCCAGCAGCCCTTTTCCGGGACACGGATGTACATGGCGTGTTACATTCCTGAACCTACTATGTACGGTGCTTATTGCCAGCGTGGTCTTTGTTCTCCTCCGTGAAAACTGTCTCCATGCACACTCTGGAGAACAAAGAGACAGTATACGTTGTTTATGTGACATCAAAGCAAGTATTGTAGCACTCGGTGAAACAATAAGAAGCTTCCTTGTCAAAAAAAAGAGAGCAAACAAAACCACGAAACATGACAAACAAAACTCACTCACAAAAATATCTAAACATTTGCCGGAATGGAGGGACGCCCCGAGGGATGGAAGTGACAGACGTCTCGGCAGACTGGATCTCTTTCCAGGGTGGTCACAGGTGCTTTGGCCAAGGACACAGAGCCTGCTTTCTGAAGGCTGCGATCGGATGCCGCCGGGCTCTGCAGGGGCACGCAGGAGCCAGGAATGTCTCGGAAACCACATCTCCTTGCTGTAGTGTTTAAGTCTATACAGAAACCTTCCTGAGAGCCTTAAGTGGATTTTTTTTTACACCATAAAGTGATTATTAAGCTTTCCTTTCTACTCTTTGCCTAGCTTTTTTTTTTTTTTTAATTATCTCTTGGATGACATTTACACCGATAACACCAGGCTGCAGTAACAGTCAGGACGGTGGGACGGTACCTTTCCTAGCAGGATGCAAACAAATGAGATGTATTAAAATAAACATGGTATACCCACCTATGCATCATTTCCTAAATGTTTCTGCCTTCACGTGTTTCTTCCTTGCCCCATTTTACTCACTTTTTAATTTAAGCCATTTCGAGAGAACTGCGTGAACCAATCACATGCCGTCCCCAGGCCTCTTGCCCTGAGTCCCTCCCACCTGCTGCGGCCAGGCCTGGGGATGTGGCTTTCCGGAGTGGCTGCCCAGGGTTGCTCCCTGCTGCTGCCGCTGGTGTTTGGACAGAACCTAAACTCTTTATTTTTCGTAAGATGTTACGCTTTACGTGTATTCAACAGAAATTATGTGTGTGTGTTGTTTTTTGGATTTTGTTTTTTTGTAAAGGTGAAGTTTGTATTTTTGTCTAATATTACCAGTTTTATATACCTGAGAGCCTGCCATGTTTTTTTTTGAACCAAAAGGAAAAAACAAACCCACCAACAAAATGCATACATGTGAAAAGCATTTGTGGCCACGTTTTTCTAGTTGCGTAGCCGAGTCCGTGCCCTGTCTGTCACGTGGCCCATGGCCCGGGGCCCGGGTGCTGGAGCTCCCGGGTGATGACTGGGAGATGACAGCGTCCTGGGCTGGCCGGTGATCCCAGGCCTGCCCGTGGGATTCCAGAAGCTACGGGAACCGGCCAAAGGAGCTGTCCTGCTGGCGCACGTGGCCTCACGGAGGCGGAGCCGTGCATCCCCTCAGACGCCGAGTGGACGAGGAAGACCTGACCCCACAGAGCGCGTTGACCGCGGTGTCTGCGTGTGTACCAGTGGACACGGTCAGCCTTACGTCGCCCGCGGCCTACTGCTCCTGTCCTCATTGCCTCAGGGCTCCTGAGACCGTCAGGATCCCTTTGTTGCCGTGGGATCATCTCTGGTGATAGTGTCCCCGGGGTTCAGCTGTTCATGGAGATTCTGTAAAGGAGCGTCTTCAGCGCATCTGCAGGGTGTGGTCTCGGCTGCAGCGTGACGCCTTTCAGCGAGAGCGCGTGGGGGTGGGGGTGGGCGCAGGTGGCGTGGCCCCGGCCCCCCACAGGGGAGCGCCCCCTGTGCAGGTGCTGTGAGGGATGCCCGCTGCCTCCAGCCCCGTGGCTGGCGCCCTGGGGCTGCGCCGTGCTCGACGCTGTGCTGCGGATACGTGTCTGATGCTAGATGTATAAACGTGCTCTGTGTATTTACGTCCCGTGAGATGCTGAGAACACTGCTCAGTTTTTCTTTCTTTGTGCAAAGCCATCTGATGGATGGTCTGTCCATTAAAGCGATGGCGCAGAAAGGCCTCGTGTGCTTTTGGGGAGGAGGAATGTCCCAGAAGGGGAGGAGGGCCTTGGCGGTGGTGCTGGAGGATGTTGGTGGGGGGGCTGTCACTGTGTCACACAGAACGGAGGGTCTCGGGCCAGCTCCCCATTCCCAGATGATGGCAGAAGGCCCTGCGGCCTCAGCTCTGGTGGCTGCCTGGCGCCCGTCCAGTCCGAGGACTCCTGAGGGCCCCAGGCGAGCCTACCTGCGCCCCATCAACCACTGAGGGGTTCAGGTGGCCCCCTCGGCTGGTTCGGCTCCCTTGTCCCATGTGTGTGTGGGTGGAATTCCACTGGAAGCACTAGATAGTGGGGAGGAGAGGTTCCCCTAAGGAATCGGGGCGCCATTCAAAGATGTGGCTATACAGTGGGGTGCTGGGTGGAGCCTTAACCTGGGCCCCCAAAGCAGAGCTCAAGAAGGGCTGGGGGGCAGAAAGCTTATTGGAGGGGGAATCCAGGAGTGAAATTGTGCAGCGGGGAGTTGGACTTCATCTGGAGGGCCTGTCAGAGCTGTCTGCCCAGGCTGTGCACACGATGCCTGGCCTCCTGCAAGGTCCCTCCTGTGGCCTTGCCAGAGGTGGGCAGGAGGTCGGGGGATGCCTGCGTGGGGCTGAGTTGGAGAGCTGGGAGGATGCTGTGGACACAGGGCTGTCTGTGGCAGCCCCAACAAAACCACGAGTGCAGGGCTGTGCCCGCAACTCGGGGACGTGTCCCAGACCCTCCGTGGCCACCTGTCACCCGCACTTTGTAGCACGCCCACCTCTGTGCCACCCCAGCCCCCTGCCCTCCGAAGAAGCGGCACCCCACCCTTCCCCACCCCCGTCCTCTCTGAGAGTGAAGTATGAAGCCTGGGGGGCCTTGGGCCCTGCCTGGCTGGGAAGTACCCCCGGCCTCTCCTCTGTGCCCTCTGCAGGCCTCATGACCCCCCACCCAGGCCTCGCCACTCTGTTCATTCCATGGGGTACAAATTGCTCCTGAGTCTTGGGGCGCAGACTGGGCGGGGCAGCCCAGGTGAAGGAGGAGCCAGTGTTTCTGGGGCTCGGTGGACAGCCGTCATCCCGTGGGGCCCCTGGCCTGGGAAGCAGAGTGAATGCCCTGAGCGCCCCCAGGCTGGGGAGGGCTATTTATCAAGAGGTCTGTCTTCAGACCCTTCCCGGGCACTCGTGGCGGGCAGCTGGAGGTGGGGTGTGGGAACAGGCTCTGCTGGGCTCTTGCCTGCCTGGGACCACCTGGCAGTGTGACCCTCGGTGTCTCACCAGGTGATCTTGGGCGACCTTGCCATGTGACCTTGGCAGGTCACTTCCCCACTCTTGGCTGGACGGCCGTACTGGTCTCTGCGGTGAAGGGAAGCGCTTGGCCCAGAGCAGACCCTCCAGAAGGAGCCGTGGAGCCCTCTACACGGAGGAGGGGCAAGGGAGGAGCTGGTCCTCAGGCCAGGGGAGCAGCCCACTGGGCCCCCTCCTGGTGCTTCCCTAACGGGAGGGGCTGAGAGCCCCCTTCAGCCCACCGGGCCTCCTCCTGGTCCTTCCCTAACGGGAGGGGCTGAGAGCCTCCTTCCTCACCCACCTGCTGCGAGGCCGTGAGACAGAGCTTCACCTGAGCAGAGCCTGCAGAGCAGATGACGGGCCAGGAGGCTTCCCTACCGCCCTGTAGGGCTGAGCCCCCTCCAGGCCTCAGGCCACCTGCTCTGCTCACGGCTCCTTCCTGGGTCTTTCTCCTCACCAGCCTGGGACCCTGGGAGGCAGGGCTGGGGTCTGAGTCTTTTCTGGGCCCCTGAGCGCCCCTAAAGTGGGCAGTAGGCTGTTTGCTCAGAGCCCATCCCTATGTCCTTGGGGCCCTGGACCTCAGGTTAGTCACGGCTACACTGAGGGAGGAGCCCTGGGTCACCCCTGGGGTGGAGGCCAGGTCCCAGCCCGGCCTTGGGGATGTCAGCAGCGGGCAGGAGCTGGCCGTCACCCCGCGGCCCCCACAGCCCCATGGCCAGCTGGAATCCACCCCCAGCCCCTTCGGGGCCGGGGATGCAAAGCCTGTGGCTTCTGCAGAATAAAGCAGCGACTGTTCCGGCCGGGCCCTTCAGCTGCCAGAAATGTGGAGCGTTCACTGGCCTCCGGCCTGCCGAGCGGGGGCGGCCGCCTGGGAGGACTGCGCACCAGACGCCGGCCCTGTGCGCGCCGGCTGAGGCCCCTGCCCGGCGCACTCTGGTGGTGAAGCACCCCCAGCCCCCCCCCCCCGGCCCTGCGGCCCTCGCAGGCACCTGTCTCTGCCAGGCCGGCCACCGTGGGGCTCCACCAGGTGCTGCCCTGCCTGGAAGTCCCCTGTGGCTCTGGTGTGTAGGGCGTAAGGACAGATGGAAACTCTTCTCTAGGCGGGGGACACACTGCAGGGCCCAGGCTTGGAGGGGGAGCCGCTGCCAGATAGCTCTCCCAAGGGGCCTGGCCCCCATCACCCTCACCTGGGGACCCTGGGCCCTCATCCTGACTGTCTGGGGACGAGGAACCCAGAGTGTGCAGCGGGCAGGCCCCCGCCGAGCCCCTGCCTGGCGGTCAGTCCTCCTCTGCACTTCCAGGCTCCGGGTGGCCATGCCCTCTGCAGGCTGTGGAGGCCCAGCGGGGCGCCCGGCAGAGAGGCTGGCTCGGAGCCCCCTCCCGGCTCTTCCTGCTGCGCCTCTGAGATTGCTGGGCTCACGGGCCGTGCGCGGGCCTGGTGGGTGTCATCCTGTGGCAGCTCGGGGTGCCTGGCGCCTTCCTTGGGTGTCTTGAGTGGGGGGCCTCTCTCGGGGCTGGCTAGGCACAGGTGCTGGGACACTGGCCCTTTCTTTCTGTCTCGCTGCCCCCAGGTCCTTCCCAGTCCGTGTTCCGTCCTGCAGGCCCTCAGGAAGGGTGGGTGGGTATCCCCGTCACAGCCCCCAGACCCCGCCAGGCCCCAGGTGTCCTTGGATGCTCATGGAGAGGTTGTGGGCCTTCCCTACAGCTGCATTTCTGGAGAGAAAGAGGCAGCTGCAGGCTTGCCAGGACCTGTGTTCCCAGAGGGGCGCTGCCCCCTGGAGCGGGAGGCCTGCCGCCTCGTCAGGACAGAGGCTCAGCTCAGCACCACAGCCCGCCTGCGAACTCTCCCTGACCCCAGAGCCACCGTCCCTTCCTCTGCCAGTCCGTGGCCCTCCGCCCTGTCCCCCCCCGCCGCAGCACAGCTGGCATCAGGAGGCCGGGTCACCCACCCAGACTGCCTCCGGGGTGGGTGGACGGGCGGAAAAACCAAACCCCGAATTTTAGATGCCAAGGGCAGTGGCTGTGGCTGCTGGGTCTCTAGAGATTCCTTCGTTCGTTTGTTCATTCGCTCATTCATTCATTTCTGTCCCAGCAGAGTGTACACCGGGGCAGCGCCCTGAGGTGTCAGAGAGGGAGGTCAGTGACCTCACACAGGGCCCCTCTCTGTTTGGCGCTGCTGTCAGCGGAGTTGTTTTCTTAACTTAATTTTGGATTGTTCATTGCTGGTGAGTATTGATCAATATGCAGTTGTTTTTTTTTTTTTTGCGGTACGCGGGCCTCTCACTGCCGTGGCCTCTCCCGTTGCGGAGCACAGGCTCCGGACGCGCAGGCTCAGCGGCCATGGCTCACGGGCCCAGCCGCTCCGCGGCATGTGGGATCCTCCCGGACCGGGGCACGAACCCGCGTGCCCTGCATCGGCAGGCGGACTCTCGACCACTGCGCCACCAGGGAAGCCCCTGCAGTTGGTTTTCATGTGTCGATCCTGCAGCCTCGCTGCTTTGTTTCTAGCCCTAATGTTTGTGTGGGTCTTGGCATTTTCTATGTACAAGATCGTGTCGCCTTCAAACAGGAGTAGCTGGCTGCTCGCTTCTTAATCTGGATGTTTCATTTCCTTTTCTTGCTGGATTGCCCTGGTGAGAAGCTCCGGTACAGTGGGGAGAAGTGGGGGGGGCAGACATTGTTATCTTGCTCCTGGTCTTAGGGGGAAGGCTTTAAGCTTTTCTCCATTAAATGTGGTGCAAGCCGTGGGTTCCGTCCAGGGTGAGGAAGTTCCCTTCTGTTTCTAGTTTGCTTAGTGTTTATCATGAAAGGGTGTTGGATTTTTTCTGGGTGATGCTTTTTCCACATCAGTTGAGATGATCATATGTTTTTCTTTATCCTATTAATATAGTGCATATATATATGTAAAACGTTGACTGATTTTGGTATGTTGAACCAGACTTGCATTCCTGGGATAAATCCACCTGGTCATGGGGTATAATCATTATTTTTATACGTTGTTGGATTTGGTTTGCTAATATTTTGTTGAAGATTTTTGCGTCTCTACATAAAGATAGTGGTCTGCGTTTTCTTGTAATGTCTTTGGTTTTAGTATCAACACATAAAAATAATGACTCTGTGAGAGTGGGTTCCTTCCTCTTATACTTTTTGGAAGAGTTTGTGAAGCACTGGTGTTAATTCTTTCTAAAAACATTTGGTAGAATGCACTAGTGAATCCGCCTGGGCCTGGCCTTCTCTTGTAGAAAGATTTTGATCATGAATCCAACCTCTCTCCTTGTTATAGACCTCCATTTTCCTTGGAGTCATTTCTTTTTGAGCCAGTCTTGGTAACTTTCCCATCTCATCTAGGTTGTCTAATTCTTAGCACACAATTGTCTAGAGCGCTCCCTTATCATTCTTTTTATTTCTGTGAGCTGAGTAGTAATGTTCCCTTCTCTCATTTCTGAGTTTAGTAATTTAAGTCTTCTTTTCTTGGTCAGTGTAGCTGGAGTTCCATCAGTTTTGTTGATCTTCTCACAGACACAATTTTTGCCTCCGTTAATAACCTCAGTTTTATTCCCTCTAGTCTTGATGGTTTCATTCCTCTGCTTGTTCGGGTTGACTTTGCTGTGGTCCCAGCTTCTTACGGAAGATGAAGTTATTGATTTGAGGTCTCTCTCTTTTTCTGTAACATAGGGGTCTGCAGTTGTAAATTTCCCTTTAAGCACTGCATTAGCTGCATCTCCAAAGTTTTGGTGTGTGTGTGTTTTCATTTCCATTCACCTCAAAGTGTTTTCTAGTTTCCCTTGAATACTCCTTGTATGTACTTCTATCTATGCTTTCTCTCTGCTCAGGAGAAGAGCACCTCCCCAGGTTACTAAATAGTCTTCAAAACCATGACTTCTGGGCTTCCCTGGTGGCGCAGTGGTTGAGAGTCCGCCTGCCGATGCAGGGGACACGGGTTCGTGCCCCGGTCCGGGAGGATCCCACATGCCGCGGAGCGGCTGGGCCCGTGAGCCATGGCCGCTGAACCTGCGCGTCCGGAGCCTGTGCTCCGCAACGGGAGAGGCCACAGCAGTGAGAGGCCCGCGTACCGCAAAACAACAACAACAACAACAACAAGAAAAACCCCATGATTTCTGCTGGCTTCCCAGGAGTCCACCTGGCTGGCTGAGACCGCCGTCTCACGGGTCCTTCTGTGGCCTGCTCCCTGCAGGCTCTGGCTCCTGGGTGCAAAATCTTTCTAGAAGTGGAAGCACACATTTAAAGGTCCGTCACATCTTGCAATCCCCCCAGCAGCGTGTGGGCAGTCCAGCACCCTTCTCACGGAGGCCATGGGGGCCGCACAAGCACATAGAGACAGACCCTCCTGCAGAGAAAGGAGGCGCCAGGCTGTGCGTCCAGCGGTGGTGAGACGTTCCATGACCCATCATTGCCCCAGGACGGCCCCCATTCGGCCTCAGCGGGGAAGCACCCCAGCCGGCCTAGACGGTGTTGTGCATCCCAGCAGCTCTGCCTTCTAGGTTGAAACTTTTGCCTTTGTTGAGGGGCTTGAATAAATAGTGTCACAGTTCATCACGAGGCAGAGAGCCCCAGGCTGAGAGCAGGTGTGGGGAGGCTGTACCGGGGGCAGGCACAGGCCTGGCCGCTTGACCCTGAGTAAGGCGTTCCCTCTCTGGGCCTGAGCCCCAGCCCTGGAGGGCCCCCTGGGGGATTGTCCTGTGCTGATGGGGCTGTGTTTGCAGAGTATTTGTAGGTTAAGGAGGGCTTTCTCAGGGCGTCCCCCTGGGCATCTTAAGGGTCTCCCAGGCCAGGTTTTCTCAGTGAAGTAGAGCCTCCTAGATGGGGAAATGGGGACAGGGACCACATGCTGGGGAGCAAACTGCAAAGACATCACCTGCCAGAGCAGGCCCTCCCCTCCCCCCTCCTTCCTCCCTCCCCCTCTTCTCTCCCCCCTCCTCCCCCCTTCATTTTTTTGGAGCCCCTCAGTGCCTGGGGCTGCACTGGGATTGCAGCTACCTTGGGAAGGCCCTGGGGGCAGAGGGCTCTGTTTACCTAGTGCTGGTGGCCGGCGGTTGGGCAAACAGCCCTCGGCTCCAGGCCTGCCTGTCGGCCTGGGTGGTGTCCAGGGGCCCCTCGGCCTGCATACTTTGCTCCCCCCTGACCGACCTGCGGTGACCCTGAACAAAGGAAATCCCTAAAGCTAACTTCCACGGGCTGCATGTGGGGACTGGTCAGGGGCTCCTCGGAAGTCACACCCTCTCCCGCTCCGGCTCCTTAGGGAGGGTGTGAGGAATGTGCTGAGACCCCAGGGTGAGCCAGCTGGGTCCAGGGCCGGAGAGGGAAAGTGACCTGTCTGAGGAAGCACAGCACAGGTTCCCCCTGTGGCTGCAGGACCCCTGGGAACCAACCATCTCCAGGGCCCCAGGCCTCCCCTGAGAACACCTGGTGGCTGGGGGCCCCAGCACTGCCAGGGGGAGGAGGGGACAGTGGGGGGACAGACCCGCTTTCCGAGGTGGCTGGGCTCCTGTCCAAATTCACAGCAGCCTGAGAAACACCCTCCGGAAAAAAGCAGCCCAATCGGCATCTCGCGTGTTTGAAAAATTCTGGCATTTTCCCCCTCAAAATCTGTCCTAGTTATGCTTGAGATCTCCTGACCCCAGAATACTTTTATTTATGACAGAAAATTCATCTCCATGGCAACGCCTTAGGAAGCTGCAGGCTCGAGATTATACTTCCCAAGCAATGAAGACAGTAAATGGATTTCTCACAAAACAGCAAACAGTGACTCCATCCCGCGCCAGCCGCTGGGCAGTCTGGGGGGCACTGGGGGAGGGTCTGGGGGGACCTGAGGGGTGAGGGAGGAAGCCTTGCACAGAGCAGCCAGCTCACCCTCCATCCTGAGCAAACACAGCCCAGGGCTGCCTGAGGCCTAATGGCAGGCCTCCCCGACCCCAGGCGCCAGGCCCTCCCAGCCACCTGCGAGGTGACATACGTGCCTCGTCTTCCTCGCCTGACCAGTGGGCACGGGATGGGAAGGCTGCCCTCAGACGCTCGCTCTGCAGCCCTTCTATGCACCTGTGCTCTCAGGCCAGCCCAAATTCCACAGCGAGGGGGAAAGCGCGGGTGTGTGCCAGCGGGGAGACGGTTCCTCTTGTCAGGCGTGGGCTGGGTGTCCCTTGAGGGAACCTCAGTGAGACATCAGAGTGGAGCTGCCTGTCTGGTTCCGCAGGTCTCTCATCCAGCGATTAATCCTTCCGTCCTCATCTACCCATTCATTCTTCCAAACACCACCCACCTACACACACCCATCCACCCACCCACCCAACGGATAGTTCTTGAGCTCCTACCAGGGCCTGTCGCCATGCTGGGCACCAGGGCTCTTTGCCTTCGTGGAACTGACCATTAGGGGCAGAGTCAGGCCTGGCATTACTCTCTCTCTCACACACACACACACACACACAATTATAGGCTGCAGTGGGGGCTTGGAGGAGAAGGCAGCGCTGGCTGTGCGGTTGGGTCCTGAAGCTGTGTGGGGTGCTTTATATTTTAACGCTCACAGCCACCCCCGGGACTGGGGCCACAACAACCTCTATTTTGCAGAAGGGTTCTGTATGGAACTGACCTCAGATCCCGTAAGTGGAGGCATCAGAATCTGAGCCTGAGCCAGGTGGTGTTTGAACACTCAGGGTCTCCTTTCTCCCCGGAACTTGGGGAGGGCTGCTAAGGGCACCCAGGGTGGAGAGCAGGGGCCGTGGGTGAGGCAGGGGGAGGAGGGTCCCAGGCAGAAGGGCCTGCTGTGGGCAGCCCTGTCTCAGTCTGGGGACTGAGTGGGGGGGGGGCTACCCACCGTCCCTTGGCCCCTCCTCTGTCCCGCATCCCCCAGAACACCTGTTACCAAGCTCTGCTAATATGGAGAGATTAGGGGAGGTGAGCCTTTGGTTTCCAAACATTAGAACAAAAGTTAGGCAAAGCCATTCTTCAGAGACGCTGCTGTGGTGAGGCCAGACGCTCCTGGGCCTTCCTGCTTCTTCTGGAGGCTGGGCCTCTGCCGGGCGCTGCCTCCCTCCTGGTCCAGGATGTGAGAGGCTTAGCCTGGACGTGGCGCAGCTCCACGCAGGCTCTCGGGACACTGTGGCCAGGGTGGGTCTCTGGGAAGCCACCCGTGTCTGAGGACAGAAGGAAGGTGGCTGTGGAGAGGAGACACTTTCTTCGCAGGCTCCTCCCAGCGTCAGCCAGCCTGACATTCCTGCCCCTGGGCTCCGTCCTGGGCCCGGCCGTCTTGTCCTCGGCTGGGCCTGCGGCCTCTTTCCTGCTAAAGGCAGTGACCTCGGGGTAGGGGCTGAGTGCCTGGCACCCCCTGCCCCCCGCCTCCCTCCGCAGTGCCTGGGACTGGCCTGCAGCCAGGGGTCAGAGCAGAGAACGGTCCGGCCTGGTGTGTGGGTGGGTCCAGGGCTCCGAGGGGACGGCGCCTGCCACTCACAGCCTGGGGCTTCGCAGGATGCAGGCCGACGTGGGAGGAAGGGGCGACCTGGAGGGTCAGGAGCCCCACCGGCCCCAGTCTTGCCAGGGCCACGGGGCAGGCTCTGGATGCCCACCACTGCCTCAGCCCACCTCTGGGCCAGCGTTCCTGGTGGTCCCGGCTCCCAGGTCAGTCCTCGGTCGGCCGCCCGAAGTCCTCGGTCATATATTGTTTTCTACCCACTACCATTCATTAGTGGAAGACCAGCCTCAAAATGCTGCAGTGCGCCTAGGACACACGGCAGGCAGGGTAGAAAATGAATGCGAAGATCCCTTCCCATTCCGCTGTAAATTCATTAAAGGAGGCTCTCCTAAAGGCAATGGCTTTAATGCAGCAAGGCTTGCTACCTTCCGGAAGAGGTTATTCCAAAAGCACAAAGCAAAGCAAGAGAATTCGAGAAGGTGACTTGGGTCCTCGGCTCCCGCCTCCCCCCCAGCAGTCTGGTGCCTCTCCAGGCTCCTCGGGTCACCTGGCTGACAGTGCTCCCAAATCGGTGCTTCCCAGGTCTAGAGGGAGGGAACCGCGGCCGGATCATCTGCCCCGCGCCCCTCCGTGTCCAGGGCTGGGCGTGTTGGAAGCCTAGAGCCCACGGCCCGGGGCCTCCCTGCTTTGAACCAAGCCAGGAGCCGCAGCAGGCTTCCCACTGAGCCCAGCCCTGCACAGCCCTTTCACGTGGGCATCCGAAGGTGCTCCACAAACAGCAGAAACGGAAGGCCCAGGAGACGTGGGGGGCAGAGGCTTCTGGGGGACCCCTCCTAGTGGGGCTCACAAGGTCCCTGGGCTGGGCCCCAGGGCTGCTCCCAGCTCACTCGTATCAAGGCCTCTACTTTCTAGGAGGGGAAGGGGCGTCCAGCCAGCCTTGCTGCCCTGCTGGCTGGGGGGCCCGTCCTGCTCCCAGCACTTGCCTCGGCCCCCAGGTGCCCTGCCCTCTCCCCTGGCGGCTGACGGGCCGCAGGGCTGGCTTTCTGGAGACAAAGAAACCCTGGCATCCTCGGAAAATGGTACCTGGTGTCGGCTTCTCTGCTGGGGCCGCTTGGGTGGGGGCACCCCACACACAGAAAGGGCACAGGCCCGCTCCCAGAGCCTCCAGACCCTCCAGCTCACAGGGTTGGAGGCGGCGCTGGTGGGGGGGAGTCAGCTCTGGTCATGCCCTGCCCTGCGAGCTGAGCATTGGGCACACAGCCGTGCGGTTGTCACCCTTATCAAGAAGCGAGGAATTGCGGGGCTTCCCTCGTGGCGCAGTGGTTAAGAATCTCCCTGCCGATGCAGGGGACACGGGTTCCAGCCCTGGTCCAGGAAGATCCCACATGCCGTGGAGCAGCTAAGCCCGGGCGCCACAACTACAGAGCCTGCGCTCTAGAGCCCGTGCTCCGCAACAAGAGAAGCCACCACAATGAGAAGCCCGCGCACCGCAATGAAGAGTAGCCCCCGCTCGCCTCAACTAGAGGAAGCCTGCGCGCAGCAACGGAGACCCAACGCAGCCAGAAAAATAAAATTAATTAATTAATTAATTAATTTAAAAAAAGAAGTGAGGAATCGGGCTTGGGGACCTCCAGGTCAGGACCAGGTGGAGGCCTGGGACAGAGCTCCTGGCCATGGTGAGAGAGAAAGCTGCCCACCCAGACTGGGCCAGGCCGCTTCGCACGCCCCTGTGTGGTCGCCCGGCCCCTGGTCAGTGCGCCCCTCTGGAAAGGCTTTCAGAGCCCGGTCCAGACACATGGGAGCTGTCCAGACACCCCCGGTCGCCTCACCAAGGAGGACGTATGGGTGGCAAATAAGCCCAGAGAAAGGTGTTCGACCCCATTAGCCATCAGAAGAGCTAAATAAGAGATACCGACAGGACCAAATGCTCCCCCCGCCAACGTTGTAAAAACTCTTGGACACCCTGGTCCTTCCCACAGCCCCAAGGGTGATGTCCACCTGGGAGGACCTGTGTGACTCAGAAGGCCAGCAAAGGCTTCCCGCCTTGGGGAGGAGATCCAGACGCTGAGCCAGATGAATTGAAGGAAACCCACCAGGCAGGTCTGGGTCAGAGTCACAGAACGCTGGTGCCGAGCAGACTCATTTACAGACGAGAGAAGTGGGAAGTGGGGGGGTGGTGAGGCCAGAGCAGGTCAACACCTCGGGACCTGGATCCTCCGCCTGGATGTGTCCCCTTGTCCCCATCTCTCTCTGCCCAGGACAGGACACCCTTGGGGCATAACTTCCCATGTCCTCTGTGTCCGCTGCCAGGCTGTCCACGTGGCTGCCCTTGCCTGATGTCCTGACCACGGTGGGAGTCTGTGGTCTCTGCCTGTAAAGTCTCATTTCTCAAACTCACAGGCCCTCAGGTGAAACAGCCCCATCTTAGGAGGAAAACCCAATTTATTTTTGCACAGGTTTGGGAGAACGGATTCCAAAGATATGAATAATTCATCTCTCATAGCTTGCTCTGCTCCTCCGACATTTCGAGGTCAGGAGAAACAGCTGAATTAATTAATTTTGTGTTTTAGTAAAAACAACAACAGTGCTTCAGTCTTTTCCCCCCATCATGCAAAATGCTTTACCAAAGGGGAGGGTTTGCTCGGCACCGGGGGGACAGTGCTCAGGCCAGCTGGGGGAAGGCAGGCACCCCCGCCGAGACCAGCTCCTCGGAGGGCAGCAGTGACCCCTGTGAGCTGGCCAGAGCAGACAAGACTCCACGGACACAGTCACTGGTGTCCTTTTTCTTACAAACCCCAGCGAGTTGGTGTCATTCTCCTGGAAGAGCCAGGGTGAGGCTTAAAATGCTTCCTGCTGCCATCGGAGGCCTTGGGGTCTGAGCCCTGAACACTCCTGCTTCTGTGGGAAACAACCACTGTGCGTGGTGGTCTGCCACCGAGTGGTATGGGGTCACGGGTGTGTTAGGAGGACCTGAGACCCAGTGTCGGTGGTGGGCTGGGCTGTGGCAGCTTGAGGAGGAAGACTGATGCTGTGTGGGCTTGCCCTTCCACCCCCATTCGCCCTCCTGTCCCTGTCTGCCACTGAGTGGAGGGACATCTGAGGGACTGAGGGAGGCAATGCCCTGGTCACTTGGAGCCTGGGTCCCTGAATGAGCACGCAGGCTGCTGCCCACCGACCAGAACATCCCAGTAGGGCTTAGGAGAGTGAGAAGCAGGCTCTTCCCGTGTCAGGCCCTGGAGAAAACCCACCTTGTCCCAGATTTTCCCTGCACACCCTGGGGTTGCCCTGGAAGGACGGAACCCACAGTTTGGGGTCCAGAGCCTGTGCTCTACTGAAAAGAGAGTTTCTTTAGAAAAATGAGTTAATTTTTTTCTTATTACAGAAGGAATAAATGTTCACTTTACATAAAGAAAAAAGACAAACTTCCTGTAATAATTTTGGCAATGGGACTTTAGAGAATACTGCTGAGGTTTCCTGGGAACATCTTCTTGGCTCTTAAAAAACGGGCACAAGGGGCTTCCCTGGTGGCACAGTTGTTGGGAGTCTGCCTGCCGATGCAGGAGACACGGGTTCGTGCCCCGGGCCGGGAAGATCCCACATGCCGCGGAGCCGCTGGGCCCGTGAGCCATGGCCGCTGAGCCTGCGCGTCCGGAGCCTGTGCTCTGCAATGGGAGAGGCCACAACAGTGAGAGGCCCACGTACCGCAAAAACAAAACAAAACAAAGGGCACAAGGCAAGTGTGTCTTTAGAGGTTGGTGGATAAGGATGTGATGTCTGGAGCTATGGCAGTCATCTTGCAACCATGAGAGCCAATTCTGAGGAGTAGGGCCAAGTGAGGATGGCAGAGCAGAGAAGAGGAGGGACCTCAAGTCCTGTGATGCCACATAAGCTTTATGCACCAACTCAAACTTCCTGTCACGTGACATAATATATTTTAAAGCCACTTCAAGTTGCTTCTTTGGTACTTGCAGCCAGAACATCCTAACTGGTTTAGGACATGTGTGTACTTGTGTATTAAGATTTCCCTTCTTAACATTAAAAGCGGGTCAAAGGATTGCTCCTTGGGCAGAGGAGAGGCTGGGAAAAGGCAGTTTTAGGAGAGGAAGTGACAGAATGAGGGGCCAGAGGAGCTGTGGCCAGACCTGAGCCCCCAGGCCAGCCAGTGCCCTTGGAGTGGTAACCCCTCCTCGTCACCAAGGGACAGTGCAGGGGGTGGGCCGCCCAGCCGCTCTCCAGCTGCATGGCGCCCAGCTCCTGGAGTTCCTCCCACGCTTTCTCCATGAGCTGTGCAAGCCCTGGGTGAGCACAAGGCCCTGGGGTCAGCCCTCCGGCTGCCGGACTCTTTCCCACAGAACCCCGAGAAGGGACTGAGTAAGCAGAGCTATTTTTATGTCTTCAGTCATCAGAGTTGCTATCTTAGTTTATAAGACAGTTTACGCTCCTTAGAAACTCGAGCTGCCCAGGAGCCCCTGGGGAGCTGCCAGGACAGAGTTTGCCCCTGGCCCTCTGCCTCCTTCCCCCTGGCCTGGGCGGGCCATGCGAGGAGGGCCACCACCTGCTCCCGGCAGCCGCCTTCCGGGAGCTTCCTGGGCAGCTAGCACCTCCTCCATCAGCTCCCTTCCAAACCTAGCCCCTGGTGACTCTGGGACGGAGGGGGCGGCAGAAGCACCCACCTTGCTGGGCAAAAGCCTCTGTGGAAGGGGTCCCCCAGGGACGCTGGACGAGGCCCCGACTGCCCTCCTCTGACACACACCCCTTGCCCAGGGCCGTACTGGAGACCCTGTGCATCAACTTACCTGGCCCCCTGGCCAACCTGGAAGGGAGCCTCCCCTCCCCCATCATAGACACAGGGCTCTGACCGGGTCACCCGGCGGAGCCAGGCCTTTGAGCCCAGGTAACCTCCCTGGATCTGCACCTTTTCTGCTTGGGGTGGATGGTGTGACCTAGGACATTCAGAGATCTGGAATCAGCCCATGTGTCCCCTCTGTCACTCATTCATTCATGAGCAAGTATTCGTTGAGCCCCACCACGGGCCAGGCTCTGGGTGTGCAGGGGTGACAGGTCAGGTGCTGACCTCGGCGCTTATGACCTGGAGGTGGAGACAGATGGCTACTCTGTAGAACTGCACAGATGGTGGCCCGAAGCAGAGGGAGCTGCAGTCTGGCGGGCTGAGGGGCACGCTGGGTTGAGGAATGTCCCCCCAGAATTCACGTCCACTTGGGACCAGTGGCTGTGGCCTTATTCGGAAATAAGGACCTTGCAGATGTCATTAGTTAAGTCAAGGCCATACTGGCGTGGGTGGCCTGGAATCGATGGCTGGTGTCCTCACAAGAAGAGGGAAACGCGGACACAGGCCTGGGGCAAGGGACCCTGTGGTGATGGTGGTGGAGGTCGGGGCTGCTCTACACGACAAGGGGCGTCACGGGTGCCGGCACCGCCAGAAGCTGGAGAGAGGCCTGGACCAGACCTCCCCAGAGCCTCCAGGAGGAAACAGCCGACGCAGCGTCCGGACCCTCAGCTCTGGACCCACGGGGTCCTGCCTTCTCACCGCGAGCCTAGCTCTGCCCACAAGAACTTTCCACCATGACGGACGTGCTCACCCATGTGACAGGGCCCAATATGGCAGCCACTGAACATGTGTGTCCGTGGCCACCTGAAACGTGGCCTGTGTGACCAAGGGACTAAGTGTCTAAAGTGTTACTTTGATTTGTTTCCATGTAAGTGGCAACATGTGACTGGTGCGGCCATGTTGCAAGCAGCCCTGTGAGGCCGCCCAGCCCCAGGGAGAGTCCTGCCCAGTGGGACAGGCCCACGGAGGGCCTGCCTGTGCCCTGAGCTTGGCCAAGGGGCTCCGTGGGTTGGGGGCGTCTGGGGGACTGTTTTGTGGCACTTGTACCGTATGGGGCTCATATTCCTGTCTTCTCTCTGCCAGTCAGAGCTGTCCCAGCCCGGCCTTCCCGACTTCGTCTGGCTCCAGGGCCGGGGAGCACCCAGAGCAGGGCGTCCTCGAGAGCTCTGCCCAAGTGCCCTGGCTTTCCAGTTTTTCTTTCTTGAATTTACAAGACTCTAGGGGTTTGCCGAAACCACTGTCTTTGCTTTGCGAGCTGCCCCAGAGCCAAGTGAGCATTCGCTTCCCAGGGTTAACAGAATTGCTTTAAATATAGACTCTAGCAGCAGTCCTGACTGGGCAATAAAATGTTTTATTGGTGGTAGTCATTCTTCGGCAGGGTGGTCCGTCAGCTCAGACTTCCAGCAAGGGTTATGTAATTGCGAGTCCGGGGTCCTGGGAGCAGGAGTGCCGCGGTGCGGGCTCCGAGAGACCCAGGATGCGTCGCACACGTCACGCGATTACCTTAAAGGTGACACCTTTGGGTTCGTCAGGAAGAACGAAGAGCCTCTAGATACATGAGGATTACGTAGGGCTTTGAAAACATGATCTCAGAATGATTTTTAGTTGGTCTTTCGGTGGACACACATCATCTGGGGACGGGTCTTGGCTGTGGGGCCGAGAGCAGAGGGGCAAGGGCTCTGCAGTCAGAGTCTGAAGACCCACGTTGGAGTGTAGGGTCGCCACTTGCCTGGGGACTCAGATACTAGAACATTCACCTGTATCTTAGTAATAAAGCAGATGGGCTCAGAGGGGGTATTAATGGTGATGATGGAGGTGATGGAGGTGATGATGGGGTTTTGGTGGTGGTGGAGGAGCTGGTGATGGAGCGATGGTGCTGATGAAGGTGGTGGTACAGGCAGTGATGATGGATGTGATGGCGGTAGGGTTGCTGACGGCTGGTGATGTTGGAGGGGATGAGGTAATGGAGGTGGTGGTGGCAGCAGTGGTGGTGGTCCTGGTGGACGGGCAGTGGTGACGGAGATGGAGGCGGTGGTGAGGAGGACACAGGCTAAGGTCGTGGTGTTGCCCCAGACTTTCCTTGTTTTCAGTGTCAGTGAGGTCCCGGGGACCTGCCTGGTCTGCTGGGCCTCCTACATTTTTTCTCTCGCATCACAAGGCTGGAAAGCCTAGGGTCAGATCTTGGTGTGTCTCCATGTTTAGAGCCACCATTAGGCCCCCACTCCCACTTGGCCTGCAGGGACGGCCGCCCAGCCCCACAGGACGGAGAGAAGACACATCCACTCCCAGACGTGCGTCTGTCTCCTGTCTTACAGCAGCGGCCCCTGAACTTTTTGGCACCAGGGACTGGTCTCGTGGAAGACAATTTTTCCACGGATGGGGGTGGGGAGGGGGGAAATGGTTCAGGCAGTAATGAGAGCGACGGGGAGCCGCAGACGAAGCTTCGCTCACTTGCCCGCCGCTCACCTCCTGCTGAGCGGCCCGGTTCCTAACAGGCCGCGGGCTGCTACTGGTCCGTGGCCCGGGGGCCAGGGACCCCTGTTTTACGGGATTCAAGCTCAGTTGAAGGGGCCAGGGTGCGGGAGGGACATCCCTCAAGCGTTTACCTGTCTTTCACAGCAGTTGATTGAGGTGTGATCGACACATGGCAAATCCGTGAATTGTGTATACAGCTCTGACTTACACAAGCACCCCTGGGTGACTGCCTCCCAGATCTGCCCCACGGCGTCTCCCAACACCCAGAACATTTTCGCAGCCCCTAGGACCAATCCCCGCCTGCGGGGAGCCCTGCTCTGACTCCCGTCCCTGTAGATCAGCTTTCCTCTCCTGGATGTCACGGAGGCAGAACCTTCCAGGGCCCTCCTGGTTTGAGATGTCGTCACCACGTGCTCGTGACCCCCGCCCACCCCTGTGCCAGGTCATATGCGGCTCCACTGTGCCCAAGTCTGTTTATGCATCGCCTTGACGCACATTTGGGTTTGACCCGGTTTGGGACCGTCGTGCTCAGCCGACGCGAGCAGGCTTGCCTGCCTTTGTTCACAGGCCTTGTCCCTCTGGCCTCCTCCGCCTCTGTGGCTCTGAGGGCCGCTCTGGGTCAGATCGTGTGAGGACCACGGTCCCCCGGCGGGGGTCTCCCGGTCCGATTTCTCGCACACACTTTCCACGGCCTCCAAAAGCCCGCAGATATCTGCTCTCAGGAAATGGCCAGGAGTCCAGCATTCTGGAAGCAGAGCGGGCGGCCTAGAGATGGGCGTGGAGACACGTGTTCACAGCCAGCAGCGCACAGCTGTTTCCTCTTGTGGCTTCCCAGCCTCCGATGATTTGTTTTATTAGAGGCGAGTTGTGTTTGCTACCGACCCACAGCCCCGGCGGCCCTGGGGAGGCCGGCGCCCAGCACTGACCCTGGCCCCCCAGCCTTCCCCCTGGCCTGTTCCTGCTGTGCACGCACTGGGGAGGGGGGCCTGGGGCCCAGCATGGTCGGTGGGCTCAGGGCTCTGGAGAGAGCAGGCCTGCCTGGCCTCGCCGCTTGGAGGCCCGCCGGCAGGTGTGCACTGGCCAGTCCTTGGTGGAGCTCCATCTGCTGGCCTCCCCCGCACAGCTGGGCTTCGAGGTGGACCAGCCCCAGGCCAGTGACCCCCATCAGCTCTGCAGGAGTAGCAGAGCAGGCAGGGCCCAGACAGCCGCCCACAGGGGAGTTCTGTTCTGAGCACCCCTGCGGGGCCTCAGCAAATCCCGTAATGACCCCAGGCTGCCGCGCCCTCACCTGTCACAGGGCCAGCCGCTGCTGCCCTCAGGGTGCATGTAAAGGGCCTGGGGTGTGACCAGCCTGCCACCTTGTATGCATTCCATACGCACTTGTGTCCTTTCCGCCTCGAGTTAAACCAGCTGCTGGTCACAGCCGCCAGTCGGGGGGCGGGGGAGGCCCATCACAGGGACGGAGGCAAACGGCCAGTCCCGCCTGCCAAGGTCTGGGCAGCCACGGGGGACGCCCCTCCCCGAGGGCCTGACCTTGGATGGTCGCGCCGTGGGGCTTGGTGGCTGGTGTGGGTTTCTGAAGAGGATGTTTCCTGGTCCCCCTGCACCGGCCCACGAGCAACCCCACGCTGAGGTTTCCCAGGGCAGATGGGCTGCAAGGTGGGCTGTCTCGGCTGGGAGGGGCTCCAACAAATTAGCATGGTTTGCTCTGACCTTGGGGCCGAATTTGGCCAGTATTTAACTCAGAAGTGGGCTTTTAAAAGTTTGCCTGAAGCATCTGCCTTAATGGCCACATCTCGCGGGAGTGGACGGCGCTCAGCGAGCTGGATTTGGTTTGGGTTTGGCCTCTGCCTGGGGGGTGGGGGGGATGCCCTCTCCTGGAGCTGGGGTCCTGGGGGAGCGGGCGCCACCTGCCCGCCTGCTGGCGCTGCACCCACAAGGGCCTCTATCCCTGGTCGCCCCGCCCCCTCCCCCGCCCCGGCCCCGGCTGCTCTGCACCTGCTTTATGGGAAACCGTGGAAGGAGATTTTCTCAGGATTCTGGGTTGGGGGGTTTGGGGTGGGGCTGGGAGGAGCCTCCCATGACATATTAAAACCTCCAAATGGAAAGACTTATTGAAAAATATTGCAGGATCCTCCGCCGTTATATCACGAACTTAGCACGTGTTGCAGGGCCGTCCAGTCTCCAGGCCGTCCTGGCTGCGCCTGTGACTTTTATTAACGGCAGGCTGGCCGGCCCCTGGGCCCCAGCATGGAAAATCTTCCCGCTTGTCTGGGTTTGCAGCTTGTGCTGGAGGGAGCCCAGCCCTGCGGCCAGATGCACACGCCCTTGCTGTGCACTGGGCCCCACGTTGTCCCCAGTGTTCTCCCAGGTCCCTGCAGCGGGGCTGCCCTGGGGGCGGGGTCTGTCCCCAAGGGCCGGGTCCACCCCCAGGGGCCGGGGCTGCAGGGTGCTCTCTGCCCTTCCTGAAGCCCCCGTGGGCCTGGCTCGGGCCTGGCTCGGGCGCTGCTGGGCCAGAACCGCTGGGTGACCTGGGCTCTCCCGTCCGCTCTGGGCATCTTGTCGAATCTTCCTCACACCATGAGGACAAGCTCGGGCAAGGTCAAACCACTGGACGAGGTCGCTCTTTGGTGGTCAGGGGTTTCAAATCCCATAGACACCCCGGGAAGAGCAGTAGCTTCTCTGTGTTAAAGATGCAGCCGTGCCTTTTCTGGGCGCGTCATTCAAACTCCAGCGTGAGGCCAACCCCAGGAGATGCGTGGGTCCCCCTGTGCTGGCCCAGATGGGATGGTTCCCGGACAGGGGCCTGGCTGGGCTTTCCCCAGGGTCCTGGGAGAACACACTTTGGAAACTGCAGTTGGCTGGTAGAGTTCCAGCCCAGGACTTGGGCCTTAATCGGGGGAGGAGGCCCCTGCTGGGGTTTCTCATGGGCACCGAGCTCTCCAGCCTCTGGGCAGCTCCCAGGCCTTGTCGTGCTGAGAGTGGGAAGTGGGGGTCTTTCACCCCCACCCCAGGGGTACAGCTGGGTGCCTGCTTCTGGGGACAAAGAGATATGAACCTATTAGGGAAGGTTCCTTCTGGGCAGGCCCAGCCCGGGGGCTGGGGGCTGGGGGCTGGGAGCTGGCAGGAGGGGGTCTCCAGGGGGGGTGGGCACCACGTGCAGCTACCACCGTCGACGGAGTGGCCGTGAGCCCCAGAGCTGTGGAGCCTCTTCCCCAGGCGCCTGGCTTCCCGTCCAGTGCCAGCCCGGATCCCAGCCAGTTTAGGCCGAAGAGACATCCGGCAAGGATCGCTTATTGAGGGAGGCCCCCAGACTCCTGAACAAGCCCTAGACACCCTAGGGTGCTGTGGGCTACAGACTGGGGCTCTTACAGTCACCTCGGAGGGGTACATTCCGGCCTCTTCACCAGAACCTGCCTTCCTGCGCCTGCTTCCCCGGGGAAGCATGGGGGGCTGGGAAGCCCCTGCCTCGTGTCAGGGACCCTGCTCTCATAGGGCGACATTCTGCAAACTTGGGGAGGGTGTCTATGAACAAACAACTTTCTGTGCGCTCTGCTGACTTTCTGGAACAAGCCCTGCCAGCCTCTCCCGGGAGCCGCTCGGGCCTGTCTGCTGAGGTGCGGGGTGCCGGGTGTCCAAGCACTGGGCCCTGGGCCATCTGCACCCTGGGGGCCCCTTTCTGCTGAGCCCCCTCCTTGAGCAGAGAGGCTGTGCTCTCAAGGCTCCCAGGTAGAAGCTCATCCTTGGCAGGTAGCGGTGCCCACACCCTGCCTCTGGCTCTGCCTCCTGCCTTACAGGGTCTCCAGCGCCAGCCCTCTCTGGGCATGCAGTAGGCGCCGCGTGTGTGCCACTGAGCTTCGGCACATGGCTGGGGGGTGCACAGCCAGGATTGGACCCCAGTCTCCCCACCACTCTGGGTCGGCTGCCCCCCAAGCTTCCAGGGGCCTATTGGCAGGATGCTTGATTGAGGGCAAGGCTGGTTCCAAAGTTGGAGCTGGCAGGACAAGGACCGTCCTGTCCCCTGCCAGGGTCAGCGCAGGGCCAGGCAGCGGCAGAGGCCGGAGGTGGCCCAAGAAGGAAATGGCTGAAATTTGCAGCCAGGGCAGGAAATGGACTAATTGTGGAGGAGGAGTTGGAATGCCAGCTGGAATGCCGCCCCCTTGGTGCCGCACCCCCCCCCCCCGCCCCTCCCGCCGGAGATCTGGGCCCAGAGGCAGGAAGTGACTGGTGTCTTGGCCAGAGGAGCTCTTGCCCCCTGGGGTGGGTGCCCTCCCCGTGCCCCCTCCGGTTCCTAGCCAGAGGCCATCTAGGAGGAGGGTTGGGAATAGACGGAAGGGCCTCAGGGTGGTGGAGGGGTCGCAGGATGGCGGAGGGGCCGCAGGGTGGCGGAGGGGCCGGGAGCTGAACCAGGTCCTGCCTCTGCCGCTCACCGGGGCTCCCTCTCAGCTCCCTCCACCTGGGGCGTCGGCCCCACCAACCTCTTTGGCCCCAGTGCACTTGGCACTTAGCACGCTCTGGCACGAGTCACACTTTCGCACACACTCTTCTCCACCTGGAAGGCTTCTCCCCAGTGGAGAGCTTCTATCCAGTCTTCAGGACCCAGCTTTGGCGGCAGCTCCGAGATCAAGCTGTGCCGACAGCCCCCAGCCCACAGATGCCGCGCCCCCCCCCGCTCTCCTACGGCCTCACAGTCCAGCCCCCTGTACCGGGGGCGGCCCCGCGCACTTCTCTGTCTCCCACACGGGACGGTGGCTCCACCACGCCGCAGCACTAGGTGGAGCACACAGTTGGCACCCAGTGTTTGCTGGGCTTGGAAACGTAGCCCTTGTGGTTTCAGTTGCCTGAGAGATGGCCTTGGGATCAGGAGCGAGTTTTCCCTTTCTTGGGCTGCGGGGGCTGCGTGGACTCAGCCTTCAACCAACGTGGCCACTGTTCTCGCCATCAATCACCGTCCTCTCTGCAGCCCGGCGTGGTCAGACACGGCCTCCGAAGTCAGCAGGCCTGGGTCTGCTCCACCACCCACGGGCTCTACTTCAGCTCCCGGAGCCTCAGTTTTCTCCTCCGTCAAGTGGGCAGAATGGCACACCCACCCGGGAGGGACGTGGGGGTCCCAGTGATGGAAGGCTATGCCCAGCACCGGATGGGCGCTTACACCCCCCAGAAGGAGGACAGGAGAGAAGGGCCCAGCGACTGTGATCCAGGCTGGGAGGGCCCCTCTCCCCAATTCCTTTGCCTAGCATTCCCGCCCTGAGACAGGCACCCCGCAAAGGAGGACACAGCAGCCTCCTCCCGCCAGACCCTCATCTCCTGGGGGAGCTGCTGCCCCTCCTGAGGGTGTTGTGGGCATAGGGGCTGCGTGTGGCTGGGGGCTTGGCTTGCCCTTGGAGGCTGGTGAGGCCAGTGGTTATGAGGCAGCTGTGGAAGCAGCTCGGGTCTCGTGGGTCAGGCGTGTGGGAAGCAAGGGTGGGGTGCAGGTAGGTCCCCTCCTCTCTCTCCCAGGCCCCGACGTTCCTGGGCTGGACTCGCCCTGGCCCCTCCGGGGTCGTCAGCTTGGACCCCTCGTCCCCGGGACGCCCCCCGTCTCTCACGCTAGGGCTCTTCTCTTCATGCCCACTCCGGCCCTGCGCTGCGTACCAGGTCCCCACCCCTTCCTCCCAAGCAGCCCAGGGGCTCTCAGTTGGCTTCAAAGAAGAATTTCTCATGGGGGTGGGGGGTGACCGAGAGAAGCAACCTTCTTAGGAGGCTTTTATCGTTGGGGGCTGTGGGCTTCTGGGGGCTTTGCTGGGAGTCCAGGCCAGGGCTGAGTCTTCCTGGCCCACCTCCAGGATCTTTGCCCAAAGGGGCAGGTCCGAGTGGCCCAGGGAGGGAGCCACACACCTCAGCTGCCCCCGACCTCCCCCGTCCCCTCTCTCATCCACCTTCCAGGGCAATGTGGTGGCACCTGGAGGGAGAGGCCTGGGTCCCAGAGGGACAGGAGTGCTGGCTGCGGCCACCATGGACAAGGGGGCTGCACTTCGTGCTCCCCAGATTCTGAAAATCCCTCCCATTCAGAGCCCCCGCCTCAGAGCAAGGAGGTGGGGGGCGTCTTTGGAAAGAGCTGCGACTTGTGATGTTAAGTGTAACCCCCTTGACCCCTGAACACAGCCCCGTGTGTACACGTGTGTTTCTTCCGGGCCCTCCAGAGCCGTTGCAGGGCAGGCAGAGCTCCATGAAGACCCCCACTTGAGGGCAGGTGGGGAGCTGAGGCTCGCAGACCTGCAGGACGCCAAGTGGCCACGCAGCATCAGGTGGCCACCCTCTGGGGACGGCCCTGGCCAGGCCCCTGTCCCTGGTGCCTGGCCGGGAGGCCTTGCTCAGAGTTTGGACCTGTCTCACCGCTTCCCGAAATTTGCCACTGGAGATCGGATACGAGCTAAGGAAACATTTATTTTAAATGTAAGCTGATCGTGGTGGAAGCCCTGGCCGGGCCCGCTGACTGCAGCCTGTGGATCGTGGGGCCGACGATATAAATAGGGCACAGTTGCTGTCGCTCTTAACCCGGCGGCGGGGGGGGGGGGGGGGTGCTGCCGAGGGCTGTGTGCAGGGAGACTGGTGGGGCCAGGCCTGCGGCCCGGATGGCCTGCTGCAGGGTCCCACCCCACGCTGGTGAGTGCCTCTCCCACCTCATCTCGCCAGTGGGAGGGAGCCTCCTGCAGCCCCTCGGGCAGGCAGAGGCCCCTGGACCCCCCATGTGCCCCCGAGGGCTGGCACTGTCCTGTTCCCCCCCTCACCCCGGTCCTTGACCCCGGCCTCTGCGCCACACGTGAGCCTGAGCCTGAGAACGTCCCGCCGTCTTGTGCATCTCCAGTGGGACCCCGCCGCATGGCCTCACCTTCCTGGAAGCGGGGTGTCAGCATGCCCCGCCCACTGCCAGCTCCCACCCCCGGATGCCTGACATCCTGTGCAGGATTCTGAGCGACTCCGCACCGCCCCCCTGCACTACCCCGTCGTCGGAAACAAAGGCGGAGAATGCTGAGGGGCCCCTGGGACGTGTGACAGCGTCTGGCCGGGCTCCAGGAGTCACCCACAGGCATGCCGGGGAGCTGGCGGGTGGCCAGGGGTGTCCCGCCAGCAGCCCTGTGGGTGTGTGGGGGGAAGCCCATGGAACAGGCCCCTTCCTGGGAGCCCGGCCCAGACCCTGGAGCAGGAAGCCAGCCCTGTCCGTCCATCCGTACGTCCACTGTGCCGGCCTGGGGGTGGAGACCGGGGCCAGGAACGCCAGAAGGAGGGTTGGCACTTCCTCATGCAAATCCCCCTAGAGACAGGGAAACTGAGGCTCAGAGAGGGGCTGCCCTCGCCTCTGACCCCTGGAGCCCAGCACAGCGCGTCCAAGAGGGAGCGGCTGACCTCAGGAAGGGCGCGTTCGGGACACTTCATGCCAGCTTTGCTCTGAGTTAGCATGCATAGTATTCCTACTTTATTGGTATGGAAACCAGCGTCAGAGGTAGTTGATCGTGGGCAGTGGTGGGCCAGGGCTCAGGACCCGCTCAGGGCAGGAGGAGGCATGTCCAGAGCTCAAGGCAGGGCCAACACCGCCCGGAGGCTCCACCTCTGAATTCCCATTTCAGCGGGTGCTGAGGGCCCCAGAGCTGAATCTGAGACCGACAGAGCCTCTGGCCAGGGGCCCCAGGTGGAGGGCACGGCCCATGGCCTCCTCCTGCAGCCCCAGCTGGCGGGATGCCAGGCGCCTTGATGCCCCACGAGCCCCTCCGGTGCGGCTCTGAGGCTCGGCCCAGGGCAGCGGCTTCTCCTGGACCCTGCGGCCCGGAAGCTGCGAGGAGAGGCTGGCCATGGCTTGGGTGGAAGGAAGCCGCAGTGGCTCCTGGTCTGAGTCCCCGAGGTCCAAGGCGTCCTTCTGCACCACTGAGCGTCTGTGTGGCCCAGCGATTAGCTCAGATCTGGGGGTCTGGGGATGAGTTGCAGCTAGGCTCCCCGACCTGCCTCAGAATCCCGCTCGCCAGTTGGTGGCGGGGCCACTGGGAACCCAAGATCTGCCACCAGGGGCTCAGGAGATGGGGCGGAGGGCGACGTCAGGGCCACTGTCCGAGGGTGCCGGGGTTTGGGGGTGGATATTGGGAGGGCGCACGTCGACCCCCCACCTTTCTTCTTCACCCAAGAGCCTGAGGACGGCTCGCCTCTGGGGCTGAAGGTGCAGGGCAAGCATCGTCTTACTCTCGTTGTGTCTGTCAGGCCTCCCAGAAACACCTGCCGTGATGGTGGAAACCAAGACACCATGCGGAGACCCCATGTGGGCCTGGGTCCTGGCCTCCACAACCAACTCACAAGAGAAACAACACTGACACTGAAATAAAAGTGTGACTTAAATAAGTGGGGCCTGACGTGGGGATTCAGAGTCCTGATCCTGGCATTTCCTCACCAGTCATGTGACCTGGGAACAATGCTGACCTCTCTGTTTTCGGTCTCTATCTGGAGAATGGGTGACTGTAGACCCCACCTCCAGGGTCTGACGTGAGCATTGACGGGTTAGGAGATGTAGCAGTATACAGTAAGCACTCAATAAATAGACGTTATCTTTGGGCACAACACACACATATATGTTTGCTGGAATTAAAGCAGGTCCTTCCTTGGCCCTCGACGTTTTCCACGTGCCTGTGGCCTTTCTCTGCGGCTTTGGTTGGACACCGACGAAGGGACATGGGACACAGGCTAGGTGGCGGCTGTGGTCCCCGTGCAGGCCAGAGGACAGGGACGTCCCCGCCCCTGCCGGTCCTCCAGCAGGACACGGTGCCCACCGACAGCACACGGCCCTTCACCGAGGGCGCGAAGCTGTCCACTGTGGTCCGCCCTGTGCATCTTCATGGACGTGGTGGGACCAGCCTCCTGGCACCTCCTCTGAGGGACAGGCCACCCCTGGGCCCTCGGGCATTTCCTCCAGCCCCTGTATACCCACCGGGTGCTTGTTCCAGAGCCCTGAGCGTCACGGGGAGGAGCTACACTGTGATCCCCCAGGCTGGCAGGGACCACCTCCCCTAAGACCCCGGGGCCCAAACGCAGCCTCCCCACAGGCAGTGGGCAGGGCCCTGCCCTGCCGGGCCTGCTCCCCTCTCTCTGGAATGTTCCACAGTCCACTTGGAAAGGAAATGGGCAGCAGCTTCAGGCCCACAGAGAAAGGATGGTGCCCAGGGCACCGTCCAGGCATTTCTGAGGCCCCTCCCTGTTCCCTGAGTCCACAGGGACCTGGCAGTGCCTGGGCCTCCCTCCTGAGGGTCAGAGAGGAGCCGGGTCTTTGCTTCTTTTGCGTGGTCCCTCTGCGGTCAGCGAGGGGCTCCAGCCAGGTCCGTGGGAGGAACAGGGAGAGGATGGGGTGGCAGGCAGAGGCCAGCAGCTATGGCTGTGACCCCAGGAGGTGACCCAGGCCTCACAGCCCTTCGGGCGGAGTTTCAGAATCAGCCCCGTTTCACAGGCTGCAGACTGCCGACTGCAGCCACGCGCCCATGGCCAGAGCTGGGTCTTCCTGCCCCTCCCCACCAGGCCCTGTGACCTTGGTCAAGTCCTTGAGGTCTGCACTCGGTTCGTCTCCCATGGGGCAGCAGCCCTGCCCTCCCCCTGGGGGTCTTGCGTTCAGCTTGGGCCTCACCCAGTGGCGCCATGGTGCTGACTGGCGAGTGTCCTGGGGCTGACCCCAGACGGCCGGGATTTGCCCCCTCATGTTCCAGAGGCCACAGGGCCGCATCAGTGTCAGTGGGGCTGGCAGGGCCAGCAGGCCCGGTGGTGCTGGCGGGGCAGGAGCCCCCTAAGGCCCCAGGGAGAGTCACTTCCTGTCCCTTCCTGCCTCGTTGGTTCCTCCTTCCTTCACCCCCTGAGCAGATGTTTCTCCCGTGACTCCTGGGGACCAGGCATTGGAGGAGCCATGACCCTGCTGGTCTTCTGGAAGCTTCTTCAAGTCCCTTCGAGCTTCAAAGGCCTGGGAGCTGGGTGACCTCTGTCCTCAGCCGGGCGTGGTTTCCGGGCATTCCTGAGGTGGCAGGCAGCTCTTTGGGGCTATTTTGGGATCGCCACAAACTTCACTCTTCTCCTGTGAACGGGGACTTTTCATCGGACTTGGCTAAGATGGGGATGACGTCACTCCCAAATTACAGGGGCTCTGCTGGGTGGGGCGGGGTGAGGGCAAAGGGTGTGACCCCCTAGCACCCTGCCAGGTGACCCAAGGCCTGTCACCTGTGGGTAGGCTTGAGCTCCCCTCCCAAGAGGCCACACGGCCACGTGGTGCACAGTGTGCGTCTGGAAAAATCCCCACGCTGGGTAAAACATCTGTTTGTTTCTTTAGGACGGGGTAGCTGGATGTGAACCTTCCAGGGAAGTGACTAAACGCCTTTGTCTTTCCCAGGGAGGCTGGCCTCTGCTGCAGCCCAGAAGGGAGGGGGTTAAGCGGTCCTCCTTTCCCACCCACCCATGGTTAGCAGGTCCCATCCCAGCCCCAGAGCCCGAGTAACCCAAGCTCTCATTCGGCCTCTGACAAGCTTCGAGGAGCCCCTGCCCGGCAGCCCCTGAGACCCCGGCCACCTCCCCCAGGGGCAGAACAAAGCACCAGCTCCAGGGGCCCCATTCACCCAGTAGGAGCGGCAGAGCGCAGCTGGGAGTTGAAGAGAGGTGGAGTGTCCCCAGCTTCCTTCCCATGTCGGCGGGGGGGGTGGGTGGGGGTGGGGTGGGCGTGGACAGAGACGGGCAAGAGGAAAAGAAGCAGAGACCCTCTCAGGACCCTCCTGAACTGGGCAGGGGGTACCCCCAGCACTGGGAGGTCCCCAGGCTCAGAGCACCCCACAAGGCCAGGTGCACACACTCATTCACTCATTCACTTATTCATGCATTCACTCATTCATTTGCTCACTCGTTCATTCCGCAAGCATCTGGAGTGGCTGCTCTGGGGTGGGCACTGGGGGAAACCTCTCTCCCCACCTCGCTTTGAAATTCTATTCAGTCCCTTTGGGGTCATGGCACAGAAAATTCCTATTAACATGCAGCTCGCCTGCAGCCCGGGGCTAGGCTGGCAGCTGGCACTCGGCGAGCGCTGGCGGCGAGTTGGGGTGGGGGAGAGAGGCAGTCGTGGTTCCTGTTGACACTTGGCGGGAAGTCATGTGGCCTGGGCTCCGGCTCCCTGGTGGGCCTTGCGGGAGGGCACCCGGCAGGTGCACCCTAACCCTGCCAGGGGGTCAGAGGATTCTTTGGCTGCAGATACCGAAACCCAGCTGTCTGACACAAAACAAGGAAGAGCGCGATGAAGGCAAGAGGAGTAGAGACGGGGCGGGCCTGCGCGGTCGGCAGCTTGACGTCTCATCCCAGACCCAGGCTGTCCCTCTGCCCAGCCGTCCTCACAGGGGTAGACCTTGTCCTCAGGACAATCCTCTGTGGTCACGCAAAGGGGCAGGGGCAGTTGGGGTCCAGCCCTACATTTAAATTCAGCAGAAGAGTCTGGGAGCAGGGGGCCTACTCCCCAAGCTTGGGAGACAAGTCTGCTCCTCAGGCTGATTGCGCCTGGACCACAGATGATTGACTGGTCTGGATCAACAAAATACTGTCATTTTGGGTCTTTCCTGGTGGCACAGTGGTTGAGAGTCCGCCTGCCGATGCAGGGGACGCGGGTTCGTGCCCCGGTCCGGGAAGATCCCACATGCCGCGGAGCGGCTGGGCCCGTGAGCCATGGCCGCTGAGCCTGCTCGTCCGGAGCCTGTGCTCCGCAACGGGAGAGGCCACGGCAGTGAGAGGCCCGCGTACCGCAAAAAAACAAACAAAAACTACGGTCATTTCAACACGTAATCGATAAGCAGTTTATCAGTGAGCTCTTTCCCTCTGATACAGAGTCTGTGGAACCTGGTGCGTATTTTGCATTGACAGCACGTCTTGACTTGCACACTGCATTCTCACTGGAAATACTTTATCTGTACTTATTTCCATAAAATGTACAGTTGAAAAGTAGATTCACTTAGCTGGGTTGCCTGAACCATACTTGAAAGCTTTCTAATTGATTCGAATACCCCCCAAATTCATTTTTCTCTAATATTCACACCTCCAATGACAAATCTACTTCAGTTTTAAATTTTCCTGCCTGCTATCTTTTGAGCATATTTTCATATGATTACCTTTTCTGTTATCTATTCATTTCTTTAGCCCATTTTTCTATAGTGTTTGCCTTTTTCTTTATTTGTAAAAGCTGTTTAAATATCAGAGCTAGTAACCTTTGGCCTATGATATAGTTTGAAGATGTTTTCTCAGTTTGTCTTTTATCTAGTTAATTTCTAATTTTTCTGCAAAACAAAAAAGTTTTTTAAACAAAGAAATTATGGAAAAGCCCATCCATGTTTTCTTTCAGGGCTTTATGGGTTGTTTGTTTATTTACTTCAAAGACTTTAAATTTTGAAACAGTGATGGACTCACAGGAAGTGGCAAAGACAGCAGAGGGTCCCATCGACCATTTCCTCTGATGGATGAACTTTATCTGACTGGTCAAAACGAGAACATTGGCTCTGGATCAGAGTGGCAGCAGATCTGTGGAGTTTCGTCATGTGTGCAGACTTGTGGAAACACCGGCACATCAAGACCCAGAACTGAGCTGCCACCATGAAGATTTCCCTCATTATGGTTTCATTTTGTTTTATTTTACATCTATATCTCTGACCCATTTTTAGTTTACTTCTGGTATAAAGGACAAGGGAAGAATCTAATTTAATCTTTTTCTTATGAATATCCTGCTATCCCGATACCACGCTTTTCTTTCTTTTTGTAGACGGCTTTATTGACGTAAAACCGACATTACTCAATCTACATGTATTTGGAACGTATAATTTGATCAATCCTGACACAAGTATACACCATCACTGAGGGATGCCCATCACTAAAATCAAGATAATGAACCTGCCCATCACACCAAAGTTTCCTCGTGCCCTTGGTAACCCTCCCCCGGCGCCTCCCTGGTACCCCACTGCGCTCCCTGTCACTTCAGGTTGTCCGGCATTTTTATGGTTTTATGTAAATGAAGTCACAACGCATGTAACCTTCGTTTGTTTGGCTTCCTTAGCTCAGCCCATCAGCAGAGGCCAAACTTTTTTATTGTTGTTGGCTGCCAGGCTGTTCACCTCCACCCACCCATCCACCCATCCACCCATCCATGTGTCCATCCATCCATCCATCTATCCACACATCTATGTGACCATCCACACATCCATGTGTCCATCAACTCCTTCATCCACCTACCCATCCATCCAATAGCTACCATAACTTCTCAGGGCCAGGCAGGGCCCTAGGTGAGGCCATGAAGCCATGACAGGACGCAGCACTGCCCTCATAGAGCTGACATTCCAGGGCTTTAAGTCATGGGGAAAATAGAAGTCAGAAATGCCATGGGCTCTGCAAACTCCTTTGCTCCCGGGGCTCCCTCTGGAATGTGACTGAGTGGCTGTGGGAGGTCCCTACAGGAGGGCATCCCCAGGGATCACGGAAAGGAACCAATGGCTGTCACCGGCTCCCTTCTTGGTCTCATGCTCACTAGGAGTCTTCTAGGGGCACGAGGGCAGTAAAGGGTCCCCACGCCCACAAGCCTCCCTTCTGGGGGCTCTGTACAGCTGAGGGCTGGGGGCCGGGGGCTGGTGAGGGTCTCAGAGTTTCTGACAGTAGCTTCTGAGCACCGGCACTCACCGAGAGGCCTCTGGAGGCACCAAGCCAGGAGCCACGTTTATTGAGCACCTGCTGTGTGCGCCTCACCCAGTGATGAGCTCATCCAAACTCCTGAAAGAGAGACTCCATTCTGCAGCCAGAAACAGGTGCTGAGGGGCGGGAAAGGGCACAGCTGTGGGTCTGAATCCAAGTGGTCTGTCCCCCTCTGTGCGTTTCTCAATAAGGACCTGCCCTAGGGGCTGGTGGTGGCCGAGTGCCTGGCCGAGACGCCCGGAGTCTCTCCAACTCTGATCTCATTCAGAAGCTGGCTCAGGACGCCGGACGGCTGGGCGGCCATCCTAGCGTGACCTCTCATCTCCCGGCCGCCTGGCCCCGGCCCGAGGCAAGTCTCGGCTTCTTTCTGGCCTCCACTGGGATTACTTAGTGGATAAAGGATAACTGAGTCTGTGGCTCAAGTGTCAGGCCAGGAATGGCTAACGTGGGCGGCCAGGGGCCTCCCGCCCGCTGGCTGGATCTGAAGAGCCCGTCCGCCACACTGTGGCGGGCAGCTGGGCTGGGGGCCGTGAGGCTGGGAGGGAGCGGTCTGGACCTGGGCTCAGAAAGTCCCAGGTGCAAATCAGAACCTGCCTCACAGCGCGTCAGTGAACTTGGGCAAAGCAGGGGCCTGTTCTGTGCCTCACGCCCTCCGGAGGACGGGCGGATTCGGCCTCACTGCAGACGCTGAGTGGATGGGGGGGTGGGGCGGGCACGGGGGCCTGAGCGCCAACCTGCTCCTCCCCTGATGCAGACGGAGCAGCCCCACACCCTGGGGGTGGCGCCCAGCCACACATTCTGCTGCTCAGGTGCTGTCAGCAACGCAGACCAGCAGCTCCCGAGGGCGAGCCAGGCCCCTGCCCCCGCCCCCGCCCCGGCCATGTGCTGCACGCTGGACGTCTGGCTCTTTTCACGGACTAGTTCCATCACAGCATGTGACTCTGCTATGGACTGAATGTCCCCCTGAGAGCCACAGGTTGAAGCCCGAACCCCCAACGTGACTGCATTCGGAGAGGCAGCCTCTAGGGAGTAATTAGGTTACATGAGGTCATGGTGTGGGCCCTGACCCGGTAGGCCTGGTGCCCCTATAGGAAGGGGCAGAGGCACCAGAGCTCTGTCCTTCCGTGTGGGTGCACAGGAGGAGGCGGCTGTTGGCGAGGGAGAGCTCTCGCCGGAAAGCAGCCAGGGGGCACCTCCGTCTTGGATGTCGTCGGGCCTCCAGGACTGTGAGAAAGTGCAGTTCTGCTCTTTGCGCTGCCCTGTCTGGGGTGTTGTGTTCTGACAGCCCTAGCAGACTGGTACCCTCTCCAAATGCCATGGTGACCCGGCCCGCCTCTCACTTTACTGCCTGGGAATAGGACATGGAAAGGGGAGCAAGGAGAGCCCTGAACCAGCATCGTGGGCCTGCCTGGACCCCTGGCTTCTGTGTGACCTCAAACAAGTCCTGTTTTCTTTCTGGGCTTCAGTTCCCCCGCACAAGATGAGGACATGGTACTGAGTGACCTCTGCAGGCTCCTCCACACCTGGCGTGCGGCCCTGAAGACAGGCAGGCTCAGAGCGGCCCCTACCCTGATGGCTGAGTGCATGCTGGGCCCTAGGAGGGCGGCAGAGGTCCCTGGACTCCCCGGCGGGGCCATGCAATGCCCGCCAGCCTGGGGCAGCGCCTACCCCATGGCCCCTGGTCAGTCCGGCCTTTGTGGGAACTCAGGAGGTGGGCTGCCAGCCGGACCCTTTTGCAGGAGCCCATGGCCAGCTCTGCCCAGAGGCTGTGCCTCAGACGCCCGTCCCTTCAGGGCTCCTGTCCAGCTGGAGCTGTGC
Source organism: Pseudorca crassidens (assembly GCF_039906515.1). Taxonomy (NCBI): domain Eukaryota; kingdom Metazoa; phylum Chordata; class Mammalia; order Artiodactyla; family Delphinidae; genus Pseudorca; species Pseudorca crassidens. Next base: position 167,042 of record NC_090310.1, on the reverse strand, counting down.
AGAGAGAAGAGCCCCCTTTCTCGGGCCGTGTGCCCCCCAGCAGGAGGCTGGGCTCCCCTTGCCAGCGCAGGCCCACCTGGCTCCTCTGTCCTCACCGTGTGCGTGGCGGAAGCCGCACGTCCTTTAGAGCAGAGCCCGTCTTGGAGTCCGACACTGATGGATGGGCCGGGGGCCTGGGCTACTGCCGGGAGGGAGGGAGTCCACTCCTCAGGCCACGGGAGAAGCTGGGCACGGCCCCTGGGCCTGGGGAGGGGAGTTCTAGGGGCAGCGCCCGGGCAGGCGGGCTCTCTGCTGAATCCCGCATTTCTGCGGTTATTTCTGAGAGTGGCCGTGTGCCTCTGACTTCACTGCAGGTCCTCCTGAAGGAAAAGCCTCTCTGGGCACCACAGGGCGTGCTGGTGGCCCAGGCTGCCCCCCTGAGTCTCCAGCCCGAGAGGGGCGCTGGCTCTCTGGGAAACGGGCCTGGCTGGTTCAGTACAGCCTTTCTGCCCATCTTGCAGTTGAAATCAAAACTCCCAAGTAAGAAGAGGTCACGCCTGCGCTTGGGCACTTGCGACCTGCCCTGCAGGGCACCTGCTTCCTGAATGTGCTTCTCCCCAAGGGGGCTCGCTCATTCATTCACTTGTTCGCTCACTCATTCTTTCCTTCAGCACTAGGTGCTTTCTTTTTCAGTCTTCATGTCCTGGCCTTAAAATGGGGTGGTTTTTCTAGGTCAGAGCTGTGCAGTAGCCACAGAACGAGAGCCATGTGTGTATCGATGATTCCAGATTTGCTAGTGTCTGCATTAAAAGACATAAGAACAAACGGTGAAACTTAACTTTGGTCGTGTATTTAACCCAACAGTGCAAAGCGCTGTCATCTCGGCGTGTAACCCGCGCCAAACGTGTTCAAGAGGAATCCTGCTTTGCCGGCACCGAGACTCTGAAATCCTCTGTGTGTTTTCCTGTTTCGCTCCCCAAACTGGGACCCAGCACTGCTCTTGCCACCCCCACCCCCCCATGAGAATCCTCGCATCCTGGCCTCTCTGCTCTGGGTCTCAGGGTGTGAGAGGAGGGCCTGGCCAGAGGGCAGAGACTGCCAGGCTGGGGCCCCTGGGGCCGGCAGGGTGTGGACGCTCCCCCGGGAAGCCCCTGGGCCAGGCAGCTGCTCCGAGGCCTGGAGGCTGGGGTTGGGGGGGTCTGGCCCCTCGTCCTGTCCCATCCACTGGGGCCACGGGGGCTGGGAGGGGCAGCTTCCTTTCTGCTCTCAGGTGTGGTCTGGGATAAAGCAGGCCCTGGAGGCACAAGAGGGAGGCTAGCACTGGATTCCTGCAGAGACAGCCCCCCCGGCTGGTGGGCTCTGGGCTGACGAGTGAGGTGGGTTAAGTTGCCCACCTCAGGGAGGTTAAGGGGGGTTCGGACCCAGACGCCTCCAGCACAGCCACCTACTGGCTGCTGGGGCAGCACTCGCTATACAGCTGTGCGCTGCCCCAGGGGCCGTGGCCCTTCCTGGGCCCCGGGGGCAGCTGAGCTGGGAGCAGGTGGGAGGTGGGAGGTCTCCCTGTCTGGGCCCGGCGGCCCCGGCGCTGGGGTCTGAGTGTGCGCGCAGTGCAGAGCAGGGAGCGTGTGGGTGCACCCATGACGGCCACCCCTGTCCTCCAGGGGTGGCCCCTCATCCCCCCGCCGGCCCCTTTCAGCAGATCCGCAGAGTGCTGTACAAACTCTGCCCCGTTAGCCTCCCGCGGTCTCGAGGTAACTGGGTCCACTTTGCAGGAGGGGAAGCCAGGCCACCTCACTGTTCAAGGTTTACAGCTGGGCCACCCATCAAGCCATCCCGTCCCAATGCCCCCTGGGATCCCAGATGCAGGACATGCTCACAGGAGCAGAACCCCCCCGGTAGGGGGCGAGAAGCGAGGGGCTGGTCTAGGGCAGTGAGCGCCTCTGAGTAGCTGCCTCTGAGCCCGGTGCAGGGCGTGCTGCTCCTCCAAGCGCCATCTGTAGCCACGCTCGCTGAATTCTCTCGGGGAGTCACACAGGTCCTGAACGGAGGTTCAATCCCCCTTTCACAGGTGAGAAAGCAGAGCTTCGGAGAGGTTCAGCTCTCCGTGTAAAGGCAGCACAGCTGCAAAGCGCAGAGCTGCCAGGATGGAGCCCGTCCGACCCCGAGGCCATGCCTTCCTTCCCTTCGTGCACGCCGAGGCCATGCCTTCCTTCCGTTCGCGCACGCCGTCACCCTGAAGGCGCGTCCCACTCAGGAATAGCCACGTGAAGTTTGGGTGCATAGCTGGGACCCCCGGGAAGGGGCCTAAGCAACGGAGCGAAAGCCACGTGCAGGGAGGGGGTGAGCCTCGCGGCCGTGCTCCATCTGGAAGCCAACGCCAGCTGGGCCTTGGGGAGAGTCTGCAGAGGCCGGCGGCGAGCGCTGTGCCTTGGACCCAGGAGATCAGGGAGGAGCGAGCGGGCGTCCTGGGACGAGCCCGCGCGTGCCTGCCCGCCTGCGTCTCCGAGAACCCGGGCAGCCTCCTTGTTCACTGTCCCCACACGTCTGTCCGTCCAGCCTCTTTGTGAATCACTTTCATTAACGCAGCCTCTCCTTCGATCTCGGTGGCTCATCAGCTGCCACTTAAGGTGAAAACCTGTCTTCTGTTTGACAGGGAGGGAGGTGAAAATGACTATGTGAACAGAAAAGTGCAGGTTACACAATCACGTGTCACAGGAGATCAGGAGCTGAGCCTCTTATCAGCTCCCCAGGCAGCAGGGCCTCTGTGAGCCTCCCGGCCCTGCAGCTGCCGCACCGGGGTCCCCCCTCCCCGCTTCCCGCTTTGGGGCGGCCCAGCCGGGCCTCTGTCTGGAGCTTGTTTTCCTGACTCGGCTGGTGACATGCTCCCCCCTCCCCTGAGCACGTCTCGGCCCCGGGCTTTCTTCCGGAAGGTGCATCCAGGCCCCAGTCCTGGCCGTGGAGACCCAGGACCTACCGCGTGGCCCGAGGCTGCCCCCTCTCTCTCCAGGGGCAGCAGGGGGTGTCCGGCCCAGGCACGGGTCGGATGATGATCACAGCCCAGCAGTGACAGGTGACTTTTATCGAGTCAGACCCCTGGCCCAACGGGACTCACTGCTTTGAATTCTCACAGTCTCCACAGGAGAGCAGCTGACCCGGTGGCATCTCTGGCCAGTGGCAGGGGAGGCCTGACAGTTTTCTTGGGTCCCAAAGCTGGGCCCGTTCACCTCTCCACCAGGTGCCTCCCAGCAAAACCTGACATCCGATTTTCCATTCAGAAAGCTGACCTCTCATCCACAGAATGAGAGAGTGTGTTTGGGAGAAGAGGGGGTCGGGGCAGAGATCCACTTAAATGAAGAGACAGTGGGAACTGGGGCTTCTGGGGTGTGGGGCCCTCCCGCACCAGCAACAGGACCCTGGGCGGGGGCTCCCTGAGGGACTCGGGTTCCTGCACCGGGGAGGGCCCCGGCTGCCAAGGTGCAGCCATGTGCCCGGGGCTGAGCTGTGGGGTCACGGAGGTGCTAAGTGCAGGCGGGACGGCTTTCCCGTTCTATAGTTGGAGTGGACAGAGCCTGTCTGCATGACTCCATCCATCTGTCCGTCCGTCCATCTGTCCATCTGTCGGTTGTCCCTCTCCTTCGCCACACTCCTGGCCTGGTGCAGAGGCTCCGGGAAGATCTGTGGGGTGAACATGCTGCACCTCTGTCCCCTTCCCCTGGGTGGGGAGAGGGCAGGCCTGGGTGGTCCCAGCGTCTGGGGGCCTCCGCAGGCCCCGCCGTGCAGAGCCCGGCTGCCCGCCCTGTCTGGCCTGTGCTGGCCTGTGCTGCCCGCAGCGGCTATTGTTGGGAAGGTATGTGGCCCGACAACCTGAGCCCTGTGGGAGTGCCCCCCTCCCCCGCCCCCGCGCGGTCATCCACCGGGCAACTCCCAGGAAGGGGGCTGCTGCCTCTGGCCTGGTGAGGGGCTGGTTCTGCGAGCCAGGCCCCGCCTGCGCCTTGGCCGCGGGCAAGATCTGTCCCTGGCAGGTGCCGCTCACCCCCACGGAGGCCGCCAAGCCATCCCTGGGATGTGTCCCAGGCCCCTCCCACAGCCAGCCTTCCCCCACCCCGGGGCCAAGCAGTCAGGGAGGGGTGTGGGGGTCAGGCGGCGCCATCCTGACTTTTCTTAGCGGGTTTTATGCAGTCATCTAGAATGACAGGGGCTGCCGGGTGTTTGCTCCCACGACCATGAGAACTCCAGGCTGCATCTCGGGACAGGCCAACCTGACCCACCGCCCTCCGAGCCCGGGCCCTGCAGAGAGTGGGCAAGGAAGGGGCCCTGCTGGGCTGGCCTGGGCGAGGCGGATACACACTTTCCCACACACCCTCCACTTCCTTATGAGGCTCAGAGAGGTGAAATGACTTGCCTGAGGTCACACAGCAGCGTGGGGGTTGGAGCTCAGGTCCGCTCAGCCGGAGGCGGCTCGTCTGACTTTGCAGCCTCGATGGCCTAAGCTGACACCCACCCCGCACACACTGCCTGACAAGGGCCATGCTGTCCGGCGCCGGCCCCGCTGGCCCCCAGGCCCTTGGACTGCGACTCTCCAGGCCTTGTGGCCCTAGCCCCTGGCTTCCTGGCCACCAGCAGCCCGCTTGCCGTGCCCGCTGGCCCTTGGTTCTAAAGTGGGCGCTCCCCCAGCTCCCCAGTGTGTGCTCCCCCGGCTGCCCCGTCCTCAGTCCCCTCCCTGGCTCTCGAGCCCACTGACTGCTGGCCGCCAGCCCCGAGGTCCCCGGGTCCCAGGCCCCCACCGCCACGGCTGGCTCCAGCTGCCCTTCCCTGTCTCCACCCACAGCGGCTCAGGGAGCCTGTGTCCCTGTCCAATTCTGCAGCTCTCTGCCGTCTCCGGCCCAAGCCTTTCTTCCCGAGGACCACGGGACTGGGCCAGGCTGCCCAGTCTGAGGGTGCGGGCGCCAGCCTCCCTCGGAGGCCACAAGGTACTCAGACGTGGGGCCAGAGACGTGTGTGGGAGCCGTCGGGAGAGGGCCAGTGCTGTCCAGCCCGCTGGTCCCTTTGTTTGAGACCTCCCCACCCCCCGACTCTGTGGCTCTCTCAGCTCACCCGTCGGAGGCAAGAAGCTTCCATGTGGCCACACGGCCTCTCCCACCCGAGGCCCTGGCCAGCCCAGCACCCTCCCTCTGGCCAGGAGTCTGCTGACCTCTTTGTCAGAGGTGAGGGGACTCAGGAAGCAGAGGATGGGGCACCCGGAGGGCCAGAGCGTGAGGATGAGCCCAGCCCTTTCCTAGATGTCGAGATGTTGGCGGTTTCTACAAAGCTCTCCCCACCTGACTCCCCATGAGTGCAGCCAACCTGGAGAGGCTGTTCCTGTGTCGGGGCAGCCGGACCCAGTGGTCATGGGAATGGTCCGAGTCCAGTGCCCGGGCCAAGTCACGGAGCCCAGCTCTTCCCTCAGGCCTCAGGGACATGCCTGACACCCATGTCTGACACCCATGGGCTGCTCTGGCCCATGTCCTGGGTCCAAGACCCTGGCATTCCCTGCCCAAATGGCCGAGTGACTTTCCTCCTCGCCGGTCCCCTCCTGAGCGGCCAGGCTGCTGGGACTAAGGGGTGGCCAAGTGTGGCTCTTTGTCGGGGCGCAGCTGGGTGTGGTCACTGGGAGTGTGGTGTCCAGCCCGGGTTCACACGTCCACACATGATGAGGGACCAAGCAGGAGGGGGTGTCTTGGGAAGGGAAAGCTTTAGGCCACGTTGCGTCAGGGACTCCAGAACTGGAATATGACATCCAGGCCACGTAGGGATTTGTCCGGTGGAAGGATGGACCAGTGTTATTTACTGCGCAGTCGTTCATCCTGGTGTGTAACTTCCAGTGTTTGGACGTAGAGCACGGGGGCGTCTCGGTATTCTTTGTCCAAAGGGGTTCCAGTGGAAGTCACACCTGCGTCACCCCCCAGGAGCCCCAGCCTGGGGGTCTGCCTGGAGTCCAGGCTGGGGAAGTGGCGCACGGGGGGCAACGTTGAGGGTTTAGACTTCACCCCCAAGGGCCATGGGAGCCTCTCCCCGATCCGGAAGGACACCGAGACTCAGAGAATTCAGGCACCTCGGCAGAGGCCACACAGCACATCTGCACGGAAGGGAGTGGAGGGCAGGGTCCCTCCTCTCCTTCCCGGCACAGCCTCACTTCTGCACGAGGGCAGCTCTGGAGCCCAGTCTTCTGACCGTTAGTGGTGTCCTCGAAGTGCGCCCTATGATTTATTAATACTGGGCTGGAATACTTCAAAGTCCCGTGGCTGCTGTGTCAGGATCGGGCCCTGATGGAAGACTGATGCTCAGAGAACAATTTGCCTCCCATCAAAAATGCATAACGGTGCTGGGAATGGCCGCGAGACCTGCATCACGTCCAACACGCGCCCCCGCCACCGTCAGGGATGAGCGCGCAGCCTGGCGCCCACGTGGCCCGCGGAGACGCAGGCCCTGGCTGGCTTGTAGTGTCTGGGAGGGTGCAGCCTCCGAGCCCCTGGTCAGGGCAGGACACTGGGCTCCAGTCCTGCTCTGGCCCCACAGAGGCAGGAGGGCAGCTGGCACAGTGCTCAGGGCTCCCCACTGGGAGCCTTTAAAAAGGCTTTAGGCAAAATGGATGAAGGGATTTTCTAGGGCAAGTGTGTGCTATCCACTGAGGCAGCCACTGGCCGCATCTGAGCTCTTGGAATGTGGTCAGTGCGACTGACTTTTAAACTTAATTTAATTTAATTAAAAAAAGGTTTTTTGGCTGCTTTGGGTCTTCGTTGCTGTGTGCAGGCTTTCTTTAGTTGCGGCGAGCTGGGGCTACTCTTCATTGCGGTGTGCGGTCTTCTCATTGCAGTGGCGTCTCTTGTTGCGGAGCATGGGCTCTAGGTGCGTGGGCTTCAGTAGTTGTGACGCACGGGCTCAGTAGTCGTGGCGCATGGGCTTCGTTGCTCCGCGGCATGTGGGATCTTCCCCGACGAGGGCTCGAACCTGTGTCCCCTGCATTGGCAAGCGGATTCTTAACCACTGTGCCACCAGGGCAGCCCCTCATTTAATTTTAAGTAACTTAAATTTAAACATTGACAGTGCAAGTCCAGGGTGAGGACAAAGTTCCTGGTGGGGTCTGGACTACACAGGTGTGGGCATTTGTCAGAACTTACGTACTGGTACCTGTAGGACTTGTGAATCCCACTGTGAGTAAATTTGACCTAAAACAGATGGACCTGGAACTCTAGTTGGAGATGTGTGTGTGGCAGTGTTTGGATTGAAGTCTAATAATGTCTGCAACCTAAACGCGTCCAGGAAGAAATGACGGGCCAATGGACAGGTAGCAGGTAGATAGGTGGACAGGTTTGTGGTGAGAAAAACGCAGCCTGCGCTAACTGAAATCTGGACAGTGAGTAAAGGGCTCCGCAAGAAAACGCTGAAAAGCCCCGAGTGTGATCGAGGCCCAGGGCCTCCTGTGACTCCTGCGGTACCGGCCCAGCAGAGTAAGCGTCCAGCCTGTGCGCGTGAGCTTGATGTGGGACAGGACAGTCTGGGCAGGATGTGCTTCGGTCGGGGTGGGTGGGGTCAGGCCACTGGGCACCAGGGGAGCCGTTGGAGGTTCTGGCATTACCTGGGGGGTGGGGCACATTCCAGACACTTTGTCATTTCCAGGCCCAGAAAGGGGCGGCCTTCCTCTTCCTGTGGCCTCTGCCCCCTGTGGAAGGCTGCACTCCTGGGTCTGTGATGCTTGTAAGTCCGGTCAGTTGAGGCATGGCCGCTGAAGGTCCAGTCACTCACCAAAGGGCTCAGGGGTGTCTGAGTGGCCTTGGCTCTGCTGTCGCTCGCCCTGCTTTGCAGCAAATGCCATTTGCAAGGCAGGTCGCCGCCCTCTACAGTTTGTCTCCTCCTTAGCAGACCCAGCGAGGACCTTTCCTCGGCAACCCAGGTGTGGAGGAAGGTGGCCAAACTCCAGACTGTTAGAAGCCGGCTGCAACTGGTGGGACCATCCAGTTTCTTCCTGTGTTCTCCAGGGCCAAGGGGGCAGGATGACCCTGCCTTCAGGGGCCACCCTCCAGCCAGTCCGCTCCCCCGAGCATGTAGGACAAACCCCAGACAGGAACCGGCCCCCTGGGATCAAGTTCCCCGAGAGTCCTTGGAGGGCGTGTCCAGTCCAGTCCTGACTGCCAGACTCCCTTGAGCCTCCTGGGGCCTCCTGTCTCCACTGCCGCCCGCGTCCGGGGGCTGCAGCACAGGGGGCCCCCTCAGGTGCCGTCCTCGTCCCACCTGGCAGGCGGGTGGCTGCGGGGATGGGACCCCCTCTCCTCTGCCCATTCTCTGCTGGCAGGTGGGAACATAGGCAGGTGGACACTGAGACTTGGAGCCTCGAGACTCCCGCAGGCTGCTCTGCTCACCCCCGGGAGACAGCCACCCACCCCTTGCGCAGCCAGGGCCACAGTGCTGGGTTCGGGAGGCCTGTCCGTCCCGCAGGCCTGTGCACTTGCCTGGAAGCCCCGCTGGCCCTCAGGGGAGAAAGCTCGGCCCGGGGGTGCAGGTGTCCGGGACACATGTCCCTCAGGCGTCCCCCCACCAGAGCTCAGGCCCACAGCCAGCCTGGTCTGACATCACCGCACCCCTCTTTGACTGTCCCCGGGTGGCTGCAGGCGCCGCCCCACCTGAACCTGGAAGAGGCACGAGGGCCACGGGGGACCCAGAAGCCCTGTGCCTGTTTGGGGAGGCCACAGACACCCGCTTCTAAGTCCAGGGACCCCACGGGAGCTACACGAGGAGCTGGGTTTTCGACAAAGCTGGGCCAGTGAGCTCCCCACCCAACCCCGTCCCACCCACCCGGCCCTGCTGCTGACCAGCGGACACTTGCTCTGGTGTCCCTGTGGCACCCGAGCTTATCCCTGGGGGTGCTCCCTGGGGAGGGGTGCTCCTGGGGGAGGGGTGCTCCCTGGGGGAGGAGGTGCTCCCTGGGGAGGGGTGCTCCACGGGGAGGGGTGCTCCACGGGGAGTGCCTCTCTGGGCTGTTGCTGAAGGATGGTTCCTGTCCTCCCCTCACCTGACTGACCAGAAGGCAATGCTGGGGCCTCTTCCCCAGCTCCCACATTGACCCCAGGCTGGGACCCTGTCTTTCTGAAAGGGCGGCCTGCTGCCTGGTGACCTGCCCTGAGACCTGTGCACAGTGCTTGCGGTGTGTGCAGGACGGGCTGGGGAGCAGCTGGCCCTGCCCCGTGTGGACAGCAGCTTGGCCGGGGCTGGGAACATCTGGACATGAAGGCTAGTGGCCCAGCCACCTAGGCTGGACCCCATGGCCCCATGCCCTGGACCAGGACCCCACCCGCCAGTCCCTGGTGGTGAGGACCAAGCAAGGGAGCGCTGCAGCTCCCAGTTCACAAATGAGGAAACTGAGGCCCACAGGGCACTGGCACCGCGCTCTGCCAACAGCTCTGCAGCCAGGCCTCCGACCACACGCCCCGCGGGGCTTCCCCTGGAGACGGTCGGGAAGCCCATCCACGAGAAAGCCCAGGGACTCAGAAGGGCATGAAGTTCAGCCCCTCCGGCCACTTTCCAGGGGCCCACCTGGGTCTGTGGTGGGGTCGGAGCCCAGGGAAGTAAGTGTGCGCACACGCTCACCCGCGCTCACACACACACTTTTTTCCATAAACTGGTGTGTGGTGTCGTGTATGTCTGCAACCTGCTCACTCCCCTGCCCTCTGCCCGTGTTCTGCTGTCCACACTGCGCCCCCGCCAGCCCTCTGCCCACCAGCGCCTGGGCCGCCACCCGAGGGGCTGCACGAGCTCCCACTCCACAGGAACCGAGGCCGGGGCGTTCAGGGAGCCCTCAGCGCTCGGCCCGTCCGCAGGTTGGATTTGAACATCCGGGTGGAGAGTGAGGTTGGCCATCTCTTCACATGCGCTGTGCCCGTTTCCTTTCTGGGTTCGGCCTCTTCTTGCCCTTCGAGGGAAGCATGACTTACGCCGTAGACAAAATGTTCTCCTGGGCCCTGCCCCTCACCTGCCCTCCCAGTGCAGGGACACTGGTGGGGCTGGGCGGTGCTGAATGAGCCCTCGTTGCCCAAGAGCTGGGCACATGTTGAAAGGGGTCTGTGGACTGAGCCAGGCCTGGAAGAAAGCAGGCGACCGCCTCCCCAGGGAGGGTCGAGCCAGGGGACGCTGAGTCATGGGCAGCGGAGCGAGGGGGCAGGGGTCGGCTGCTGCCCCAGAGCCCAGCTCTCCCGGCAGCCCCCCGGGGCGGGTAGCTGCTCAGCGTGGCCTCAGTTTCTCCATCCTCTGGGCAGATTCCCATCCACCGCACGGGGGTCCAGGCAGGCTCACGTGTGCACCTGCGGGACTTTATGGCCTCCGTGAGGTTCTCAGGACCTGTCCTCACCAGAGCTCTCCTGACACCCGGGCAGCCTCCCCTGGGGACATTTCTGGGCTCCCATCTGGGTGCCGGGCGGGGTACCTGCCGTGGAGGGGTGCGAGCTCTCCCCACCCGCAGTCGGGTCCCTGGCTGGAGGGGCTGCTCTCCACCTGCCCCCTTCCCTCTTCTGGACGCTGCCCGCTCTCAGTCTCCTGCCAGGGTGGACGGGCTCTGCGGACCGAGTGCTGAGCGCTCAGAGCAGAACTGCATTCTGTTGAATGTGCTGACAAGGCTCTCAGGTTCCCCAGTGCTGTGTCAGGTGCCCGAGGGAGGGGCAGCTCTGGCCGTCCTCACCAACCCTCCGTCTCCTCCTAGCCCAGCCAAGAGCCCACCGGGAGCAGAGAGGAGGCCATGTGGGCCTCTGTGTCTCCCCCATGTGCCCCTGCCCTGGTGCTCTGCCCGGATGTCTGCTTCCTGTGGCCAGCTGCCCACTGGCCGGGTGCTGAGGGTCCCGCCACTGTCCTGGAGGCGGCCAGGGGCTGAGATCCCCTCAGGCCTGTGCCCCGCGGGCCTCCCTGCGTGGAGCTGAGCACACAGGGCTCCTCGCCCAGGGCCCTGACCCGTCGAGGTGGGGTGGGCTGGAGGATGACCTCAAGGGGGGTTTGCTGAGCAGAGTTTACATCAGGCTTGTTGGCAGTTGGTGCTATACAGGAATAACTGTGAATGTTCCCCTGCCCCCAAGTCCCTCTGTGGTCGTGGACTCTCCGAGCCTCAGTTTCCCCAGGGAGCGTCCCTCAAGCCCATGTGCCTGGGTCCCAGATCTCCGACACCTGCTCCTCCGCAGATGGGCACCTTCGGGGCCCCAGGAGCCATGCTCCAAGGTGGCTGGGGGTGGGGTGTCGCAATCAGAAGGGAGCCGTCCCCTGGGGGTCAGTGTCACGCAGGAGTCCTGGGCCCATAGCCTGAGTCACACCTGCCGGCCTGCCCCTGTGGCAGCTCCCGCAGGCGCGTTCCCGCCCAGCACCTCACCTGTGTGACCTCTCAGATGGGCCACGGCGGCCCTTCCCAGAGTGACAGCCGTGAGCCATAAGTGACTACTCCAACCTGAATCAATTAAATCAAGTGCCGTGAACACTTGGTCCCCAGGGGCACCAGCCATGCTTCCAGGGCTCAGCGGCCGTGCGTGGCTGGCGGCCTGGGGATAGGACCGTGCAGACACAGAACCCGTCCGTCAGCTCTGGGCGGCACTGCCCTCTGGGGAGGCGGCACTGCCCTCTGGGGAGGCGGTGCTGTCTCGCTCTGCGGCTGGGGAGCGGGGCTCAGAGGCTTCCCTGCAGCCTGCCAGCTCTGCTCCTCTGCCCATTGGGCGGCCCTGCCTCCTCTGTGTCCCCAGGGCCCCTTCCTCGGCCGGGACAGGTGCTGTGAGGAGGGGCAGCTCTGGGCTGAGAGGTGGCCCGGGTCCTGCAGGCATCACCGTTAGAAACTCAGCTGTGGGAGCGAAGAGCACCCTGCTCTGCCCAGGAGGGGCTGGAAAGCTGACCCCCCAGGCCCTGCCGACCCCCCCTGGCTCGGAGGGTGGAGCCTCAGGCGGGGCCCCCGTTGTCCCATCAGAACTCAGCCCGAGCACCCCAGGGCCCGGGAGCCAGGGCTCCAGCTCAAAAAGGAGAGCAGGCCAAATGGATTCTCTCTTTCCTTTAGGAATTTGGAAAAGGAAATATGGAAGGAATGTGCCGTCAGCAGAAGGAATGAGAGCAGAACAATTGTGAAATATGAGGCTCCAGGGAGAGGTTGAGGACAGACAGGACGAGCAAGGCGGAGCTGAGGCTGGGAGGAGGCCGAGGCACAGTTCTCAAAGTGGGCACCGGGGACCCTGCGGGCGCCCCGGGGTTCTCCTAGGCATCATGGCGCTGAGACGCCATGGAGACGCCATCTCCTAGGCATCATGGCGCTGTTGCCTCCCCTCTCCTGTCCCCTCAGGAGTGTGGGCTCTCCAGGGCCACTTGCCGAGTGATGGCAGGACAGCAGGGTAGGGAGGATGGTGCCGTTTCCCGTCTAGCCAGACGGCAGAGGCCCCACTCCTAGCTGTGTGTTTTTTCTTTTTGGGGAAATCAGTGCTGGTTCAGAGGTTATGTTACCAGGTAAATGGGCTTATTATTGTTATTTACAAATAAATGAACGTGAAAGCAGTTCTCAATTTAAATTTCCATCGCAGAAAAGAACGAAACAAGAGCTGTTAGGGGTTCTCAAAAGGTTTTAAGAGTTAAAGGGGTTCTGAGGCCACAAAGTTGGAGAACTGTTGGTGAAAAGCAAAGCAAAGACCCACCAGGAGGGAGGGCTGCCCCTCCCCCGGCCACGGTCCCACCAGCCACATGTGTCCTCGTGTGGCTGGAGTTTGTGTCTTTTCCTGTGGACCCCCCCATCGTGCCCCCTCCTTTGCAGGTGGTGCTGGCTGGTCCACGGGGGAAGTAGCAGGTGGACACACCAGGTCCTGGGGAAGGAGTTGGGGAGGGCAGTCCTGCCTGTTGGGCTAGGAGGACATTTCCCAGTTGGAGGGAAAGGATGAGAGAAAGTTCCAGCCAAACAAGCTCCAGTGGGCAGTGGAGCTGACTGCGGGCCCGGCTGGCTGACGCAGGGGAAGACAGTGAAATACGTGCGGCCCTCACCCTACACTACCCCCACCCGACACTTTCCGGGCCACCTGCAAGTTTTGTTTTCAGGGTTTCTCTGTCTTGGGGTTACAGTGATGGCAGGGAGCCCTTTGAGGCAGAGACTTGGGGACAAACACCAGGGAAATGTTAGTTTTTGAGGTGCGGGAGCCCAGCCTGCCCTCAGAAATAGCTGCTGAGCTGGTGGTCCCCCACCACTGGCCCCCGGCAGGACACAGACACACCTGCGGCGAGGGATGGACAGTGGCCCCCAGGGCCGGGAGGACATCTCTTTGGGCCCACCAGGCCGGGTCACGGGGCCGGCGGGTACTTGGGCATTTGCCAAGGCTGGTGTTGCCGGACTCATCGAAGAGGACTCCCTGGCCCTCCGGAGGGAGGCTCCTGGGATGCTCTACGGGGTTGTCCCTCCGGTCTCTGGCCTCTGACGGAGCGGTCAGACGGGAAGGGCCAGGAGCTGCCCTGGATGGCGGGGAGAAAGAGCAGTGGGAGGGCTGTGCCCGCTCTGGCTGGGGACGTGCTTTGGTCGCAGGACCCGGACGCCCAGGCTTGTCAGGGAGCAGCGGTGGCAGGGACTCCCCAGCCACCCGCAGAAAGGAAACGAGCAGCTGGAGGGAGCCCCTGGGCCCCGGGCTGCAGAGCTGCTGCTGTGGAGTTCAGCTTCCTGGCCCCTCCCGGGCCACGTGCCTGGCGGGCAGCCCTACCGCTCATTCTTGGTCTCCCCCCGGGCCTGGATGCTAGCTGCAGAGGGGCAGGGTTCCAGGCGGAAAAGCCAAGGGCTCCCTGGACAAACCAGAGTCGCCCCGGGCCAACTGGGACAGGATTCCAGCAAAACCTCCTGCGTCTCCTGTGTCGCTGCTGCCCACGGCCTCCTGGGCTGGGCTGGGCGGAGGAGCCAGCGAGGACCTCCCCTGCCAAGACAAGAGTGGCCGGGGGCAGAGAGGACGCCAAGGTCACGTGAAGACTGGGGAGGGGGCTGCCTGCTACTTCCTCATCTCTGAGGTCCCCCATCTCCCACGTCAGATAAAACCCAAGTGCCCAACGCGCAGTAAAATAATGATGGACCACAGTAGACCCATTACGTGTTAACATAAACGACATTTTTAAGAAAAAATAGCTATATTCTTAAAAAGAGTCGGGAGATAAATAGCATTATTTTACATTGTTGCAGATCTCCTTAATGTTTGGGCGTAAAAGAAAGCTGCTAGTTTCTGCTACCTGCTCTTGTGTTCAATTCTATGCCCCTGTAGCCTCTGGAAAATTGCACTGGGGATTCAGAGCAGAGAGTCCAAACTGAAACAGCGCTCCGTGTCACTCTGTGCGTGGGACACTTTGACCCCACGGACCTGTGAAAGGGTGTCACTTGCTCCTGGGGTCCCCAGTTCTCATCTGGAGAACTGCTGCTCTAAGATATTTAATTTACACAAAAGAAGCAGGAAAGAGGAAGTAAAAACCAGAAGAGCAAAAAAAAACATGAAACAAATAGAAAACAGGCAGAAAAGTGTACACTGGGTCCGACGACGTGGACATTCACCACGACACAAGCAGCTCGAGCTCCCTGCCCCGCCAGCGCCTGGCTGCGTGCCTGCTGGGGCCGCGTCTCCCCAGGGCACTCACCTCCTCTATTCTGTGCCCGTGTGCACGCCCCGTGCCGGCCTCAGGGGCTCTGCTTTTGACAATTTGTCTTCCATGGGCAGTTACGTGCTGGGCTCAGAGGCCCTCTTCCTTCAAGGGCTCATTGGCATTGATTGGCGCCTTCTGCACGCCAGGGTCTGTGCTAGGAGCTCTCAGACTCACCGTGTCCTTTCTTCGTCTCTCCTGCACCTCAGAGTGCACAGGTGTGCCTGTGCTGGGCCCAGCTTGGGCGATTCAACGAGCTTTCGACGAGCCCCTCAGCAGTAGGGGTGGATCACAGGGTCCAGCAGGACAGTCTACAGGCTTGACTTACTGACGGAAGAACTGAGGCCCGGGCGTGGGGGTGAGAAGGCCCCCGAGGGGAAGCTGAACAGGCTCACTGATCCCGGACCTTCACTGGCCATGGATGCACGTGCAAGCCCTTGGGACACTGTTTTCAGAGGTGCCTTGCCAGTCAGAGCCCTGGGATGTAGAAACCATGTCACGGGGTGGGTGTGATTCTCCAGGTGGGGCTCGAAGGCCTGGCTGAGCCCCAGCGTGCCCGCTTCCTGGTCCACGAGCCTGTGTTTCCTGTCCGTGCAGGGTTTGTGCCCCCGTCAGATGGCTCTGGGAGTCTCCTGGGGGCAGGAGGGGGCCCAGGGCCTATGGCTGCAGCACCCCAAGCTCCATGCGGTGCTCTCCCTGTGTCTAAACCCCCCTTTTTATAAGCACTCCAGTCACACTGGATTAGGGCCCACCCCAGTGACCCCAGCTTAACCTGATGACCTCTGTAAAGGCCCTGTCTCCAGGCAAGGTCACCTTCTGAGGAACTGGGGGTTAGGACTCCCAAGAGATCTCTTTTGGGGGATACAGTTCAACTCCAGCAGCTGTCTGGTGACCTTATGTGACCCCCAACCACACTTCCTGGGGATCTTTACTCCCCCCTCCAATGGTTCACTGAGTCCCCCTTCCACAGGGCCCACCTCCCTGACTCAGCCCTGACTCAGCCCCGGGGGATACAGCAGGCTGCTGCCACTGCTGTGTGATGGAGGACAAGTGGGGTGACGTCTCTGTGCCTTGGTTTTCTCATCTGTGAAGTGGGGCCAGACCCCACTGAACAGTGCCGGCCAAGCCCCCAGGCAACGTGGGCCCCCATCAGGAGGAAGAAAGTGCGACGTTCCAGAATTCCTGCTAATTCCCCCGGTCCCTGCCCTGCCGCCTTCTCCGCGGCGCCTGGGTGGTCCCAACTGCACAAGCTGGAGCTTTCGCCCGCGTGGTTAAAAGTATTGAAATGGCTCCAGATCACCTTTGTCACAGAAAGTGTTTGATCAGCCATTTTCTCACCAGGGCCATTGCGGGGGGTGGGCGGCGGGCAGGAGGCTTGTGTCTCAGCACTTCTGCGGCCAGGTTTCCTGAGTCAACAGAGCCTGGCCACCGAGCATGGCTCGGACCAGGTACCCGCGATTCTGTGGGCATCTGGCAGCTTCCCATCTGGTCCTCGAACTGTAATGCGACCACGACCAGCAGCCCCAGTTCACAGGTGGGGAAGCTGAGGTCCAGAGAGTCTGAGCAACTTGCCCACAGTCACCCCAGACATACTGCTCATCTGACCCCATCCCGACCGTGCCCTGTGCGCTGAGGACCACTGAGACCCTCTGGGCTCCAATCACACAGAGAATCAGGCCAGGAGCCCCACCTGATCCCGGGGCTTGGGGGGAGTGACCCTACCCAGGAGGATGAATGTGGCCCCACTCCCCTCAGGCACCCCCCCATCTTTCTAGTTCCCCCCTGCACCTGACCAGCTCACAGTCGGTGCTCAATAATTGCTGGCTGTTGTGAAGCGAAGGGAGCAGAGAGCCCCTGGAGACACGGCTCGCACACCCAGGAGGAGAAGGAGGGGTGCGGCCGATCAGTCTGGGGCTCGCGGGCAGCCTCTTGGTGGCTGGGTTTGGCTCCAGAACAGCCTCCGCTGAGCCGAGGCTGCAGCCGCCCCTGGGCAGGCGCCCACCCCCATGTGTCGGGAAGGGAGCCTGGCCAGGTGGCTGCGGGGTCCCGGACTCACACCCAGGTTCAGTAGGTCAGGGTGGCTTCCTGAGGGGCTCTGCTGCAGGCAGCCAGTAGGAACCCCTTGAGAACCAGACACAAGGGGGCTGCCTGGTGAGAGCTCAGGACCCGCCCTCCCGCCTTCCCCATCTGCCCCCAGGTCCCCACCAGCATCAGGCTCTGAGCCCCTGGCCCTGCTCCTCCCCGCGACCTTCACTGGCTTCTCCCGAAGACCCCCTACACCCTGATTCCTGCTGCAGCTGCCCCTCAGAGCCCGCCGCCCGCTCTCCCAGGCGACGCCTGTAGTGACGTCTCGGGTGGAAAGTGGTGGGGAAGGGGCCTCGAAGCCTGGGAGCCCCCTGGTGTCTCAGGCCCCGTCTCTCCAGGGCGGCCAGGCTCAGGGGTCCAGGGCACTGGGAAGATGGGATGTCCCCTGGCCCCCCTCTGGGAGCCCCAGTCTGAACGGACAGGTCCAGCAGGCAGCCTGAGGCCTCACCCCCGCCCCGGCCTGTGCTCCCCAAGTCTGGGCCTCTACCAGTTCCCGGGCACTGAGGAGGGCTGGGGGCTTGGGCAGGGGCCTGTCAGGAGCTGGACAACATGTGCCTGTGGCCCCTTCCCCCCTGGGATGAGCCTGGGCTGGGGGGGCTCCCACAGTGGGGGGGCACTCCGGTCACTCACTGTCCCCTGGGGCCCGGCTCTTCCTGCCCTGTGGGATTTGGACAGAGCCCAGAGCCCATCAAAGAGGCCGTTCCTTAGCCCAGTGGGCAGGTACGGGTGGCACCAGGCACTCAGCCATTTGTCCTGAAAACAGGCCCCAGGTGTTCCCGAGACCCTGCGGCTACGAGCAGAGCCTCTGCTCCTTCCCACCGGGATTTCACTCGTGTGTGCGTGTGTGTGTGCGTGCACGCGTGTGTGTGTGTGTGTGCGGAGCAGAGCCTCTGCTCCTTCCCACCGGGATTTCACTCGTGTGTGTGTGCGTGTGTGTGTGGCCACTGGGGTGAGGGGAGGGGCCTGGGGGTGGGCACATGGGGACCCGGGAGGTGGGCAGGACAAAGGAGGCACCCTCAGTGGTTTCTGTCTGTCTGCTCGGGGCTGTAACAGCACATCAGAGGGGGCAGCTTAAACCACAGACATTTGTGTCTCGCTCTGGAGACGGGTCGTCCAGACCAAGGCGCCGGCAGTGTCTGGTGAGGACCCGCTGGTCTCTGCACACCTTCAACAGCCCTATGAGGTCCACCCTGTGGGCTCTGTTTCACAAGTGAGGAAACAAACGGAGGCCCTGAGAAGTAGGTCACATGCCGGTGTGTATTAAGTTAGAAGCGGTCGGAGCAGGGACGCTGGCCCAGGCTGGCGACTGCTGGGCAAACGGATGGCACAGCAGCCATCTGGTGCCCATGCTCTCCTGAGCTGCAGGTCTTTGGAACCTAGAGCGTCTTTCAGACACAACCCCGCCCAACCACAAGGCCTGGGGTCTCCGCTGTGGGCGTGGCCTCCCTGTGAGTAGCAGCCGCAGCTCTGTTGTTGTTCAGTCACAGAAACCGGCATGTAAGGAAACCGTTGTGGAATTAGTTCCATATTCTCTGTAGACGAGATCTTTCAAAACAAGAACTCTGGGCGGCTGCAGCCTGGCGAGGGTCTGGATAATGTTTAAGTGCTTCCCTGCGATGCTTCGTGGACCCAGGAAAGGCCGGGTCAGTGACTGATCACTGCCCGAGAGGGTGGGGAGGACAGAGGACGGCAGGAAAAATACCTTAAAAAACCCTGGGTCGGGCTTCCCTGGTGGCGCAGTGGTTGGGAGTCCGCCTGCCGATGCAGGGGACGCGGGCTCGTGCCCCGGTCCGGGAGGATCCCACATGCCGCAGAGTGGCTGGGCCCGTGAGCCACGGCCGCTGAGCCTGCGTGTCCGGAGCCTGTGCTCCGCAACGGGAGAGGCCACAACAGTGAGAGGCCCGCATACAGCAAAAAAAACAAAACCATACCTGGGTCTTCTCAGTATTTCCCCAAATCCCAGCTAAATTCTGGGGAGTGGCGAGAGCTGTCTGTAGCACTCAGAGCCGTCAAGGGGCCTTTGTGTGAAGTTCTAGGCCGTGACCAGCTGGTGTCTTCTTACTGAGCTCCGTTAGGTGGTGGTGCGGGAGCCTTCAGAAAACCTACATGGCCCCGCGGCCAGGCCTATCTACAGAGCCGTGTCCCGGCGTGGCATGGTGTGCTGTGGCGTGGCTGGCGTGGTGTGGCGAACGTGCAGAGCCTGCCGGACACGCGCTGAGCCTGCCACGGGCAGCAGGGCACAGGCTGTCCTGGCTGAGCCACCACCTCGCTGAGCTCCGTTTTGTCCAGACCTCTGAGGGGCTCTCTGCACCCACTTCACAGCAGGATCTGACCGTTTTAACTGACCGCCCCCCCCCAGGGACCCCCTCCTCCAGGAAGGGGAGACGTGGTCTTCAAGCCCCGTGTAGTGCTGCTGTCTGGGGCTCACGATCTCGGAGATGCAGCCCCAGGGGCCGGCAACAGGGATGCCACAGACCTGCGCGTGGCCCACGGCCTTGGGAAAGCTGGTGGGGACCAGGCGCAAGGACACTGACGGCTGCCTGGAAACAGTCCCGTGGTGTGTGGCCAGTGAGGGGAGTCGGCCCAGGCACAAGGCTGGGTCCCAGCAGCCCCTCAGCACGCAGACACCCCTGGTGCTGGGCTTTGTTCTGGGGACTGCTTGAGCCGTCGTCACCACTGTCGGCCCTAGAAGGCTCCCCAACCCTGGCTCTGTGCCAACGCTCAGCCAGCAGGGCCCCCGGCAGGGCCACAGCCCAGCCTGTGTGCTGGGTCTGCTCAGGCTGCTGGTTCAGCTTCACCGGGGGACCGCGGCCTACAACCTGGGCGGGGCCTTGGCCAGGAGGACACACAGTTAACCGAGTATCTGCAGTCCCCACCCCCACGTGGTGGAGGTTCTGGGAAGGGAGGCTGAGGCTGCCCTGGGCCGGGTGGCCGCCTTTCCCGCGGGCAGAGGCAGGGCAAAGTCCACTCCCGTAGTCAGCTCAGATGGCCTTCTGCTGCCCAGGCTGCGTGGGCAAGCACAGGTGCCCCTGCTGGTCACACACACACACACACACACACACACACACGGGGCATGCGGACACACACATACAGGACACATAGACACATACACACATGGGCACACACACACCCAGCTCAGTGTTATAACATGACCTGTCCCACCCGGCTGGTCTGGGCTTCTGTAAGCTGGGCACCGGGCTGTGGGTGTCCATCCTGACCTGCCAACCTCCTGGGGGCCGTCACGATGAATTCTGGGTGCGCACCAATCATCACGGCTGGAAATTCTGAATCTGGAAGAGAAGAGCAAGCTCCAGGAGGCGCTGGTGGGGGCGGGTGCGGAGCTGGGCATCCACCCTTGGTCTCCCTTTCAGCCCCCACCCCCCGGGACGCCACCTCTCACCCTCCAGACAAGTACCTTGAAAATCCCAAACCAGAGTCACTCAAGTATTAAACCAGGCCCTCGAGATGAGAAAGAGGGGGCCCCTCCTGTTTTATCTGATGCCAAAGAGGAGACCCCGACAGCGTGTGGGTTACACGCCAGCTCCAGGGAAGGAACAGGCTCCTTGCGCTGGGCCGGGGAGGTGGGAGGGGTCCAGGGACACCGTCCCCAGCCGGAGGGCCCAGCAGGCCCCTCCCTGCACCCGCTGCCCCATGAGGTGGGCAGGGCAGTGTCAGGGCAGCAGGAGGGGCCGGGGGGGCGCTGCTCGGCTGCTGGATGGGGCTAATCCCAGATAATTGCCATGGGGCGGGGGGCGGGGGGGCTCTTGGGGACGGAGCCGTTTCCTTTTCTTTGCACTTAGCTCTGTCGGATGACCCTGAAAGCACCTTGGTGAGGTCTTCAAAGGTCCCGAGAGAGCATTCGGACCCTGGGAAAGCTGGGCCTGAGCGGTCAGGAAACCCGATCAGGCCCCTAATTGC
Source organism: Pseudorca crassidens (assembly GCF_039906515.1). Classification (NCBI taxonomy): domain Eukaryota; kingdom Metazoa; phylum Chordata; class Mammalia; order Artiodactyla; family Delphinidae; genus Pseudorca; species Pseudorca crassidens. Next base: position 146,426 of record NC_090310.1, on the reverse strand, counting down.
CTGGTGGGGATTAGCGGGGCCCCGGCAGCCCCTCCTCCAGGTGAGCACTCCTACCACCCTGCCAGGACCACCCTCCCAAGAGCGGGGTCTCCTTTGAGCCTGGATTAGTCCAGACAAACAGATTAGTCTCTGGGGGCCTTGAGAGGCCTGAGGCCCCCCCACAACCCAGGGCCCGGGTGGACAGATTGCAGGCGGGGCAAGGAGGGAGCTGCATGTCGTTTAGATGGGGGGCGGCTGCCCACCCTCAGCCCCATGTGGGCCCTGAACAGAGCCTGAGGGCTTCCTCTGGTCCTGGCTCACCTGCGGATCGCCCCCCAGCCCCACCAGGCGCAGCTGATCCGCTCAGCCTGGCCCTCATCCAGCCCCTCCTCCTGGCTTCCCTCTCACCCCCTCCTTCCTGCTTCTCTGACTGAGGCGATAGCTTCCCAGCTTGAAGCCTCCCCTCAACCCCCCCATGACCACTGACCTTCCACCCTCACCCTGTTCTGCTTTCCAAAGACGAAAGGCCTCCATCTCCTGCGATGTTAATGGCCTGTTTGTTAATGTTTGTGCTACAAAGCACCTCCGTCTCTCAGCTGTGTATCTATTCTATCTATCAGCTGTCTATCATCTATTTATCTATCTAACTATCATCTGTCTATCTATATCTATCTTCTAGCCTTATTTTGTGACAGCTGGGGCCCTTTGCAGGGGATTCAGTTTTCAGGATGTGGGAGAAAGAGAAACTCTCTCTTTTAAAAAAAAATTTTAATTGTGGTTACAAAACACAATTAAAATTTACCACCTTAACCATTTTTAAGTGTACAGTTCAAGGGCATTAAGTACATTCACATTGTTGTGCAACCATCACCACCGCCCTTCTCCAGAACTTTCCACCTTCCCAAACTGACACTCTGTCCCCATTCAACATTGACCCCCGCTTCCCCTCCCCCAGCCCCGGGCCCCCACCCTCTACTTTCTGTCTCTGTGACCCTGACTCCCCCAGGGTCCTCAGAGAAGTGGGATCACACAGCGTCTGTCCTTCTGCGTCTGGCTTATTTCACTGAACGTCATGTCCTCAAGGTTCACCCGTGGCGTAGCAGGCGTCAGAATTTGCTTTCTAAGGCTGAGCGATATTCCATTGTGTGGATGGAGCACACTGTGTTCACCCATCGTCCACTGGTGGACACCTGCGTGGCTTCTAACTTTTGCTCATTGTCAATAATGCTGCTGTGAACATGGGTGTGCAAATATCACTTTGAGATCCTGTTTCCAGTTCTCTTGGATACACACCCAGTTGTGTGATTACTGGATCATGGGGTGATTCTATTTTTAATTTTTGAGGAAACTTATACCATTTTCCAAAGCAGCTGCACTATTTTACATCCCCACCCACAGTGCACAAGGGCTCCAATTTCTCCACATTCTTGCCAACACTGGTTATTTTCCTTTTTTTTCATCATAGCCATCCTAATCTCATTGTTTTCACCTGAATTTCTGTAATGATTAGTGATGTTGACCATCTTTTCACATACTCATTGGCCATTTGTATATCATCTCTTTGCAGAAATGTCTGTTCAAATCCTTTGCCTATTTTTTTTATCAGGTTGTTTGATTTTTGCTGTTGTTGAGTTGTAGGTTTTCTCTATATATTCTGGTTGTCACCCCCTTATCAGATATGTGACTGCAAATGTTTTCTCCCATTCCGTGCAGTTCTCACCACGTTGATAGTTTCCTTTGCTGTGCAGAAAAGTTTGATGTAGTCCTATCGGTTGACTTTTGTTTTCCTCACCTGTGCTTTTTGGTGTGAGAAACCCTCTGTGTCTGACTTCTGCGGAGCGTGGCTCAGGATCCTGGCTGGTCTCCCCCTTCCGCCATGAGGGAGCTTGTTAGTACCCAGACGCTTAATTAGCTGGCACATTAGATGTTTCCAAAATACCATTCCTTCTTGTTTATTTTTTCCTTCTCTGATCTCTGGAATACCTTGATACTCAGAGCAGGCCTTTGCTGCCTGCTCTCTCTGAAGACCCTCTGGGGAGAACATCTTGGCCCTACCAGGGGGCTTTGGGTGCCAGCTCTTCCTGGGGGAGAGGGGTCAGGCCCAGGGCCAGCCATATGAAAGCCCAGCTGTTGGGGGCGGGCAGGTTGGGTGAGTACCAGGGTGGTCTGGAGGTGGGAGGGAGAGTGGGGCAGAGCAGCTTGAAGCCCAAGGGGTTTGGGGGGCCTGGCTGTGGGCCCAGCTGCCCCAGCACCCCACCACCCAGGAGCTGCAAGCCTGACTCTTTCAAAATGCCAGCTGGTCATGCAGCCTCATCCCCCCTCCTGCTGGGACCCAGAAACTCAGACAGCTGGCCTTGGCCCCACCTCGGGCCCTGGCACTCCCCAGACCCCAAGCAAGGAGGTGCTGGGACTTCAAAGAGGTCTGGGGACAGGCACAGACAGGGAGACGGATGCTCTGGGTGGGGCAGGCAGAGCCCTAGGGGGTGTGGCCCTCTCTGCAGTGCCTGTGCGTGGTTCAGGCTAAATGCCAAAGGGTGAAAAGCGGAGGGGAGGCGGGAGCCGACTCGGGCATCCCACAGATGCACCTTGTCCCCCTGGCAGCTGGTGCTTACCCCGCACACCACTGGGGGCCCCAGGTCGGTGGCTGGCTGGATCAGAGGCCCTGGGTTGGTGACCACGATAGTGGGGAGGTCATGGACGTAAGTGGTTCCCATCCTCGAGGCGAGACCTGCTTTTTAATTTTCATAAATTCTTTACCAGGTATCATCTGTGCATGAGCAGAAGAGCGCGCACATCCTAAGTGCACGGCTCCATCTTTTTAAACAAAATAAGCTCATCTGAGGAGCCAGCACCAGGTCAGGAAACTTGGCTACAGCACCCAGAAGCCCCTCCTGATGATTTCATTCAGAAATGTGTGCATTAATCTGTAAGACTTCCCACACCACCACACAGGGGGAGAGAACTTGACGAAGCAGAGCAGAAATGTCGGGGAGACCGTGGTGATTAGAGTTCTTGGGACATAGAATTGCATGGAGAGAAAACTCCAGAAGTTTTCAGAGTCCTCCTTGAGTACTCAGGAGATTGGTGCAAGTGAGAAAACTACCCAAGGCAAGGAAAAGAATAACCTGGTCAAGAATGGAGCCTGTTTTTACCAGTCAGGCTGGAACATCTAAGAATTCATAGCACTGGGGAGAGTACTAGAGGTCTAGCCTCAAGAGGGGAAAATATTACCAACAAGGTAAATTTTAAAATGTCTGGCATCCAACAAAAAACTAGCAGTCATGCAAAGAAGAAGGAAAATATGACTCATAATGAGGAGGAAAAAAATCAGTGAATTGAAAGTGACACAGAACTAATATGGGTGTTAGAATTAGCAGACAGACATTAAAATAGTTATTCGCACTTTATTCCATCTGCACAAAAAGTTAATAGAGACATAGAAGATAAAGACCTAAATTGAACTTTTAGTAATGAAAAACTACAATATTTGAGATGAGAAATTATATGGAGAAAGTTTTTAAAAGGCAGATTAGACATCATAGAAGAAAAGATTAGTGCATTTGAAGACACACCAATAGGACCTATCAAAAATTAAATACATAGAGGAAAAAAATTAAATGAACAAAACAACTGGGCTTTGGGGCAACGTACATGTGACCCAACATGTGTGTCACTGGAATCCCTAAAGGAGAGGAGAGAGCAGAAAGAGGACAGAAAAAATATTTGAAGAAATAATGGCTGAAAAATCTCCAAGCTTGATGAAAAATATAAATCCATAGATCTAAGATGCTCAGTGAGTCATAAGCACAAGAAACATGAGGAAAACCACACGAAAGCATGCTACAAATTGCTCAAAACTAACTAGTGCTAAATGGAAAATCTTAAAAGCAGCTAGAGGAAAAAGTTTTATTGCGCACAGAGAAACAAACGTGACAGCAGATTCTCATTTGAACCAGTGAAGCTGGAGGACAGGGGAAGCAGCTTTAAATTATTGATATAAAATACCTGAAAGCCTTGAATTCTATACACAGTGGAAAAAATCTTCTTTTTTTTCTTTTAAAAGGCAAAATAGGGCTTCCCTCGTGGCCCAGTGGTTAAGAATCCACCTGCCAATGCAGGGGACGTGGGTTCAAGCCCTGGTCTGGGAAGATCCCACATGCTGCGGAGGAACTAAGCCCGTGTGCCACAACTACTGAGCCTGCGCTCTAGAGCCCGCGAGCCACAACTACTGAGCCCACGTGCCTAGAGCCCTTGCTCCGCAACAAGAGGAGCCACTGCAATGAGAAGCCCGCACACCGCAACGAAGAGCAGCCCCTGCTCTCAGCAACTAGAGAAAGCCCGCACGCAGCAACAAAGACCCAACACAGCAAAAAAAAAAAAAAAAAAAAAAAAAGTCAAAATAAAGACGATTCAGACATACAAAAGCTGAAAGAATTGATCTCAGTAGACTTGTACTTTAAGAAATGCAGACTTTCAGGCAGAAGGAAACTGGCATCAGATATAAACATGGATCTACACAAAAGAAAAGGATCAGAAATGGTAAACAGGGGTAAATCTATAAGATTGACTGCTATTCAAATCTCCTTAAAAGTGACTGAGTTTGGGGTGGGGCAGTGTGAAGAGTTCAGCAAAACCTTTTTCCCAGACAAACATTATTAAACTGGTCGAGATTAGCAAAGACAATCATTCAAAGTTTCTGGAGATGGACCAAAGGGCCGACAGACAATTGGGAGACGTTTACTCAGGAAAATCTACAGAACTTGGCAAGGAGAGTGCGGCTGTGAGAGCTGAGCTGTGGGGCGCCCGGCCTTGTGCTGCAGGAGGGCTACGCCAGGGGCCTGGCAGCTAACTGGGAGCACAGGCCTCTAGCTCTGCGAGACGGAGGGGTCACTCTGTGTGGGCTCAGCAGATCCCACCCCCAGCAAGGTCCACAGAAGAGCCCTACCAAGCAGGTGGTGGCGCCTGGCCTCCCACTCCAGCTGTTGCTCTGCAGGGAAGATCCAGGCAGAGAGGCCGGTGGAGAGCGCAGTACTTTCCCTCCCATGAACTCTGTTCCGCAGGAGGACTGTCCCGCTGGGCTCAGCTGTCGAGTGTCAGCTCCCAGCGTTCTGGTGTGGAAGGATTGTTCTGGGTGCATTGAGGCACCGGTGAGCACTGGCACCTCCCATCCTGCTGGGCTCTGAGTGGCCAACGATCTGGGCTGGGTGCTGGAGGCACCTGTCACTACCCCTGCCCTCCCCGTAGCTCCGATTCCGTGGTGAGGGTCTGGGTGGGGCAGCTGGTGAAGAGCGAGCTCCTCCACCCCCACCTCCTGCTCCGAAGCACAGAACTTCTGCCCAGGGGAGGGTCAGAGCGAGGCTCAGAGACTGCCAACAACTTTCCCTTGCCAAAGGGCCTGACCTTATTTGGATTTGGGCTACAGAGCAATTTGGGCTCCAGGGCATCACGAAAACAATAGAGCAATCAGCTAGCCACAGATTGGTGTGATACTAACAGAGGCAGGCAAGCCAGAAATTTAATGGCGAGATTATGGAAAAATACAGTCAGAGACAGCCTGGCTAAAACTTGAGTCATCCGTGGTGGTCTGTTAGGCTGTGTGGAAGCTGAAACTGCACCCTCTGGAGTGACAGAGAGGGGACTGCCTTGGGGGGGCCCAGATATTGTACTTAGCAGACAAAGACGTTAAAGAAACGACCACACGTATGTTCAAAGAAGTAAAGGAGGGCTTCCCTGGTGGCGCAGTGGTTGAGAGTCTGCCTGCCGATGCAGGGGACACGGGTTCGTGCCCCGGTCCGGGAAGATCCCACGTGCCGCGGAGCGGCTGGGCCCGTGAGCCATGGCCGCTGAGCCTGCGCGTCCGGAGCCAACGGGAGAGGCCACAACAGTGAGAGGCCCGCGTACCAAAAAAAAAAAAAAAAAAAAGAAGTAAAGGAAACCATGCTGAAAGACTTAAAGGAAGGCATGATGATAATGACTTACAAAATAGAGACTATAGGAAAAGACAGAAATTATAAAAAGAATCAAACGGAAATCTTGAGTTGGAAGTATAATAACCAAAGTGAGTGATTCACTAGAGAGGCTCAACAGTAGATCTGAGCTGGAGGAAGAAAGACTCAATGAACTTGAAGATAGATCAGTACAGATCATGTAACCTGAATAGAAGACAGAAAAAACAATGAAGAAAATGAACAGAGCCAGGGAGAAATGTGGGACACCATTCAGCAAACAACATATGCATAACGGGAGTACTAGAAGGAGAGAAGAAAAATATTTGAAGAGATAATGGCTGAAAACTTCCCAAATTTGATGAATAACAATAAGGACCCAAGAAGGATAAATACAAAGACATCCACAGCCAGACATATCGTAGTCAAAATGTTGAATTCCTGAAAGCAGCGAGAGAAAAGCAATTCATTATGTACAAGACAACCCCGATAAAATCAGAAAGAATGGAAATCAGAAGGCAGTGGGATGATATATTCAAAGTGCCGAGAGGAAAACACCGTTAACCAAGAACCCTATATCCAGCAAAACGATTTTTGTAAAATGGAGGTAAAATAAAGATATTCCCAGGTAAACAAACAGACAACAAAACAACAAGCAAATTTACGGTAGCAAAGCTGTCTTACAAGAAACGCTCACGTTTGTTTTTCAGGCTGAAGGGCAGCCACATCTGACAGTAATCCAAGTCCACCCAGAGCACAGAGAGCGCCAGCAAACGCAGTCATAAAACACAGTGTGATTCCATGTAGATTCTCCTTCCTGCCCTTAAGTGATCTAAAAACGCAATTGCACAAAGCAACATGTATAACATTTTACTGTAGGACCTATAGCTTACAGAAATGCCATGTATTTGACGGTGACAACACAAAGGAGGAGGGTGAAATGAACCTATATGATGCTGGAGGGCGACTGGAATCCTCAGGATGGAATGCAGGGGAGGGACGTGGTAAATAAAGGCAGACAGTTAAATGATTATTACGAGCATTGCTGGGTAGAGGTGCCCCAGTAATGAATAACAAGGGGGGGCAGGGGAGGAAATTTCTGTATCTTACTGGAAACGAGTTGTGTGAATCTGAAGCAGATTCTGAAAAATCAAGTTGTATATTGTTAGCCCTCAAGTAACCGCTAAAAAAGCTTTAAAAATGTAGATAGAGACATAGTTAAAAATAATCAAAGGAATTGAAATGATGATACACTAGAAACTGTCCACTAAATACAGATGGAGAACCAGAGGCACAAAATAGTAGTGAGACCCATGGAAAACACAATGTGAAGTGTCAGGGGTGAAGCCAATGGTACCCATATAGCATTCAGTGTGGATGGATTAAGCAATCCAGTCACATTCAGAGACTGTCAGACTGGACTTAAGGAATAAGTTGTCTACAGGAGACGCACTTCAGATTCAAGGACACAAACGAGTTGAAAGCGAAAGGATAGACAAAGGTGTGCAGAGCAAACAGCTGCCTCGGGGAAGCTGGGGCTCCTGTGAACATCACACAACATAGACAAGCACAGCCTGAAAGTTCCTATCTGGCCTTTACAGGAAAAGCTGGCCGACCCCTGCCTCACATGCCTACATTGCGAAAGAAGAAAGGACTTAAGACAGTGACCTCAGCTTCCATATTAAAAACTAGAAAAGGGGACTTCCCTGGCAGTCCAGTGGTTGAGACTTCGCCTTCCAATGCAGGGGGTGCGGGTTTGACCCCTGGTTGGGGAGCTAAGATCCCACATGCCTTGTGGCCAAAAAACCAAAACGTAAAAAAACAGAAGCAATGCTGTAACAAATTCATTAAAGACTTTAAAAATGGTCCACATCAAAAAAAAAAAATCTTCAAAAACTAGAAAAGACCAAATTGAACACAAAAATGCAAAAAGAAAGAACATAATAAAGTTACAGTGAAATGAATGAAATGGAAACAGAACAAGCAACAGAGGAAATAAAAGACACCACAGAATGGTTCTTTGAGAAGATTAATAACACTGATGAGCATCGAGATAGACTGATCAGAAAAAAAAAAGATACAGATTAACAACATTAGGAACAAGAGAGATGACGCCACCACAGAGTCTACAGATGTTCGGGATAACAGGGAGTCACGTGAACAGCGTTTCTTTTCTCTGGCCACATGGCTTGCTGGCTCTTCCCCAACCAGGGACTGAACCTGGACCACGGCAGTGAAAGCCTGGAGCCCTAACCACCAGGCTGCCAGGGAAGGCCTAATGTGGACAGCTTTATCCCAATGAACTCAACAACTTAGTTGAAAAGGACAAGTTCTTTGAAGGACACAAACTACCAAGTCTCACTCAGGAAGAAACAGGAACCTAAATAGCTCTGTATGTATTAAAGACCTTGAACCATGAGTTAAAAACCTCCGTAAATTCATGTGAAATTGGAAAGGACCTACAACAGCTCAAACAACTTCAGAAAGGAAGAACAAAGCTGGAGGTCCGCCGTCTCATGATTTCAAGGCTTATTATAAACCGATAGTGATCAGGACAGTGGGGTTTGGTGCCAAGGTGGGCACACAGGTGAATGGAACAGAGCAGAGTCCAGAAAGAGACCCACACACATGGACAATTGATCATCAACGTGGTTGCAGAGGCAGCACCACTGGGAAGGCACAGTGTTTTTAAACAAGGGATCTGGAGCAACTGGATCAGTCTCTATTTATATCTATATCCATCTGTCTCTCTATCTACCTATCTATCTATCTTCCATCTATCAATCATCTATCATTTATCTATCTATAGAACTTTGATCTATACATTACAGCACATACAAAAATTAACTCAAAATAGAATGTAGACCTAAATGCAAAGCTAAAAACTTCTAGAAGAACACATAGAAGAGGAAGTTTTGTGGCCTTGAGTTAGGCAAAGATTTTTTAGATATGACCCCAAAATCACAATCCATAAAAAGAAAAAGTTAATACGTTGACTTTATCAAAAGTATAAACCTTCTGCTCTTCAAAAGATACTGTTAAGGGCTTCCCTGGTGGCGCAATGGTTGAGAGTCCGCCTGCCGATGCAGGGGACGCAGGTTCGTGCCCCGGTCCGGGAGGATCCCACGTGCCGCGGAGCGGCTGGGCCCGTGAGCCATGGCCGCTGAGCCTGCGCGTCCGGAGCCTGTGCTCCGCAACGGGAGAGGCCACCGCAGTGAGAGGCCCGCGTGCTGCAAAAAAACAAAAGTAAAAACAAAAGACACTGTTAAGAGAATGAAAAGACAAGTCATAGACTCTGGAGCAAAATCTTTGACCTCTTGTACCTGATAAAGGACTTGTATTCAGGATATGTAAATTCTCTCAAAACTCAATAATAAAAATACAAACAACCCCAATAAAAAGAAAAGAAGATATATAAAAATAAGATCCACAGATGACAAAGAAGTACATAAAACGATGCTCCACGTCATTGGCTCTTGGGAAATAAAAGTGAAGTCTGTGTGAGATTTACTGCACGTTTATTAGGACGGTTAAGATTAAAAAGACTGACCACAGACGAGGAGAAACTGGGTCTCGCATACATCGTGGGTGGGAATACTTTATTTTTTTATTTTAATTTTTTTTTAGAAACTTTATTTTCCGTCAACCTATTTCCATTTTAAGAGTTTGTGGAAGAACAGCTTAAGACCGCTCGGTGGCGGTTCCTACCCACTCAGTGGCCTGAGCAGCGGGGAACCGCTGAACAGGCACAGAGGGCACCTGCACACCTTCGGACCAGTCCGCCACCTCAGGCTGAGCAGCAGGGAACTGAGGAGCTGGAACAGTCCATTCACCCTGAAATTCCTCCTTGGTCACAGCCTTCTCAGCTGCTGCCTGCTCTTCCTTTTCAATCTCTTCAGGATTTCTGTAGTTGTAGAGGTCAGGCATGACCTCCTACGGGTGTTCACGGGAGATGGTGCCACGCACGCGCAGAACTTCCCGGGCAAGCATCCACCACATCAGACCCACTGAGTGAGCTCCCTTTCTAGGATCTTACATCAGGATACATCAAGTTGGTCTGAAAACAGAATGGCCGAGTAATGCCTGAGAGGTCCAAGAGGAAGAAATAACGGAGAAAAGCAGAAGAAAACACAAGCCATTTTTAAAATGTTTTCCTCTCTCCTTAAAGCTTTCATATATTAAAATCATACATTTGTAGCAAGTATTATTATCAGACTCCACTCATTGGGCGAGAGACCCTTGTGGTGTTAGTGAAAAACTTGCCCCTCACATAGCACACTACCTACACTTGTGAGTTCATTGGCCAGTTGCCTCAACTCCAAGCTCTAACAATATGCTGAGGAATACTTTAAAAAAACACTTTGTAGGGACTTCCCTGGTGGTGCAGTGGTTAAGAATCCGCCTGCCGGTGCAGGGGACACGGGTTTGAGCCCGGGTCCGGGAAGATCCCACATGCCGCGGAGCAACTAAGCCCGTGCGCCACAGGTACTGAGCCTGCGCTCTACAGCCTGCGAGCCACAACTACTGAGCCCGAGTGCCACAACTACTGAAGCCCGCGCCCTTAGAGCCCGTGCTCCGCAACAAGAGGAGCCACCCAATGAGAAGCCCGTGCACTGCAACGAAGAGTAGCCCCCGCTCGCCACAACTAGAGAAAAGCCCGTGCACAGCAACAAAGACCCAAGGCAGCCAGAAATAAAACTAAATAAAGAAATAATTTAAAAACCAACCAAACAAACAAAAAAACACTTTGTAAAGCGGTCTGGCTGTTTTAGAAACTTGAACATATACCTGCCACGTGGGCCAGCTGTTCCATGCCTAGGGACTCACCAAGAGAAGTGACCATCGGCTCCTGCAAAGACTTGTACCCAGGTGCTCAGAGCGTCTTGGCTGTGGCGGTCCAGAATTGGACGGAGCCTGAATGTCCATCAATGGGCGAACATATCAACATGTTGCAGTGTGTTCACTGATGGAATAGTACTCAGCAACAAAAAAGAATGGGAAGGCACTGCACGATGAATCTCAGGATAATTAGAGGAAAAGCTTTCACATCACATGATTCTGCTTGTACAAGCTCTAGGAAACACAGACTAACGTAGCACGGGGTGATGGGCATGTCCATTAGTTTATTGTGGGGATGGTTTCACAGGTATGTTTATGTACAAATAATATACATACACAACATGTCACTTATCAGTTTTACACTTTAAATACATGTAGTTTATTGTATGAAAATGATAAGTCAATAAAGTTGTTTTTTAAAAAGCAAATTAATACTTCAAACTCATTGCTTCCTAATTATTTTACATTTTGCTATCACATATGCCATGGGTATGCCATGGGCAGGTAGTAAATATTTAGGCTTTCGGGCTGTATGATGGACATGGCTGTGTTCCTGTCAAACTTTATTTGATAAAATACGTGTAAGTCTGTGGCCTCAGGCCGAGGTTTGCAAACCCCTGTCCTGAGCTGGAGGACACGTAACCCCAGCATCCTGGGTGGGGTGGGAACCACTGGTGTCTCCTCCCAGCCCTGATCTCGGGGTCGCTCAGAGCTGGACCTCAGCCCTTCTGGGGCCAGGAGCGTTCATACCTTGGAGACCAGACATCACAGGTCTCGGCATCTCCGTGTGCGCAGATTGTGGGTGTCGATCAGCAGGCAGTCGGGGAAGAGGTTCTGTGATGGGTGGATGGGCCTGGCCAACCAGAGTGGCCACAGGGTCAAGTACTGGTGGGGAACACGAGACCAGGGCCTAGCTGGGCTATGGGGGATCTTCTCCCCAAGGCCCCCCGCCACACCAGGCCTTGGGGCACCCGTGGCTTTGGCCTTACTTTCTCTTTCCCTCGGGTGTGTGTCCTGAGCCACCACATGGCATCCTGGGCTCGTGCCCTGCCCCTGCCCACAGAGGCCGCCTTAGAGGCCGGGGATTTGGGAGCGGGGCCTGGGTTTGAGTCCTTCCCCTCCTCTTGCCAGTGCGGCCCCGAGCAGCGGCCACCTGGACGGTGAGTTCTGTGACCTGGAATGACTCAGGCAGACGGAGGGGCTTGGTTGGCCCAGCAGCCCCTGTGGAGGTTAACACTGAGGTCAGGATGTTGTATTTGGGGCTCCAGCCTTCCGGGCTCATTAGGGGCATCTGCTTACGAATGCCCACGTGGGCTAACTCCCCTCCTGCCCCCGCCCCTGGAATGAAGGTGGGGCGTTGGGGGCTCCCAGACACCATGCCAAGGGGTCCAGGCTGCAGAAGTGTTGGGAAGGGAAGGCGCCCCGAGGCAAACAGGTGGGGAGGCGAGGGCCGGCCCCTCCCTGTTGTCACCCAGCTCTCCCTCTGGGGGCTTGAGGCCCCTCCAGGTGCACGGCCACCTCCCGCCTGGCACTGGAGAGCGCTCGGCTTTGCAGGAAGAAGTGGCCCTGAGAGGTGAGTCAGAGCCCTGGCAGGGCTGCCAGCTCCGTGCGGAGGCCTGGGCTCTGCCAGGTGCAGCCCTGAGGTGGCACCAGGCCCCAGGGCCACAGGCCGAGAGGGCGCTGGGTGCAGGGCGGGCTGCACGGCCCCCAGGTGTCTTGCCCTCTATCCGGGCCCCCGGTGGGGATGTGTCCTCAAACACACACACATTCCACCGCAGTGAACACACACCTGGGCTTCCTGTGAGGAGAATCTGTCCTTACTTGCGGTGGCAGCTGGAAGTCGCCCGTGGTCTCTGGTCGAGCGCCGAGCCACCCCTTGGCCTGCCCCTCTCAGGAGAGCCATGTGTGGAGCCGGGCACGACGCCACCCTAGGGACAGGCCACCCCTCGATGGACCGGACCTGGCCGTCAGGAGCCCCACATGCTCCCTTCGGAGTGGGGGGGCATGGGGAGCCCCGCTCTGGCCCGCTGTTCCCCAGTGCCCCCAACTCTGCGTGCCCCTGCTGGTCCCGCTCTCAGCAGGACCGTCACCTTGGCAGGCTCTCCCCATTGCTGGACGCTCATCTGCACCAGCCCCTGGCCTCCCTGCTGCACCAGCCCCTGGCCCCCCTGCTGCACCAGCCCCTGGCCTCCCTGCTGCACCAGCCCCTGGTCTCCCTGCTGCACCAGCCCCTGGCCTCCCTGCTGCACCAGCCCCTGGCCTCCCTGCTGCACCAGCCCCTGGCCCCCCTGCTGCACCAGCCCCTGATCTCCTGGCTGCACCAGCCCCTGGCCTCCCTGCTGCACCAGCCCCTGGCATCCCTGCTGCACCAGCCCCTGGCCTCCCTGCTGCACCAGCCCCTGGCCTCCCTGCTGCACCAGCCCCTGGCCTCCCTGCTGCACCAGCCCCTGGTCTCCCTGCTGCACCAGCCCCTGGCATCCCTGCTGCACCAGCCCCTGGCCTCCTGGCTGCACCAGCCCCTGGCCTCCCTGCTGCACCAGCCCCTGATCTCCTTTTGCTGCACGACTGGCAGCGCTTCCTCACTGTCCACAAATAAAATGCACCCTCAGAGCTGACATCCGGGCCCTGCTGGTCCCAAGCTGACTGCCCGGCACTGCCCTTGGACCTCTTGGACTCCAGGCCCTGAGTTGCTGACAGGTTCCTGCTTACCGGCGTACTTTGTTGCCTCCACGTGGTCCCCTCCTCAAGGAAGCCCTCCAGAGACCCTCCGTGGAAGTTGACCTGGCTCTCACACTGAGGCCCCTCAAGGCCCCCTGCCCTTACTGCCTCGCAGGACAGATGTCTCCCGCTGAGTCCCGATTCAGCACTGGCCCCAGCCCACTGTAGGGGCTGCGGAGTGTGGGTGCAGCCGTGTGACTCAGCACCCGCCGCAGCCCCCGGGAGCAGTGGCGGCCAGGCCTCCACAGCCCTTCCTCTCTGCCAGCTGGGACAGGCGCTCCGACCTTGGCCTTGCCACAGGATTCTATCTTTAACTCCTGGACAGCCAATTCCTCTCTATTTTGAGAGAAAAAAAATTCCACTCTGAAGTCTGGTTCAAAAAGTCCTTGCCCAGTTAGGCCAGTTCCCTAGAGAAATCGCTGGCCTTTGCCATGGTCCTGAAGGGGGGGGGATGGGGGGAGGGGAGGGAGAATGAGGGAGGGGGATGGGGGACAATGGGGGATGAGGGAGGGGGCGGGGGGGAGGGGGAAGGCAGGAGGGGGACCTCTGCCAGAACTGGAGCAGCTGTGAGGGCCGGCTGCTGGGCCAACAACAGGAGGTGAGGACCCCTACCTGGGCTGGTCATCCGCCTGCCCCCTGCTCCAGCCACACAAAACTTCCATGATCGCACCTTGGTTTTGACTGTTTTCGCTACACGCTGGGCGTGCTTGCGTCTGGCTCCTGTCGCTCACTGTAAAGTTTATGACATTCATCCACGTGCCACTGTCACTTCTCTGTGGCTCTGCCGTACAAAACGGCCATGATGCACTCACCCCTCCTGGACGTTTCTGGTGTGATGGGTACATGTCTGGACACGTATGTGGTACACACCTGCGCACGTGTCTGTGGGAACCAATCTCCCTTCTGGAGACCCTGCCAGCGTCCCTCCCCCCGACGGTGCGGGAGAGAACCCGCTGCTCCACGTCTACGTCAACGTTTGTCACTGTCTGTTTTCATTTTAGCCGTTCTGGTGGGTGCAAAATTGTCTCATTGTGGTTTCTGAGAGATTTTTAAAAATTAAGAGACAATTGTTTTTAGAGCAGCTTTAAGTTTACAGAAAATTGAGCAGAAAGTACAGAGGGTCCCCATATTTACCTCCACCACACACATGCCGTCAGTCCCCTTGTCACAGCTGATGAGCCAATATGGCAGCATTATCATTCACTAAAGTTCGTGGTTTACAATAGGTTCACTCTTGGGGTCTTATATTCTTAGCGTTTTGACAAATGCAGTTATGGCTTTGTGCAGAGTAATTTCACTGCCCTGAGGAAATCCCTGTGCTCACCCATCTGCCCCTCCCTCCTCCTGAGCCCTCGGCAGCCTGCGGCCCCTCTACCATCGCTGTGGGCTTTCTTTCTCCAAGAGTCCTTTCAGGAGCGCAGATCAGACCACATCACTCCCTGCTGCCCCCAACCCACTCACCTGTGTGCCCGGCAATGTTTCCTGGCTGCCTGCTATTCATCACCAAGGTTACATGACGGCCAAGAGGATATGGTTCCTGCTCTCAGGAAACTCAGGAGCCAGGGGGAGAAGCAGCCACGAAACCCGCAAACAGACGGGTGAACAACGCGGCCCCAGACTTGGTGCCAAGGACACGAGGGGAAACTGGGGGCTCCTGCAGGGACAGGAGCCTTCTGGGCAGAGAGCGCTGCACCTGCAAAGGCGCCGAGGTGAACAGGACCTCGGCAGGTCCAAGGAGACGGCAAAGGCTGGCACAGTGGCCCGTGTAGGGATTCGAGAGGTGGGGCTCCAGATGGGGCTGATCTGAAGGCTTGGGGTGGAGTGAGGGTCTTCCCTGCCTGAAGCCAGGCATGTGCTTTCCTTCGGGGACCTTCTCCCTCCGCCCTCGCACGTCTGTCCTCCACGACGGCAGGGCCCTCACAGTGCACTGTGGCCAGGATGGCCCCTCCTGTGCAAGTGTTCAAGGGGTATCTGCCGGAGCACGAAGGAGGGACAGACCCAGGTGTGGGCGGTGGCCATGGGCAGGGTCTCGTGGGACCTGCCGGCAGAGAACCGCCAAGACTCCCCAACTCGGAAGCCAGCACTCGAGTGAAGCGAACGCAGGCCTCAGCCCCAAGCCCGAGGGACAGACGTGTCACCCCGGCACCACTGCTGTGCGACAAACACCCCAAACCGGCGGCTCTGGCCCCCTTCTGCAGCACAAAATCCTCGCCAGGTCCCAGCCCTGCGCCATGGCTCTTAGACGAGAGTCTAGAGACGGGGGCCACGCGGGGCAGAGGTCCCCATCCGAGCCCGGGGCCCTCCGTTCCCTCCCAGCCGCGTGACCCAACAGCTGGGTGCGGAGTGCGGCGGACAGGCTGTCACCTCCTGGGTGACACGCGTTCAAAGCGCCCATCCTGCCGCCAAAGGCCTTGAGAGAGGGGGGCCCTGGCGACGACAGTCTGTCTGTTTCTGACGCGTCTGCTCCTGGCCAAGGGGGGGCTGTGGGCGGGGCGCACCTTGGAGGGAGGCTGGGGTCTCCTTGCGAGGCTGAGGGAGAGGATGGTCTCTGGAAAGCCTGGGCTGCAGCGATGCCCTCCGCCTCCAGGCCTGAGGCTTTCTGAGCACCTGCTCCGGGCCCTGTGCTTTCTGGGTCCTCGTGCTCTAGGCTCGGGATGGGCCCCATTCAGGGCGGCAGGGCCCGACGGCTGGCCTCCCACAGAACTTACGTGTGTCCCCCCGCCCCTCCTCCCAGGCCTCTGCTCTCCTCGGCTCTGGGCCCCGCGTCACGCAGACCCGCGGGCCTCCCTCCTGAGTTCTCCCCTCCCCACCTTGGGCGTTTGGCTCTGTAAGAGGGTGGGAGTGGGGAGGTGGGAGGGGATAAGCCCCAAGGCTCCTCTTTCGCCCTGAACTGACCCATACCCACAACGTACTCAGAGCTGAGGCTGAGGGACATTTTCTCCCCACCCCGAAGCCCAGCAGTCCTGAGGCCTCAGGCCCCAGACGCCCACGGGAAAGGAAGTCAGTGGCTAAAAAGGCCATTTCAGGCCAGTGTGGGCTGGGCTGGAACTAGGAGGCCTTCATTACCGTCGGTATGAGATTTCCAGCACACCTGGAAGAAGTACTGTAAATGCTCTTGACCCAGCACCCGCTAGTGGGGTGTGTTGTCATACTACCTCACGTCTTGTTCATCGTTAAGAAATGGGGCAGCACACGAGGTGATCTCACTGTGCTTCCCCCTGCTCAGAAGCAGGCAACCAGGCCGGAGGAAGGCCACGGCCCTCTGATGTGGCTTCCCCATCATCGGCCTTCCCACAAACAGCCAGACGCCCTGCCCACCAGGAGCCCAGCCCGTCTGCCCCTCTGCTCCCCAGCTGGGGCCTCCCCCAGGACCTCAGGCCTGCTGGCCTTCGTCCCCATCACACGGCCTGTGTGCTCCCGGGAGGAGCTCCAGGTCAGGCTTGGCCACTGGGCTCCAGCATCAGGAGCGGGAGCCAAGTTAAGCTAAGAGAGGTGGGAGGAACGGCCCCAGTGTTTTCTCTCCTGGGACATGGCTATGTTAAATGCTCCGGACGACACCTGAGCATAGTACATGCTCAAAAATGATGAATGCTTGTGTGTTTGTTTGCTATTTATAATAACTAATATTTCCGGCTGTGCAGGATCATCTCCAACCTTGAGAACAATCCTGTCTCCTATCAAGCTGAAGAGGTTCACCCTCTACGCCCGGTTTGCCCGGGGTTTTCTTACGGATGTTGTTGTTATGTTATGTTTTCTTATGTTTCTTATGGTGCTGCATTTTGTTAAAGGCATTTTCTGCGTCAATTGATATGCTGTTTCTTCTTTAGCTTGTTGACGTGGTAAATTACATTTTCTGGGTTTTTTTGTTTGTTTTGCGGTACGCGGGCCTCTCACTGCCGTGGCCTCTCCCGTTGCGGAGCACAGGCTCCGGACGCGCAGGCCCAGCGACCATGGCTCACGGGCCCAGCCGCTCCGCGGCACGTGGGATCTTCCCGGACCGGGGCACGAACCCGTGTCCCCTGCATCGGCAGGCGGACTCTCAACCACTGCGCCACCAGGGAAGCCCCATTTTCTGGTTTTTTAACATTGACTAGACTTGCAAACTTGGGATAGATCCCACTTGGTCTTGGTGTCTAATTCTTTTTATACATTGTTGGATTCAACTTGCTTTTATTTTATGGAGGATTTTTGCACCTAAGTTCATGAGAGACATTGGTCTGTAGTGGTTTTTGGTGTTTGTGTTTATATTGTCTTTGTCTGGTTTTGGTACTAGGATCATGCCATCTTCATGGAATAGGCTGGGAAGTATTCCCTCCTCTTCTATGTTCTGGAAGAAATTGTGTAAAATTGGTGTCACTCCTTCTTTAAATTTTTGCTAGAATTCTCTAGTGAAACCACTGGATCTGGGAGATTTCTTTTGGGGGTAAATTCTAAATTATCAATTCAATTTCTTCCGTGATTATAGGACCATTCAAATGATCTGTTTCATCTTGGTTGAGTTTTGACGGTTTGTGTTTTTTAAATAATTTTTTTCCTTTTTTTCTCAGCTGCAGAACTTACTAGCATGGAGTTACTCATGGTGTCCCTTTACTGTCCTTTTAATGGTGCTGAATCCGGAGACAGAGCCGTTTGTCCCTGACATGGGTGGCTCCAGGTCTGGAACTCCAGTCAGGCCAAGCCTGACCCAGAAAAGAGCCAACACAAGGACACCCTGTCCAGGGGCTGCCTGCGGACCCATGACCAATACAACCAGGCCTCCACTGATGGCTGCACAATGGGAACAGCTCTCTGTCATGGGCTTGGGCTCCGAAACTTGAAGAATTGCCAGTCCGTGGAGCTGATGTAAGGTAAGGGCCTCATGTAAGCCTGAGACACAAGGGAGCAGAAGACACGGGGAAACAGAGGCTGGGACCAAAGGAGAGACCAGAAGTGGAGAGAGAAGCAGGGGTTCTCAGGGAGACCTGGAGAGTCCTAAGACCAGGGCGGCCTTCTAAGTGCTCCCAGAGGCCAACCTCCAGCTCCTCTTTCACTGTTTTCACATGTCAACGGGAGAGGGTCCCGGACAGCCAGTGAATGCCAAGAGATCTTCACAAAGCTCCACGTGGGAGCTTCCACAGGGAGCTGACCAGAGCCTGGCATGAGGGGGACACAAAAAGGAACAAGGGTCAGGGGCCGGGGGGTAGGGCCAGACCCTCAGGGGCCACTCACAGAGCATCCTCGGCCAGGCTGGAGGACACTGGCCTGACTCTGCCCACCCTCCCCACTGTGGACCCTCTCCTGCAGCCGGGCCTGTCTGACCACAGCCTCATTTCTCCAGGGCATCTGTGCTGGCCCTGGTATTGAGGGGGTAAGGGCTGTCTTTGCTGGGGCTGCCTCTGGTTTCACTGAGTACTAGTGCTATCATCATCTGCAACAGAAGATGCTGTGCTCAACCCCAGAGCTCCCTCTGCGAAGTCTGGTTCTGTTTGTCATGCAGCACCTCATCCAGTGCCATGCACACAGATGGACGCATAGCGGCCACGCAGGAAACACTACGGGACTAACGATACTCTCCATCTGCACCTGCCGCTACATTTTCTGAAGTTCTGCTGCACCAACAAGTCATCCACCCGTCCAACCGCCCACCCATCCAACCATCTATCCATCCATGCATCCACCCATTACCCATCCACCCACCCACCCGTCACCCATTCTCCCACCCATCTATCTATCCATCAATCTACGCGTCCATCCAGCTATCCATCCACACGGCCCTCAGGGAGCACCTGTGCCCAGCATCTCTGATAAGGTGAGCCTGTAACAGGCTATTGGCCCACGGCTCAGACAAGGATGCTGGGGCTCAGATGCAGGAAGGGACTGATCTCCAGCTCCATGAGCCTCCCACTCTTGCTGGGAGGGTTGGTGCCTCATGTCCTCTCATTGTCTGGATGTTCCCTCGGGCCCAAGTCTCATGTCCCAGGCCCTCCCAGCTGCAGACATATCCCTCCGTCCCCACAGGCCGAGCACCAGGCTGGTCACAGGCAGATGTGAGGATGAAACCTAAGTCCCAGCTCCTGGACCCCTTCTCCCGGGGGGGCCCCACTCGACCTGCAGCGGAGACGGTGGAGACTGTCAAGGAGCCAGGACGTCGAGGGGGACGCTGAGAGGGGAGGCTGGCTGAGCTGTGGCGTGTCCCAGCCCGCGTGGTGCACGCCTGGCCGGGCAGCCGCCCTCCCACCGCAACAAGCTGCCGCCTGCCTGCAGCTTCCTTCCTTCCTCCTGGATTCCGCCTGAGCCGGCCGGGCGGGGGTGGGGGGGGCACTCCCCAGCTCCCTCCCACCCACGCCCTCTCCTCCGCTGTCTCCAGCCGGAGAAGAAGGAAAACCTCTTCCTGTGAAGCCGCCAGCCAGCAGCCAGGGCGGCCTCCGGCCGGGCTCCCGCCAGCAGCCCCTCAGCCCCCCACCCCGGGGCTTTCCAGAGCCACAGCGCCCCCGCCCGGCCCTGCTGTCCCTGCTGTCCTCGCATGTCTGCACGCGGTCACTCCCTGAGGCTGGGCTCCCTCGGTTCCCACGCCCGCGGCCCTCCCTCCTCTCTGCCTGGCGAGCTCCTCTTCATCCTCTGGGACCCTTTGAAATGCCACTGCCCCGGGAGGACAGCTGGACTCGAGTCAGCAGGCAGGCTCTTGAGAAGGGGGGCTGTCGGAGGTGAACCCTGGAAAGGAGGGCGACAGGAGTCAGAATACTGACTGGGCAGCTGCCCCCGACTCCCTGTGGGGTCCCCGGGCCCCTCCAGGCCGGGCCTACCCAGAATCTCAGGCCAGGAAGCCGCTTCTCATGCATCCATCTGCGTTCCTCCCACAGCCCCAGGAAGGATGTTCGTGGCACGGGCCAAGAGGCACCCGTGAACTTAGAGCAAACTTTCAGCTCTGGACTCGAGACAGCCCTTGTCTTCACAGGGTGCCGTTTTCCAGCTATAAATACTCCTCAGGACTTGCCCGCCTGGTGCTTTCCTGAGCCTCTCTGCCTCCCCGTGTCCTGCTCCTCTGTCTGTAAGATGGACCGTCCTGCTGTGCCCTGCTGGTCATAGGCTGGGCAGCGAGGTTCCTGTGGGCTTTGGGAGGTCCCGTCCCTCGAGAGCTGGCGACACTCCCGCAGGTCCGGGGATTCTGACCCCCTGAGCTCTGACCTTACTGCCCAAAGTGTTGGAACCACCACCTTGAAGGGAAACAGACCTTGGGTCTGGAAGCCGAGGGTCAGAGTGAGGTCTGAGGGCCACCTGGGCTCACCCTGCTGGTCGGTGGCAGCAGGACGCACCAGACCAGCTGCTGGGCTGGGGGCCTGTCTGGCTGGGCTCATTCCCAGCAGTGAGAGCTGGGCCATTCTGGTGTCTCCAGGGCCGTTGGGAATCTTTTGTGGGCCAGCAGCCTGGTTGGTGTCAGTGCAGACGCAGGCGGGCCCCTTTGTGGGATTTCTGCATCGTGGGCCTCCTTGCAAATTCCATACATCCGAACTTTCTCCTCCAGCTGGAGGGACCCAGGACCAGGCTGCTGTGGCCATGTGACAGCCCTGCAGAGGGTGGCTGGGCAAGTCAGGTGGCAGGGTCCACACACCTTTCCCACCTACCGTGTACTCACTCACCAGTGTGCATCCCAGCTGGAGTGAAGCAGACACCAACCGTCTCCCTAAACTTAGCAGCTCTGGTCAGCATGATAAATCCAGAGACCCAGACAGTAGCGTCACTGCACTTGGAAGAGGTGTGCCCACCTTCCTGTCCAGCCCACCCCCTGCGCCTTCTCCCATGGTCTCACATCCAGGTGCCCTCGGCTGCAACGCTGAAAGACCCTCGCCTCCCCCTTCACGGGGCACCTGCTGATGTCGTGCAGGTGGCCATCTGCCCTTTGGCCAACCTTCACATGGTGGGATCGAGGCTGAAGGAGTTGCCTGAACCCTAAATCCGGGTGATGTTTCCATGTTTTTCTCTTCCACCAGATCCTGAGGCCCCCGAGGGTGGGAACTGTGACCCATTTCCACCTGTGGGTCCCAGCACCTGGCCCGGGCACCCCTGGAGGGTGGGGGAAGGATGGAGGGGGCCATGGGGCTCTGCACAGAGCGTCCTCAGACACCCCATCGGGACTGCGGGGGGACAGGTGAAAATTCAGCAGAAAGGGTAGTGGAGCCAGACTCAGAACAGGGACCTCGCTTTTCTCAGAGGAGAAGGACTTATGGGGCAGCCCCTGGGCTGCCCCAGCCCTTAGGCAGCGTCCACTCTGCCCTGGGGCCCCGGAACCAGGCCCTTAAAGGAAAAAGAAGGAGCCTGTGGCCCTCAGACCCCAAATGGGGGCGCTCTTGGGCCGTTCCCCTCGTTCTTGGAAGAGGAAGGTGCCGTTCATTCATTCGTCCACTCACCGATTCGTTCACGCCTCTGCTCCTGCATCCAGCATCTTTTCAGATACGAGGCCTGACCCTTAAAACTTCAAAAAATATCAGTCGGAACTATTTTTCTGGAATTTTGTCTTTTGGTAAAGCACATTCACATTTCCTAGACTTGCGAACATGACCAGAACGCTGTGCTTTAAGAGCTGGTGGTAAAATGTGCCCCAGCCATTAAGGCTCAGCGAGCTCGGCACAGGGCGGGCGCCCCCAGACGGCAGCGCCCCACTGCCGAGCTTCCGCAAGTCCTGATGTGCCCGTCTTCTCCCGGTTTCCCAGGGCTGCCAGCAGCCCCACCTCCGGGCTTGGTCGCCTTCGGCGCCAGAGAGCCATCTGGGGAAGCTGCGTCGTGGGGACCGAGGCCCTGGGGGCCCGGGGCCAGGATGGGGGCCGGAGTGTCCACGGTGCCAAATGCAGATCAAAGTTGAGGGGACGCAGGCAGGCCCGGCGGAGTCTCTGGTCCCCACAGTAGCGCCTGGCTGGCTGGTAGCAAAGCACAAAGGCCTCAGGCGAGGCATGTGCTCTCTTGGAGGAAGGAGGCCAGGCCTCAGATGAAGGGACAACGTTCTCAGGCCCCTGTCCTGCCACAAAACCGCTTGTCGCACATGAAACAGCAGATTAGGAATTTCCTTTTCTAGTTTTACTGCAAAACTCGCACTGGCCGAGGGCGTTCGCTTGGAAAGGCTCTTTCCCGCTGCAGTCGCCTGGCCGCACATGAAAGGGGGTCGGGCTGGGTCCCCGAGTGGCACATTCACCGCTTCACGGGCTTCTGGGATGCTGATAAGGGAGCAAAAACTGCATTAGCGTCTGTTTTTATTACTCTGGTTAACCATTAAAAAGCTGGTGGGTGTGGGGGCCAGGGGGATTCACTGGGTTGAGAAAGTGGTTCTCTGGGGTCCCTGTCTGAGCCCAAGCTGGGCAGCTGCCTGAGGAGGGAGCCGGGCCGGCTGGAGGCGGGGCTGCTCAGGATTCTCCCCCCGCCCCGAGGAGGGAGAGCCCGGGTCCCCCACCCAGGAGCCCCCGAGGCCGGCCCTCAGCCCAGAGAGGGGGGCTGGATGGGGTCCACCTGTCCCCAGACCTCCAGCTTCCTTCACGTATTGGGTTTGCTCCCCTCAACGGGGGCAGCGCCTGTCTGGCGATCCACGTGGCCAGATGCCCTTCTGGAAACAACCTCTGGGCTCACGGGAGCAGCCCCGGGGAAGAGGGACAGTTCATTGACCTGGGAGAATGACGAGGGGTGGAGAGGCCGTTTCCTGGGGGTGCAGGCTGGCTTTGAAAGTGGAGGCCCCACGTGCGCCCACGAGGGTGGCAGCGGCTAGCGGAGCAATGGGCCCCCTGCGGGAGCCGTGGACCCCAAGGCTGTGCTGGGAGGGTCCCAGCTGCAGTGGCGGGTGGAGGTACGTTTGTTCTGCGGGGACCCTCTTGAGTCAGGTCCTTGACCAGAAAATCTTAGTGAGAGGCCTGCTCCTGAAGGGAAGAAGTCTCGCTACAGTTGGAAATAGAAGCTGCTTCTCCCGCCCCCACCCCCTTTCTCTCTTGGATTTGCAGCCCTGGCTACCGTGAGGCTTTTCATAAGCAGAACATTGTGCAGTGGATGCCTCTGGACAAACAAGGAGAAAAAGAAGAACTTCTGCCTTCTCGGTGGAGAAACTTTCTGTCCGAGGGTGGGAGCGCGTGGGATGCTCTGCTCTCCAGCCTCTGAGCTGGTCTCCAGACAAACGAATCTGCTGGGAGAGTGTTGTTCGTTCAGCTGCAAGTCAGGGCTGCTGGGGGGCTGGGGGAGCTGAGTTAGTGTGTCCACGACACATGTGTGTGCACGCACACGTGGATGGAGGACACCTGCACACACCTGCAAACGAGCACACAAGTGCTTGTGCACACGTACACGCCTGCTCACGGGCACGCACGTGCGTGCACAAGTATACACACGCAGGCACCCAGGCTCTCAGGACAACTGCCCCCAGATCCACATGCCGGAGCAATTTCGGAAGCGCCCAGACTCCTGGGAGCTGACTTGCCCCTGAGATGCCCCCCAGGGAACCACAGCAGAGGGAGCAGTCTCGGGAGGGCACGTGGCAGTGCAAGGCCAGAGAGGCAGTGACAGAGCGACAGTGAACCCAAGGCTCAGGGCTCCCTGCTCAGCCCCTTCCCTCCCAGGACAGGCACAGATTCCGGGTTCTTCCCTCCCGGCATAGGTGGTGTGGACGCACAGACCCCAGGGGAATCTGAGGAGTGGGGAGCGTGCGGGGAGGCTGGTCTATTGCCCTCGGGGCATCTCCTGGGAGAGCTGGGCACCTGCCAGGGTGGCGATGGTCAGGCTGCTTCCCTAATTTCAAATCTAGGCCCAGTGTTTGCTCCTGGTCACCCAGCCACTTGGTTCCTCAGGGATCTTTTCTGGGAAGCGGAATGATGGCGACTCCGCCCAAGGGGTCGACGGGGCTGCAAGGGGCCTGCAGCGCATCCTGGGCCCAGTGTCACCTGTGCTAGCTCGTGGAGCAGGGCCACAGGGCTTGTTCCTGCAGAGCCACCTGAGGGTGGCTGTGCTCATCGCCTGGGCAGCGAGGGTGGGCCGTCCCCTCAACGTCCTGATGGCCTCTGGGCTTCTGTGGCTTGACCAGCGTCTTCCAGGAAGGAAGAGAGTTGGGGGGGCGGCCACCCAATATCTCCCCAGGTCTGCGTTCCTCCTGTAATCAGACCAGCAGTTTGGACCCCAGACCAGGAAGCTGTCTGTGCATGTTGAGGGCAGCCCCCCTCAGGGGGTGGGGCTTCAGGGAATGGCACTGGGAGAGGAGGGTGGTGTTCCCCTCCCCCTGCCTGGAGCGCGGGAAAGCGGGGCCGGCTGCCGCTGACCAGCCCCTACACCTGGTTGAGAAAGGCCCTTAGGACCCGAAGCTCCTCGGGACTTGGCCTGTCTTATAAGCCACATACAAACCCAGCAACCATAGAGGAAAAGATTCACAGGTCTGATCACCTAAAAATTTAAAACTTGTGTATGGAAGTTAAAATGTGGATGGTGGGATGGGAGCGTGTATACTCAACAGAGTTAATACTCCAGTTATAGGAAGAGCATCTACGTGTCAAAGATAAAAAGAAAAGAAGTGACAGAAGAAGGGGCACAGGACAGGCACCTGTGAGTCATGGGAGAGGAAAGGGTGCACCTCACAGGCGATCGGGGAAACTCACATCTGCCCCTTTTTGGGGGGGGTTGGCTACCAGACTGACCAACTGAGGACACTGCGGCTCTTTCGGGCTGGCAAGGCTGCCCGGAGCGCCGTCTCGCGCCAGCATGGGGGTGGTGAACCGGGTCCACCCTCCTGGAGGGCAGTACCTGCCAACGTTGAGAGCATGCACGCTGGGAATTCCGCTTCTGGGCCTCTGTCTTACTAAGATGCTCACACACGGGCCCCGGGACCTGCTCGTGGACAATCCCTGCACAATTACTGGGAAGAGCAGAAACACCGAAGCAGGTTACAAGCCCGTCACAGTGGTGGCTGAGTTGGTCTCAGCGTGGGTAGAAAGGAGCACCCGTGGCCGGCAAGAAGAGAGCAGCGCTGTGTACGTTGTGACAGAGAACATCGTCCTTGATACAGCGTCCTCACAACTGGACCCGCTTGTGAAACCGTGTGGCCGTGTGTGTGTCTGAATGAAGTTGTCTGGGAGGATCACACCAGACGTGGCTGGCGCTGTCCTGGCTGGCTGTGTGGCTGCCAGTGGAGTCCCAGCTGCAATGACTTCCCTCCAAAACTGCGGAGACACCGTTAGTTCCGAGGACTCACAGCTTCCACACCATTGTGCAGAATTCAGAACCGTTGAGTGACGCCTCCTTCCTGTGGCTCCAGCTCGTCCCTTTGCCCCCAGGGCTCTGTGGCCGGTTCTCTGCCTTGTTTCTGTCTCTAAACATGCCCTCGGTTCTGGACATTTTCTTGAACTGTTTCGTTAGTGATTTCCTTCCGTCCATTTTCTCTAGTCTCTTTTTCTAAACTCCTCTTTGGGCATTGGGCCCCCTGACCTGGTCGTCCATGGTTCTAAGACTCTTTTCTCCAATTTTGTACCACTTTGTCCTTCGGCTCTACTTTCTGGGAGATTTCTTCAACCGTATCACCCAGATCTTCTGTTTTACTATCAGGCTTTTATTTCCATTTTTATCTTCATTTCCTATTCTGGGTGCCCCTTCTCAACAGTGCCTGGGGCCATCTCATGGTCGCCGGGCCTGTCCTCACACCGAGGTCATCTGAGAAGTTTCCTCACCTGGTCTCCTCACCTGGGCTCTGTCCTGAACCAGCATCTCTGGGTCTGCTTTGGTCCCTGTTTTTCCTGCTGCAGCCTGGGGACCGTGGCGTGAGGGGATCCAGCTGGACCATTTCGCCAGAAATCTCCAGGGCCACGTGCTCCCGGGTGGTGCTGTTTTCTGGGAAGATGCTCCCAGGTTCCTGCTGGAGATGAAGACCCTGCCTGTCCTGGGCTGCTCTCACACCCACCTTCTGGATTCCCGTTTGTCCTGTGGTTTCCAGGTCTCAGCTAGTCTGGCATCACAGAGACCAGGTCATCTGAACAAATCTCCTAATCCTGCTGGGGTCAGGGAAGGGAGTCATGGGGGCTCAGATCAGGGACTCACACGGGCTCACCCCGTCTTCCCCCTCAGAGCTCGAGGCACCTGGGGCCACCACCCCCCGGACCTATGTGGGTTCTGCATGCAGACCAGGCTGTGTCACAGCCCTCGCGCCACTGCCCTCTCTCCCCACTGCCCCTGGGCTTCTGCCTCTGCAGGTGGCATCTCCTGACCAGGTCTGTGGGATGCTAGGAGGGGTGGAGGCTGTGCACGTGTCCCACCCCTGCTCTTTCCCCAGAACCAGCATAGCTTTTCAAAATGTTTTCTTTAAAACAAAGAGTCTATTTATTACTCTATTAAAGGGAGGTGGGCTTCTGTCCAGGTGGGCCTGGGTGGAATCCAGGCCCAGCCACTTTATAACCTGCGTGACCTTGGCCACCTCCTCGCCTCTCAGAACCCTGTCTCCTTATCTGTTTAATGGGAGCGAAAATCCCACCTGGCAGGGCTGTTGTGGGGTGCAGAGCAGATAACATGCCATAAAGTGCCCGCTGAAGGCTTGGCACGCAGCTGGTGCGGCCATGAGAGCAGCCTTTGTGCCCTTGTTTGTGTAGGTGTCTTATCTCCCCGGCCCAGGGCCAGGGCCAGCTCATCTCGACATGGCCTGCGGCCCTGCGGATGCTCGCAGACTGGCCTCCGGATCTGGGGCTGCGTCCACACGGGCTGCAGGGCGGGTCCCTAGGAATGCCATCAATCTCCCCGGCCCTAGGGATGATCTCCCGTCTTCAACAGGCCACCTGCAGCCCAGAGAGGCTGCCCCGTGGGCCGGGCTGTCAGCACCAGGAGGGGCGGCCCGTCCCCACAAGACCGGGCTTGTGCTGGGAGCTGCATCCGGAATTCGGTGGAGCGGCCTTGCCTCCTCTTGTCGAGGAACGTCCCCCTCCTCCTGGCCCCTCTCCCACCGCGACCCTGGCTCTGCTCTCTGGGAGGACACATCCCGGCCACAGACCCAAGTATCTGGAGGGACCGGTGTCACCCACAAACGTCGGGGAGGCTTTCAGCGTCCTCGGATGGGGTCATCCCTGGGGGGCGAATCTAGGCTCGCAGTTCGCAGGCGGAGGGGCCTTTGGATCCTGAAACCGCGTCCCCACCGGATGAAACGACCAAGTCACTGAGCAGCTGTGTGAAAATGAGGACCAGCTGGCCCAGGGCCAAAGCGGTGCTGGAGAATCTGGACCCCAAGTCACAGGCTTGCACGGATACCCCAGACCCCAGGTCGAGTGGCTGGGGACACGCTGCCAGTCATGATGACCTCAGGGTCATCAGTGCCCGAGGCCGTGGCAGGAGTCTGTGCTGAGGGCAGATGGGTTCTCCTGCCCTTTCCGCCCTCCTGTGATGTCCAGGACACCAGCCGCTGGAGGTACAGCCCATCCCTGCGGCCAGCTGGTGGACCAGACAAAGCTCTGTTGGGCACATGGAGAAGGGGCCAAGTAGGGAGTCCACAGATGGCCCCGGGGCCTGGAAAAGGCAGCTCCGGGCCCGCCTCTGGGCCCAGAGGCTCCCACTTAGCAGGCCCAGGTGCCTGGGTCCCCGCTGTAGCCGTGACCAAGGAGGTCTTGCCTGAGAGTCTCTGGTCTGACCGTGGGCCGAGGGACGCGCGTTCCCTAGCCCTTCCCTGACGTCCAGCCCAACTCAGATCTGTGGCACTTAGGCGTGCCTCGGGCGGCCCTTCCCTCTCTGGGTGTCAATTTCCCTGCTTGTCCAATGAGATGATGTCCAAAGTGCCTCCTTCCCAGGCCCACGGGAAGCCCAGGAACCAGCCAAGGGGACCCTTCCGGTCCATTCGCTCGCCAGGGAATGAGGCAACGCACACCAATGTGAAGTCACACACGGTTGAATTTCTATATGACGTTCATGCTTCCAGACCCCCCAGAGCTGCCTGGAGCGTCTCCCCAGAAGCCCCGCCTCTGAGTGACCGCGATTCGACTTCCAGGCTGGCGCTCGGGGGGAGGAACCCTGGCCCCGGGGGTCGGGGGTGGGGAACCGAGGGCAGTGACTTAACGCCTGCCCCAGTCCCGGCCCTGCGGGTGTCGTCTCCACGACTCGGCTTTGCTCCTTCTCGAGCCCACGTGGGTGAGGTCACAGCATCTGCTCCTGTCACCCAGTTCCGTGCCTGCGACACCCACTCGTGTCACGTGAACCTGCCGTGTGCTCTGCTTTGCTGGTGGGCACGATTCCAGCGTGGGGACAAACCGCAGCCCCGTGGATGGACAAGTGGGCAGTTCCCAGCTCTGGGCTCTCGGAGTAAAGCAGGTGGGACTCACTTGTCCGGGTAGATGTGTGTGCTCAGGTCGTGGTCACACTGGGGATGTGATCGTTTAGCTTTAGGAGAAATTGCTGAGTTGTCATCCAGAGTGATGGTATCAACTTGCACCCTTACCAGCAATGTATGAGAATCTTTATATATTACTTTTATATGAAGTAATACCCATATAAATATAAAATATTTATAAAATATAAAAAATATATAAATATACTTTTATATATTTTTAATTGTTAAAATTAAAAATTCTTATTAAGAAATGCCAGCTTCAAATGCCTTCACTGGTGATTTTCAGCAAATATATTCAAGAAGCGAATGATCCACTCAACTCTTCCAGGCCCAGCAAGGTAGGAGGTGCCCTTGAAAACAAAACTCGTGAAGAGCAGTCCAAGAAAGGAAAATTATAGGCCCTAAAAAATCAACGAATCTTTACAATGTAGAAAAGGGATAATACGTTATGACCAAGTTGCGTTTATCCCAGAAATAAAATAGTGGTTTAATTTCTACAAAATCAATTAATATAGTCATCCATCTCAACAGATTTAAGGGGAGGATCACATCAACAGATGAAAAATGTTTGATAAAATCCCATATCCATTCATGAAAACATGCTTCCATTAAGAAGAGAGGAAACTTCCTTAACCTTAATTGTATGCATAAGAAACCCTATAGCTTTCACTCTGAGGCTGGGAAAAAGGAGGAATTTCCCTGCCACCGGTTTCACTCAGCATCATTCTGGAGGCCCGGCCAAAGATCGACAAGCAGAGTAGAAAACTTTCACTGTTCACAGAGGACATGATAATGTGTGGAGAAAGGGCTGAAAAACAAGGAGATAAATTGTCAAAATTAATAGGAGACCCAGGAAGTTTGCTACATTCAAAATCGACATGTAAAACTTAGCTGTTTCTCTATAGGCCAGTGACAAACTGAGATTTAGAAAATTTATCATTTACAAAGACATAAGAGTATGAAATGCATAAGAAAAACAAAAGATGTGTAAGATTCTTGTAGAAGAAATTGATCGAGAAAAATTGAGAGACGTACAAGACCCAAGTAATTAGAGCAACGAAATGCTGTAGTCTTGAACTTGAGAGTCAGTTCTCCCCAAAAGGAATCCGTGGATTTGTATAATCCCAGCCTAAATTTCTTTTTTTATTTTTGGTGGATCATTGCAAATTGATTCAAAAATTTATGTTGAGGTGCAGAGAGCTGAGAATAGCTAAGCCGCTCTGAAGGACAAGGGGCAGACTGGCTCTGATATCGAGGCAATTATAGCTTTAATCTTCAAGACCTGGTGCACCGATGAGGGAACAGACCAGACCAGTGGAACAGACCAGCGAGCTCAGGAACAAGCCATGCACGTGGTATTGACACCCAACGGAGGAGGTCCACTTCCGGCTCTGGTTTTGCATTCGCGGAGCTGGGAAATCGCCACCCCGTCCTCACAACAAGGAAG
Organism: Pseudorca crassidens; assembly: GCF_039906515.1. Classification (NCBI taxonomy): domain Eukaryota; kingdom Metazoa; phylum Chordata; class Mammalia; order Artiodactyla; family Delphinidae; genus Pseudorca; species Pseudorca crassidens. Next base: position 116,212 of record NC_090310.1, on the reverse strand, counting down.
AAGCTGAACAGACAGAAAATCAACAACTCTTCTCGGATCTATGGTGGGGGGGTCACTGCACAAACCCTGCCCCCAAGTTTGCAGAGACCAATGGGCATTGAACACAGAGATAAACAGCGAGTTAAGTGGGAGATAAGGATCTACTTCACACTAAAAAAATGACCCAGGTAGAAAAATCCTTAAATGTAACACAAAACTAGAGCATTTTAGAGAATATAGAGGGACATCTTGGTAACTTTGGGCTGCGGATGGACCTCTTATACAATTTACGAGATAATAGCCATAAAGGCAAAGACTGATCAATTCCAATACATCAAAATTAAGAAATTCTGGTTCATTGAAAGGCCCCATAAAAGGAGTGAGGAGACAAACCACAGAGTGGGAGGAGATCTGCGTACATTCAACCAAAAAAGGAGGGCCGGGAATATGGAAAACCAAACTCTAACAGGAGTCAGTAGGACAAAGCGCCTGACTTAACACCGGGTAAGTGGCTCAGCAAAGAGGAACCCAGATACTATCAGACCTCATTAGTAATCAGGAAAAGCGAGTTAAGATCACAATACAAGATCATTACTCACCCGGCAGCTTGGCAGAAGTTTAAAAAAGACCAGACAAGCGGCTGGTGAGGGCGCGGGAACCCTCACGCCCCGCTGGGTTGGTGGTCACTTGGCACCAGCATTTTGGAAAAGCCCGGTGAGCACACCCCAGATGGGCGCCTCCTCCCTGTCACCAGCCCTGGAGAAATTCCCGTGTGGAGGACTTGGGGATTTTGTGGGAATGTCCATGGCAGTATTATTTATAGAGCAAAAAACCTGGAAACAACCCAAATGTAACACTCAGAGCAGCGTGAACAGCGTGTGGGGTGTTTGTTCAGTGGAGCCCATCGCTGCCCCAGACTCTGGCAGGAAGGACTCCGTTCAGGGAGAAGCGGGTCCCAGGACATGGAGGCAAGATTTTGCTGACTAGAAATTAAGAGACGGGCAAAGCTACCTAATTCATGATAAAACTGCATAGAAGGGCTTCCCTGGTGGAGCAGTGGTTGAGAGTCCGCCTGCTGATGCAGGGGACACAGGTTCGTGCCCTGGTCCGGGAAGATCCCACATGCCGCGGAGCGGCTGGGCCCGTGAGCCGTGGCCGCTGAGCCTGCGCGTCCGGAGCCTGTGCTCAGCAACGCGAGAGGCCACGGCAGTGAGAGGCCCGCGTACCGCAAAAATAAATAAATAAACAAATAAACTACATAGAAAAGCAAGCCAGTGACCGTCACGAAATCCAGGGCAGGATGTGAAAGGGGAGAGAGGCTTGTCCAGTGTCTTCACCTGGGGGGTGGGGGCAAATGTGGGTTTCCCACCAATATGCTTGTGCGAACAACACGCTTGGGGTCTGACTCATTCATTCAGTCTGCCGTGGGCACGATTCATTTCATGACTTTTGGAAAACTAAACTTTTTTTTTTTTTTTTTTGCGGTATGCGGGCCTCTCACTGTTGTGGCCTCTCCCGTTGTGGAGCACAGGCTCCGGATGCACAGGCTCAGTGGCCATGGCTCACGGGCCCAGCCGCTCCGCGGCATGCGGGATCCTCCCGGACCAGGGCACAAACCCGTGTCCCCTGCATCAGCAGGTGGACTCTCAACCACTGCGCCACCAGGGAAGCCCAGAAAACTAAACTTTGACGGAAAGGAACTGATTCTGCTTCAGGCTGGGCTCAGAGTGCCACCCCCTCTCCCCCAAGCCCACCCGGGCCCCGCACACCTGCTTCCTCCCACCAGGAGGTCAGGTGTCCAGCATCTTCCCTCCTCCCTGAGGTTTTCCTGGTGATCTCAGCTGCCACCCAGCCCAGATCCCATTAGCAAGTGGTTAGGGTCCAAGTAAACAGGCAGGCAGAGGGGCCCGGGAGCCCGCTGGGCCCTGCAGGGTAGGCAGACCCTCCAGGAAGTGGCCTGGCCCGCGTGCCTTCCCAGGGGGAGAAGGTGATGGCGATGGGATCATGAAGGTCACAGTGCTGATGAAGGTGATGGTGGTGATGGTGGTGGTGGCCTGAGGCATCTCCTTGGACCCTCCTACAAGTCACCGAGGTGGGCACTGTGTGGCCTCCACTGTCCAGAGGAGGTGATGTGGAACTTGCCCAAGGCCATCCTGCTTGAATGATGGGACAGAGACCTGGCTCCAGGCCTCCGTCTCCAACACCCAGGCTGTCCCTTCTTCAGGGCTCTGGTGAGCCTGGGGGACAGTGCAGGATTCGGCCATGGAGATGCACACCCTTGGAGGCTGAACGTGGCCTTGCCCTCCCTCTTGGCGTCCACTCCCTGGCAACTCACATCGGAAAGAATGTTCGGGAGCTTGTCAGCATCTGGTGCGTGTCCCGAGGGCTTTCCCTGTGGGCACTGTGCCCGCCCCCCCCGGGTGAGTCTCCAATCATGAGCAGCTGGACCATCACCAGATGCCCCGGATCCCTCCCTGTCCCTGTTTGCCCTTGTGCAGTTTGGAATCACCCGGATTCCTCGGAAACTAGGGCCTGTGGCCAGAGGCAGCACAGAGAACAGAGCAGGGGGCCGAGGGCAGAGGCAGAGAGTGACCCTACCTGAGCACCTCCTTTGCCGGGCCGGGAGCTGGGAGCACCGGCCTGGAGGCCGTCTCTGTTGGGTGGGGTGACAGAGCCCTGGTCCTGGGACCCACTTCTCCTTCCTCTTTCCACCTTTCAGAGTCTCCTGTGTGGCCTGGAATGGATGCCCCCCCAACCTGGGCCCTGCTGTCCTGGGGCCTCCCTCTAAGTGCCCCAGGCCCTAGTTGCGCTTCATCTCAGGGACTGTCGCTAAGCCCAGGTCTGCAGAGGTGCGGCCAGACACCTCAGGATCACGTCCATGGGCCCCGGGGGGTGAGAAGATGCTTTTGCCCCCAAGCAGCAGGGCCTCAGCCACACAGGAGGCAGATGAGGGGTGCCCCTTGGGCCTGGTTCCTTGATTCTTTGCTGATGGATTTAGAATCTTAGTCTCTGCCCTAGGGAAGGGCTGAGGGGTTGAGGTAGCAGAGCTAAAGCAGCAGAAATCCTCCCTCCAGGCCGGGAGGGTGTCCAGGAGCCCCTCGGGGCGGCTGCGTGGACCCGGATCACCGAGCACGCGCAGGCTGACTCCAGGAGACCTCAGCCTTTGTCCATGGGTCCTGGACCCGCGGAGGGGTCCCACCGAGGCCACTGAGCCATCTGCAAGCAAATAAGGGGGAGACAGTGGGAGGGAGGCACCTGCCCACAATTAATCACTGTGGTGATTAATTCAGGTTAAGTTGAATGGGGAGCACAGAATTTCTCCAGATGCAGCCAGCAGCAGGGAGAGGAAAGTGGTTTTCTCAAGCCCAGCAAGAGAGCTGTGGACGCAGGAGCCTCCCTTGCTGGAGCCCCGGTGTTGGGGGGCGGTCTCCTCGGGGCTCCATATCCTGCCCTCCTGCAGGGGGCTGGCTCGGACCCCGACCCCAGCTCCTGGAGATGAGGCACCCGGGCCCTGCACCCGGGCCTCCGTCTGGGGAAATGACTCCTGGGTCCCAGGCTATCGTGGGGGACCGAGAGTCCAGGAGGAATCAGGACCCCCGACCTGGTTGGGCGCAGGGGAGGAGACGAGGCACACGGGCCTGGCCCAGCCTGGCCGGGGTGGGGTGGGGCTGCTGCGCTGTCTTGGTCACTGAAGAGCCCGTCGGAGGCCTTCGGTTACACCCCTTTTTTCGTTCAATTCCAGAGTGAGTTTGCCACCGGGAGGGATACAGCTGCCCTTGAAGTTTCTGCAGTTTTCAAAGCTGCTGCTTGTGACGACCGCCCAGCGGCGGGGGAGCCTGGGCTCGAGCAGGGAAATGGCTGCCCGGCTGTATGTGGGGCCGAGGGCGAGGGGCTACCTGAACACAACAGCACCCGGGGTGAGGTCTCCTGCGGTCGTCGCCCGCCGCCAGAGCCCTCCCTGACCCTCGCAGCCCCCCACCCCTCAGGGGCGAGAAGCATCAGAGTCTGGGTCCTGAGCCCCTGCAGTGCCCCGAAACCCTGACTGTGCGAAGTCAGAGTCGTCCGCATGCAATGCAGCTGTCACCATGCCTTTGGCGTTTGACACGGAAAATGCGCTGACCTGTCACGCGAGGCTGGGGCCTCCGTGCGCTCTCTCGGCCACCACTTCCCAGCCCGCCCCGGCCCCGCCTTTGCCCCCAGCCCCGCTCTGCCCCTTGTCTCCTGCACACACCTCCACCCGCCCTCCCTCCTTCTCAGTAACACACTATTCACGATTTTCTCAGGGATTAGCTGAAAAAACAAAACGAGACAAAATGACAAGCAAAACCCCAGAAACTATCACTTACATCATTAAGTCAGAATGGTAGAAATTGTCCAAACAAAATAAAATCCATACAAACTAAACTACCCATGGTAAATTTTGCTTTGGACTCTAAGTTGAGAGTGCATTGTGCAAAATTTGACCCAGAAAAAGTGGACGTGGTCTGCAAAGCTGGGAAGTGGGCACGTGAGGGGCTCCTCACGCAGCAATTTGCTCTTGGGTGTGTCTCTTCACCCCCAATGACCCCAGATGAGAAGCTCTAGTCATAAAAACTGACACGAACAATTAACAATGAATACATCATATTTTTTGGTTAAATTGAAATGGAAGAGAAATGATTTCTATGTTTAGAATTTCAGTGAAATGAAAAAAAGTTAATTGGAAACTGCTTGATTTCAAGGTTAGATGATTGACAAGGATTTATTATAGTGGTTTAATAGGGTTTGCCCTGGAAAAGTGGTTTTTCGTTGAACATTAATCCAGGAAGGCAAGATTACAGAAACATATTTTGTATTCAAATGTCATTGGGGTCTGCACGGCTTCACTCTCTGCATGCACACACCACACACGCACACACGGTACACACTCACGGTACAGACACACGCACACAGCTGTGCACAGGCCCTGTCCAGGGTGGGCGCAGCCCTCCCTCTCTCACTGGACGTGTTCTCTCCTTCACAGGAAGAGCCATGCCTTGGGGTCGGGACCTGCTGAGCCCAGGCTGCCCTCCCTGCTCTGACCTCTGGCCTTATGTGGGTTGGATGAGTCCTGAGTCCTTGTCACTGTTCCTACCTTCCCTCTGTGCGAGCCTGGTCAGCCATTTTTTCCTGTGAATCTGTCCCCTCCATCAAGAATTACCATTTCATTGGCATAAAACATGACCATAACATTATTATATAATATTAGAAAAATATAACTAATTAGCATAAGCTGTGAAAATGATACGTGTGAGGTACCTGGTACCTGGCATGAGGCACCTACCTTGTAGCTGGCAGGAGGCACCTGCCTGGTGGCCCCGGGGGGAGATTCTGACCAGGCCCCCTGTTGGCTGCCCACACCCTGGCCACTCAGAGGTCCTCTCCTCAGGGCCTCTGGGCCGCCCGCTCCCAGACTGTCCGAGGAGGTCACCCTCTGCGGGGGCCTCTCTTGCTCCTGGGCGACTTTGGCCGTTTCCCTGCTTTCCCAGGGAAGGACCCAGGCCAGCCCCTCTCTGACAGCTTGGCTTCTTCTGGCCCAGACTGGAAAGTCTGGACCCCAAGGTCAGACCCCAGGTCAGCCCGTGGCAGCTGGCGGCCTTCACTCAGTTCTGCCTTCCACCTGCTTTGTGCCCTTTGCCAGGGGCTGGTGGTGACCTGGGGTCCCGTGGGGTGCGTATCTCCTGCTCTCAGCCAGTCCAGTGCCGTCAGCGGAGGAGCTGGGGAAGCTTCACCTGGGGGTGGGGGTCAACGTCTTCCTCCCCCTCCACACGTACCCCGTGATAATGATGAGACTCAGCTGGGGCATGGGGGCCCTCTTCCGACCGACGATGGGCTCCCAAAGCTCTGCCACCATCTGGCGAGGGCCCACGGACCTGTGTCACTGCCCACCAGCTGTGTGGTCATCTGAGCAGCCCTGTCTGTCTGAGACTGGAGCCTCCAGAGAGCAGGGAGGGGGTCTGTCCAGGCCCCTGGCCCGGGCCTGGCGCCGGTGTTACCCTGAGAGGTGACACCGTGAAGCCTTGGCCTGGTCTGGGGGTGGGCCCGCCTGCTCTGAGCCCACCAGGAATGATTAACTCTCCGCCCCCGAGCTCTTTGCTTGCCCAGGTCCGGGGAGGGGGGGCTGGGGGGCATGGCCCGGCGAACCCTTTCTTGTCTCTCCCAGGCCACTCTGGTTTCAGCCTCTATTTGTTCTGACATTAGGTGGGGTTTATGTCTCCTCTTAGCGTGTCAGTAAAACCCCGGACGCTGCTGGGGAGTCTCCCTGAGGTTCTGGCCTCTGGGGCCGGTTGGGGAGGCACAGCACCCTGTGCGGAGAGGAGGACCCTCCTTGGGAGCTCCAGAGAGCCTGAGGGTCTCCCCCAGGGCACCGGGGACAGCTCTGCTGCTGTGTTTGAGGGCGCAGGTGCCTGACGAGAGCACGGGAGCCTCCGCCTCGGGTTTCCAAAGCCACAGTGGGCGACCCCCCAGATTCGTGTCCACCTGGCCCCAAACTTGTCCTCACGACACAGCCCGGCTCTGGTGGTCCAGGGCCCTCTCTAGCAGAGCTGGAACTTGCCAGTGGACCTGATTCATACGGTACTTGCTACCTGGCCGTTGGACTGCAAAGTTGCTTTTTTCCAAAAAGAACGTTCTGGAAAGAGCTTCTGCACGCTTCTTCCTGGGGTGAGCCTCTGAGTGTGAGCGATGAGGTTAGGGGCGAGCAGATAAATGCAAAGCCCCAGACCGAGGGGTCACACCCTCTCTTCCCACATGGTCTGGGCCCTGGACGGACCCCACCATTTCCACTCCTGGGCCTTGTCTCTGAACCCAGCTCTGCCCCATGTCTGGGGACCCGGAGGCTCCGCCTGTCAGCTGACCAGGCCCCGAGGAGTATAAACTCCCAAACCAGCGAGACTGGGCCACCACCCAGGGCCCCTAGCCGGGAGCAGAGCGGGCCCGCAACGGGCAGGTGTCATCGGAAGTCTGATTAGATTCTCTGCGGAGATGGAAACGTAAATATTGATAGAAGTCAGAAGACTTAAGTGCTCTCTGCCATGAGATGTGATGTCACCTCCAGCACCTGTTTCTGGAGGAGCTGCACGAACGCGGGTGTGTCCGCACTGGCACTGCCAAGGGGAGCGAGAGGTGTAATCGCCTGGCGGCAGGGGGGCAGGGATAAGGGTGTGTGCAGAGCTGGGTCCTGGCCTGCAGGACTCACCAAGCCCAGCTGGCCTGGCCGGCCAATGCAGGCCCGGCCGGCCAATGCAGGCCCAAACAGGGCTGCTCTGGGCCTCCTGGAACTTATCTTGAGTCAATAGAAGGCCGGGTGGTTCTGGAGGCTATTGACGAGGCCAGAGACAAGGGAGGCATTCAGGCCCCAGCCTGTTTCCAATGAGCTCAGCTGCTCCACAGCTGGGGCCAGGGATGGGCTCGCCCCCCCCCCGCCAGGCCTGTTTTCCCCGCTGGTCAAGGCGCGCCGGGGCCAGGGCCAGGGTGCCGGGCACGGGGGGAGCTCTCAGCCGAGAAATTACCAGAGCAGGTGCTGAGAGGGGAGCAGTCGGGGGCAGGGGAGCTGCCTGCCACAGCTGCAGGTGACCCGTGCTCCCTGCAGGACACTGGTTCTGTCGGCAGCAACAGGCTTCTAGCAAGAAACGCCTGCTGGTCAAAGAAGGTGGGAAGACATCAGAGTCATTGCGAGCAGTAGCGAACCAGACACCAACCCTCGACGTTTCTGGAGCCAGGGGGCCCTGCGCTGTGGGCTCACACCTGCGTGGGTCTGTGGGAGGGCTGCTTGGGACGGGGGAAACGGCCAGGACAAGTTGTCCATTTGTCTGGCCATCGGGGCCAGTGCCTCTCAGACTTCGACTTGCCTGGGGTTGCCAGAGGGTCTTGATAAATACCGCTTCTGATTAGGGAGGCCTGGGCAGAGCTGGGGATCCTGCCCTCCCACAGCCTCCTGGGATGCTGGGCAGCCCGGCTGATGAAGACTACGGTGGGCGTCATTTCTGGAGACACAGTCTCTGCGTTAAGGGGTGTTCGGTTCCCTCCGAGGTGTCCAGGATGTCGGGATTCACCGCTGCGAGGGGCTGGAGCAGTAGGAATGGCCAGGAAGGGGGTGGGAGGGGGTGGGAGGCGGTGGGCAGGCAATGATTGGCAGCCTCGCAGCGGGCTGGAGAGCGTGGCGCCCTGGGCTGCGCACAGGTGAGCAGGTATGTCCTCAGACCTCAGGGCCTGTGGCTCCTCTTCGCTGTAGCCTGTGATGCACGTTAGTGTGTGAGTGTAGAGACATCCCCAAACACTGTCACTGGAAACCCCGGACTGGATTGGACAGTATCCCCCCACATTCCCGTCCACCTGGCGTTTCAGAAAGGGACCGTCCCAGCCTGCCTGGGCCGCTGCAACAGGACACCGCAGGCTGGGTGGCTATAAACGGTACACATTTCTCTCAGCCTGGAGGCTGGGCGTCCCGCAAGGCGCTGGAAGATTCCATGTCTGGTGAAGACCCGCTTCCTGGCTCACGGATGGCGGCTCCTCGCGGTGCCCTCACATGGAGGAGGGGGCAGGGGCTCTCCGGGACCTCTTCTTCTGAGGCCGCTGATCCCATCCTGAGGGGCCCACCCTCATGAGCCCTCATCACCCCAAAGCCTCACCTCCCAACACCATCACACTGGGGCTTGGGATTTAACACGTGAACTTGGGGGACACAAACCTTCAGTCTATAGCCGTGGCCTTATTCAGAAACAGGGTCTCTGCACATAGATGTGGTTATGGACCCCGGGGCAAAGACATCTTGGATGTAGAGTCAGCCCTGCGTCACGTGACAGTGTCCTTATCAGAAGAGGGACTTGGGCAGGAGCCACGTGACCAAGGAGGCCGAGATCCCAGTGATGCACGTGCCAGGGAGCCCTGAGGGGCCGGCAGCCACCAAGAGCTGGGAGAGGCCTGAGCCAGATGCCACCTCCAGTCTCAGGGGGAGCCAGCCCTGCCCACACCTGGACTTCCAGCTTCGAATAAACGTCTGTTGTTTAAGCTGCCCAGTGTGTGGTCACTCCAGCAGCCCTGGGACTTTCATAAAACCCCTAACCTGGAGGCTGTCAGGGCACTACTGGTCCTCAAACATTGGGCGCACTGCTATAGCGCTTTCAGTTAGCGCACACTTGCTAAGCCCCAGCTGTGTGCCAGCTACAGGGGTATAGACAGGCAGGGGGTGCAGACAGGTACAGGGAGCAGACAGGTGCAGGGGTCAGACAGGCGTAGGGGTCAGATAGGTACAGGGGTCAGATAGGTACAGGGGTGCAGACAGGTGCAAGGGTCAGACAGGTACACGGGTCAGACAGGTACAGGGGTCAGATAGGTACAGGGGTGCAGACAGGTGCAGGGGTCAGATAGGTACAGGGGTGCAGACAGGTGCAGGGGTCAGATGACAGGTGCAGGGGTCAGATAGGTACAGGGGTGCAGACAGGTGCAAGGGTCAGACAGGTACACGGGTCAGACAGGTACAGGGGTCAGATAGGTACAGGGGTGCAGACAGGTGCAGGGGTCAGATGACAGGTGCAGGGGTCAGATAGGTACAGGGGTGCAGACAGGTGCAGGGGTCAGATGACAGGTGCAGGGATGCAGACAGGTGCAGGGGTCAGATGACAGGTGCAGGGGTGCAGACAGGTGCAGGGGTCAGATAGGTACAGGGGTGCAGACAGGTGCAGGGGTCAGATGACAGGTGCAGGGGTCAGATGACAGGTGCAGGGGTCAGACAGGCATAGGGGTCAGATAGGTACAGGGGTCAGACAGGTGCAGGGGTCACACAGGTACAGGGGTCAGATAGGTACAGGGGTGCAGACAGGTGCAGGGGTCAGACAGGTACAGGGGTCACACAGGTACAGGGGTCAGACAGGTGCAGGGGTCAGATGACAGGTGCAGGGTGCAAGGCAGAAGGTGCCGTTTTTCCATGGGTGGAACTTGCTGCTTTAGCAGAGGCTGCTGAGGTCCCACCCCCCAGCCCGTTGGCTCACCTCCGAGGTCACCTGCAGCCTCAGCCACCAGCCCCTCCAGGCACCTGCGCCTCTGAGGGCTCTCTTCATTACCAAGGAAACGTGCCTGTTCCTGGGAGCAGCCTGAAGGTGCCAGGGCTTCGGCCCTGCAGGGCAGCCTCTGACCAGTGACAGACAGTGTCCAGGATGAGCGGCCCAAGGTTCTGTGCTCCCGTGGACGTGGACGGTGCCGAGGGCCCGACACCAGCTCCTCGTGGCCACCCGCGCTGAGAGGCGCTGTTCCCGCTGTCAGAATCTGTGCGTCAGCAGATGAACTGACACCCCTGCCCCGTCCTACTCTCGACACCACTGTGCTTCCCGAGATGCTTCCTAAAGCCCCTCGTGGGCCCTGACTGAGGAAAACCAGAGCAAGACAGTGTGTCCGGCAATGCCTCTGTGCTCGAAGAGGGCTTCCCGCGTCACCCGGGGTGGCATCAGGGCCTGCTTGAGTCTCCTGGGAAGATGGGGCCTGGTGGGGGCGGAGAGCTGGAGGGAAGAAGCATCCCTTGGCCATCTGAGCTGCCACACACACTCTTTGAGCGCCTGCTGTTTGCTTGGCTCTGAGCTGGGACGGAGAGGCGGAGAGACCTTTGCCCTCGGGGCGTTGGGGTTCACGGGCGGTAGGTCAGAGGGCTCAGAGGGCTCTGAGGACAGGTTCTGTGAGGGCTAAGCTTCTCTTAAAGCTGTGCTGAAGCGAGAGGAAGAAACCCTGGGATGCGGGGTGTCAGAGAGACAGAGCGGGAGCCTGGGGGTGCATTGGCTCAGGACAGCGGCCGAGGTGACAGTCATTACTGGTCACTTCGTCCATACCTGCTGCGCTGCCAGGTGCCTTATAGCAGTCTCCCTTTTAAACCCTCCCATCCCCCCTGCGAGACCCTTCTGCCGAGTGGAGAACAGGCTGGGGAGGGGCCTGCCCTGCACCGTGAGGCAGCATGGAACCAGGGGTGCCCAGTGCCCAGCCAGGAGCGCCCAGAGGACTCTCCAAGGCCAGCATGCGGTCTGGACACTGCCACCCTCGCCGCCAGGTTGGCAGGTCCTGCTGAGACCTGTCCTCCCAAGACCTGGGGAGGTGTGCAGGTGAGTGAGATGGACCCCCAGCTCTGCGGCTCGGGGAGTCAGCTTCCCTCTCTGGGCCTCAGTTTCCTCATCTGTGAAAGGGGCCAGCAGTTCTGTAGGAGCCGGGCTGCCCAGCCAGTCACCTCTGGAGGGCGTGGGGCCCATCTCCTGCCAGGCAGGTTGGTCCCCTGGGACACCCCAGAGACAGTGGGCTCTGGGGGTTTGGGCTCCAGGCATCTCCTGGCCCCGCAGATCTGCCCAGGGTCTGGCCAGGTTCATGAGGCCTACTCTGGTGCCGCTCTGTCCCTCTGAACTGCTCAGAGCATGGGTGTCCCCGGGATGCCCTATCCAGGCGGGACTGGCGCTCCCAGCCATCCAGCCGGTCAGGACGCCCGGGAGCAATGCATCCTGCGACTGTCGGTGCCTGTGAGCACAGCTGCCAGCCTGAGCCTAATTACTTAATTTGCACTAATTCTCATGCCATTAATACACGCTGCCTAAAATAACATTGCCTAGAAAACGAACTTGTCTGTGACACTATTTTTATCATTTTTTGAGGAAAAAAAGGGGAGTCACATTGTTAGCATTTCCAGCTGTTTCCCATTTCTTTCCCTTTATTTGCTGTTTGGTGCTAAAGCTGGAGATGGGGTTCTGGGTGAACATTAAAGGGACACCAGCCCCGGTTCATGTGTCAGACTGGATGCTGTGTCCTCCCCCCACCCCCCCCGCCCGCCAAAGACTCGTTGGTGGACGAGGTTCCGCCCCCTGGGGTGCCCACGCCTGGTCCTGTGACAAGCTCCTGACACAGGCTGCGCCCACACACGAGACCCCTGCATGAGTGCCCTAGCATCGAGCCCTATCCCTGGGGTCCAATGGGCATGGAGGCAGGGACCCCAGAAGTGCTGAGGCATCAATGCATCAGGAGTGACCCTCCGCCTACAAGGAAAGGGAGTTGTCCACAAGTACAATCAATCCTCCAGCTGCCTCCCCTGCCCCCTGGTGGCCCACTCGGCCTCCAGCAGGTCCAGGGCTGGAACAGTAATCTCTGTGAACACCCCCCTCTCTCCGCCCCCTCCCACGGGTGTGGGTGTGGAGCAGAGGTCACAGGGCCAATTTCCCCGGGTCTGTGGGACAAATTTCAGGCCAGCCCAGCCCTGGCTCCCTGAGGACAGCACAGAGCCTCCGGACTCTCCCTGAGGGTGCATCTGTCAGAGGGCCCCTGTGTGCACACGTGTGTGGACATGGTCCTTGTGCGTCCCCGGGTGCAGATGCCCTAGTGTCCACCAGCTCCCGCGGACAGCTGGACGCCTGTATGCACACACATGTCTGCATGCGTGTGTGGACAGGACGGTGGCGTGGGACCAAGTGCCCCTGGAGACCCACACATGACACGCTTCCAAGCTGTCTCCATTGTCACGTCAACTGAATATTTCCAGCTCCACGTCCAGGAGATCGCTGTCTCCTCGCTGCTCGCAAACCCCGGCCAGACTTCCAAACCGCCAGGCAGATTTCGAGTCCCTTTTTTTAGCTGCCGAAGGAACAAAAATAAGTGAACACAAACCTGCTGATCCCCGTCTGCCCCTTTTCTGGAGAATTTAATTTCTGAGCTTTGATCCGACACCAGGACCTGGAGGACTTGTTAGTTCTAAATAATAAGCGGAGTGCCTGTGCTCCGAGCCTCAGCTTTTCTGGTTTGAGGAAAAATATGACTTTCCATAGAAGCTCTTTGATGCGACCAGTGGCGCTGTCCACACAGGAATGAAAAGGAGTTTCAGAGGGTCAGTGGTGGCGGGGTGGACAGCCCACCTGGGAGGGCCGCTGGGGGCCTCTGCCCCCTTCCTAGGGGCCTTGCACTGTCTAGCTCCACCTGCAAGCTGTCAGGGACTTATGGGGGTAAGCGAGCCCCCCAAGGCAAGGATGGATGGGGTATCCAGGATGAACTTTGGAACCCACCGCTGTCGATCTGGGGGGCTCCCGGGCCGCCTCCCCTGGGGGCTCCTTTGGAGGAAACCCTCCTACCAAGTTAGTGCCTCAAACCCAGGTTGGGGCAGGACCCCTGCTCTAGAGGAGGGGCCTGCAGGCAGGGCAGGCCGCCGAGGGCTGTCCCTGCACGTGGCACCTCCGGAGAGTCAGGGGACAGCTTCCCTGGGCAGACACGGTTCTGCAGGCGCACAGCCGGCTTGTGAGTCGAGGCAGAGGGCAAGACGTAGCGTGTTGGGCAGCAGGGCTTGGGGAGCAGATGCAGGCTGGTCCTCAGTGACCCAGCTTCCTCCCCTCAGCCAGGCGCTCTCCTTGGGATCCAGAGCCTGCACCGTCTTGTATGTGGAGGTCGGGGCATGGGAGCTAGTCTGAGCCCAGTGTCCTCTGTAGAACACCGGCTGCTTCCTCCTGCCCCCGGAACCACTGGCACCTGCAGGACGGCCATATTTTCCCTGGGAAATGATCATTCCAGGTCAGGGCTGGGGTGAGCCTGGGGCCCCCTCCCCGCCTAACCCAGATTTCACACTTAAGATGGCGTTTCCCCTGGAGAGCAGCCCCACGAGCTGCAGCAGGCCTGTGCCCAGAGGCCAAGAAGCAAATGCTGTAGCCACTCGCCCCGTGAGGGGCTCTCGGGCAGTCGAGAGAAAACATCTGGCTGTTCCTGGGGCTTTGGCCTGAACCTGTCCACACCGCATCTGCTGGCAGAACTGAAGCCAGGCCAGCCGAGGGCCTCGCGGAGCCGGGGCTCGGACAAGCGTCGAAGCAGAGTGTCCCCGCCGCCCTCCCCTTGCCCCAGATGGCAGCCCTGATCCCAGAACTCACACCTGTGGCTGCCTGACCTAGTCTTGGACCTAACAGTCATGGGCCCGGGTCCACTCCTGGGTCAGAGTGGGGTCGGGACACACCTAAAAAAGAAATTAAATAATTGAATTAACAGGTAGTACAGTAACATGGTCCCAAACTCCAGGCAGGTTTGGCAGTAGCAAGGAGCCCAGCAGGAAAATGAATGAAATCCAACAAGTGTGGGCCCGTCAGTGACAGCACGTCAGCGTCAGTTCGTTATTTGTGCAGAGACACTCTTGGGACGCTAGTAACAGGGAGACCTCCAGGTGTTCAGGAACTCTGTACTGTCTTCACGATTTTTCTGTAAATCTAAAAATATGCCAAAATAAAAGGTTTATTTAAAGAAAAGTTGGGTGGGGGCTGCCATATGGGGCCCTGCCAGTGTCTTGGGCAGCTGGGTCTGTGTCTCCTGCTTTAGCTGCGTCTCTGGGGGAGGCCGAGGCCGAGGGGCGTCAGAGACCATTGTCCTAATGCAGAGGCAGGAGAAGGTCCAGCCGAGTGGCCAGCAGGGAGCGGTGGTCCAACCCCGGGCGCTTTCTGAAGGTGAAGGCTGGCCGCGGAGGCCCGGCCTTGCCTGCGGAGGACGGAGCTGCACTAACTGTGGGTGAGAGGCCGGGCCGGTGTGAGCTGGGGTTCTGTCCCAGGTGCGTCCTGACATCCTGGAGACCACGTTGTCTCCTGGAGCAATGAATCCGGGTTGGGGAGATGTCTTGGGGCCCAGTGGGTGTGCACCAGGGGCGCCTTCTCCAGTCTTTACCCCCAACACCACAGGCCGACACTCCTGCCCAGAGCGAGTCTCCTGGAGGTCCTGCGGTGAGGGCCTGGCTGCAGGGGGACCCTGGACCCCAGACGAGAGCTCTGCTGAGACGGGCCCCCACGCCCCCCTTCTCTGCCACGCTTGTCCCGGCCACGAAGGCAGCTGTGACGCTTCTGGTTGATTAAAGCCAAACCCAGACTCTTCATTCTTTTTAAAAACTGTCTTTCATTTTATGGGCTTATTATGATTTATTGAGCAATTCCCTATGAATGGGCTTTTGGTCATTATAAATAATGGTGCAGTGAATAACTGTACAGAAGCCACCTCACCTGTGCAGGCACGGATATGGGGGAGGTTAGGCCTGCTGGACCAAGAGATGTCACCTTCAGGAAGGCGACATCGAAGCGAGAAGAGGACGCCGCAAACGAACCGCTGGTTGCGGGGTGGGGGGGTCTGGGGCCCACAGCACACCTGCCGGGTCAACGGGGGTACGTCCAACAGAACGAGACCCGCACATGACTCAACCACAGACAAACACCTCGTGTCCAGCTCACCTCACACAGACAAACGGGGAGAATTCCGGAGGCTGCCCAGGCTGGCCAATGAGATAGGGCTGCCCCTGAGTTACCGTGTTGGGAAATGACTTAATAGCATCTCGCTTGTTACTGATTAATTTTGTTTGATGTGGGAGGCTGCACGGACTTTTAACAAGCACCGCTTGTGACTGCAGACCAACCGAAGCTTCCAGAATCATGAAGTGCATTTCAGGGTATTTTAAAATACACAGGGCACGGCCGGCCTGCCCAGCACTCCTGGGCTGGTGACGAGACGGCTGTGGAAGGGAAACCTGGGGCTCCTGTGAACTAACAACATGGGATTAGAGATCCATTAGGGCCTCTGTCTGCTGCATCAGTCTCCAGCCCAGATACTTCTTTGCCTCCCACCAAGAGGTGGAGGTTTTAGCCTGTATATTCTAGAGGATTGAAAAGGGGAAGACAAAACAGAGAAAATTCCAGAGGCTCTAAAGCCAGGGGACACCCGCGTGCTCCTGCCGTCTGCGCCATGCTGCTCCATCCTTTACAAAGAGGCTGTGATGACAGCTAGGCAGCTAGACTGGGTGCTGGGCCCAGGGGCTGTGACGGCAGTTCCTACCTGCCCCGGTCTCACACAGGAACAAGCGCGAGCCTCTGTCTGAACTGTGCCTGGAGCAAGCCTGGTTTGTGGGCAGTGGCCACTTCCAGGGGCCTTTGGAGGCTTGGCCGTATGTGCCTGCTAGCTTGTAGGCAGAGCAGAGGGCTGGCCAGACTGGTGGTAGAAAGCACACCGGACAGATAGTCTCCCAATGCCTGGAGCACAGGAGAGCAAGTACAAAGACGGAAGCCAGCTGCAGCTGCAGCAAAGGGGAAGTACGTCAGTTAGGATGCATTGGGCCTCAAGTAACAGAAAAGCCAGCTGGGACTGCCTTAACTAAGAGGGTCGACTGGCTCACGGTACTAGAGGTCCCTGAGCAGGTCAGCTTTCAGGGCTGGTCTGATCCAGTGGCTCAACAATGCTGTCAGGGCCCCAATTTCTTTCCATCTCTGTCTTCTGCATAGTCAGCCTCATTCCAAATCCAGTTCTGCCTCATGAGCACAAAATAGCTGCTTCAGTTCCACACTTCACATCCAAACACCACCCTACCAGAAGGAGAGAAAATGTGTCTGTGGCAGCAGTCCACACAGGGAATCACCCTGACTGGATCCCTTAGGTTACATGTCCATCCTTCAACAGGCGCACGTGGCGGGAATGTGTGATGGATACAAATGAACCATGGCCCCTTCGGAAGAGGGGGTGTGGGCAGCTTGGTCCCAAGCAAGTGGGCTATGGGCACTGGGGGTGCAGAGGGAGGATGGATGCTGGGTGGGCAACCTCGAACGCTCAAGACAGCACAGGTGGGGCTGGCTCTACACCATCGCAGGGCCAGACGAGGGCAGCCTGCATGCCAGGGCAAGGCATTTGGGTTTCCTGAAAATTTTTTTAAGATTTATTTATTATTTATTTTATTTATTTATTTTTGGCTGTGTTGGGTCTTAGTTGCGGCACGCGGGATTCGTTGAGGCCTGCTCGACCTTTCATTGCGGCGCACAGGTTTCTCTCTAGTTGTGGCGTGTGGGTTTTCTCTTCTCTAGTTGTGGCGTGCTGGCTCCAGGGCACGTGGGCTCTGTACTTTGCGGCACTCAGTCTCTCTAGGTGAGGCGCGCGAGCTCAGTAGTTGCAGCGCGTAGGCTTATTTGCCCCGTGCCATGTGGGATCTTAGTTCCCTGACCAGGGATCAAACCTGCGTCCCCTGCATTGGAAGGCGGATTCTTTACCACTGGACCACCAGCAAAGTCCCGGCATTTAGGTTTTATTTCCAAGAAACCTGAGAGCTAGAAGTGCCTTGGGGGAGGGAGGGAGGCCCATGCAGGCCAGTGTCCCCGTGCTCACCTGGCAAGGAGGGGCTCCTGCCAGAGCTGAGCCACGAGGCCCCAGAGGCCGGGCGTGGTGTGTGTGGGAGGAGGTGGGGGGCACAGGAAGAGAGCTGGGTGGGTGGGGGGGCTGGCATTCCTACTACTAACCAGACACCCAGCCAGCTCTGGTGCATCTTCTCTACACGTTTTGTCCTCACAGTCGCTTGGCAGGGTGGACGAATCTGCCATTCCCATTTAGCAGACGTGGAGACCCAGCCGCGGAATGGGTGGTTTTCGAGATCGCACAGCTACTAAATTGCACTCAGGATTCGAACCCAAATCTGCCAGGCTCTTCCCAACCTGCCACTCAGTACAGGCAGGCAGCTTCTCCCAGGGAGGAGGGTTGAAGACCAGACTGAGGTTACACATGGAGGACGGAGGGCTGGGAGAGAGGCCCTGGACCAGGGAGTGGACCAGCTTGGCTTCCAGGGCCTTCGCTTTTGAGGCAGTGGGAGCAAACCAGTGGCCTGGCCCACACGGGAGCCTTCCTGAAAGACGGAAATGGGTCCTGTCTGGGTTATCTCTGCCTTCTGTGTGAGCTATTTTACAGAAAACTGACAATTATGCAAGTGATTTCTGCCCATAGAAATCAAGTTTATTTTGTCTGGCCGAATGTAATTGCTGACAGCCCTGTGGGTGGACCTGCTTTGCATCATTTGTGAATTCCCTCAGTATTCCTTATTTCCCATAAATGTGGTGTTTTGAATTCTCCTGAGAGCTGGTTCTAACATGTTACTGCTTTCCTCATTAATTAATGAGCTGAATAAAATCTTTGATGATTTTTACATTTGTATGATAGTCATTATTTCACCATTTAAAAATGATCCTTTGAGGGGCTTCCCTGGTGGCGCAGTGGTTGAGAGTCCGCCTGTTAATGCAGGGGACACGGGTTCGTGCCCCGGTCCGGGAGGATCCCATTTGCTGCGGAGCGGCTGGGCCCGTGAGCCATGGCCGCTGAGCCTGCGCGTCCGGAGCCTGTGCTCCGCAACGGGAGAGGCCGCAACAGTGAGAGGCCCGCGCACCACAAAAAACAAAAACAAAAACAAAAAACCAGAGGACACTAAAAGTGTGCCCCTGACCAGGATCTGGGGGCACACCCCCAAACAGCCCCACCCATTTTCAAAATTTCTCCAACATTCCTGTTTTGTTAACTAGGATTTCATGGAAATGCTGCATTCTATTCCAGAGGGCATCTGTGTTTGTTTTAGTACAAAAAACTAGGGGACAGGTTAGAGTCAGTCTGATTTCCAAACTCCATGGCTCCCTCAAAGGGGCACCTGGGTACCACCTTCCAAGGTCTCCCTCAAGGCAGCAGTGCAGGGGTCCCTCCTCGCGTCGGCTAAGAGCCCTGGCCTGAGGTCTGAGCAAGACCCCTCCCCAGACAGGATGGGAGGAACTGGGCCTCAAGTTCACTCAGAGACCCTGAAAAGGTATTTGGGGACAGCTGGGAGCAGGGGGACAGGAGGGCAAACAGGAGCTGGACACCTGGATCTGAATCCGTGCCTGCTTCTCAGGGTCGGTCTCCTGTGCATCTCATGGGCAGCTGTCCTATAGGACCCCCATCAGATCACAGTGAGGGGGGCTGGGAGGGACGGGGAGGAGCTTGGCTCAGGGGAGAGCCCACGTGGGCCTGGATCACAGCCCACCCTCCCCTCGGTTTCTCTGCCTGTGCCCCAGGTGTCCCAGTGAGATGTTTCTCTAAGTGTTGGTGTAAACGGGGTCTTCTCCATAAAGATGTCAGGAGAACAGGAGTGTCAGGTGCTTAGAGAGGCCTGGCCGTTGATAAGCTCGCTTGACTGGTAGAGCCCACCTGCCCCCACCCTGCCTCCCGCACCTGCCTCCCGCATCATCCACTGCACCAATTTCTTTTCAGGAGGTGGTCCTGGAAGACCGTGGACCCCAAACCTGGGCACCTTTCAGCGGGGCCTGGGCCACGGGGCGGGGCTTGGATCTGGGGAGGGCGGGGCCCAGATCGCTACCCCCCCACCCAACACCCTCACCCCAGGCTGCCGCCTCTGTGGACCGGCCCATCCCTGGCTCTCTGCTGCCACCTGGTGGCCAGGCGCGGGCGTGCACCCTCTGGGCCTCGCCTGTGAGAGATGCGGATGCCGAGCTTTCAGGCACCCTGAGGCCGATTCGCAGGATCGCAGGTGGGGAGAGGTGGGGGTGAAGCGGAAGCTGCCCGCTCCACAAAGGCCAGCCTGGCTCAGCTTTCGTGCCCGGAGGGGTCCTTGCCAAGGGCATCGCTCCCTGCGGTGTGGAGCCACCTGCGCTGCACCTGGAGAGCTGAGGAGGGCTGTGCACCACCACCCGCTCCCCTCGTTTTACAGCTGGGGAAACGAGCTCGGGAGGCCACCGTAGCGCCTCCCACGGGCTGCTGCTACGGGCCCGTAGCCGTCCTGGCGTCTGGGGACAGCCACGGGGGGAAGGGCTGGTCTGTGGGCGGAGCCTGTATTCTAGTGGGGGATACGGGTGAACGCCAAAATATGTTAATATCGTGAATACAACACAACATCATAAAGCATGCTGGGAGTGCCGTTAAAAACCAAGCGAAGGGAGAAGACAGCGCTGCGTGGTTGCTGGCTTGGTCGCGGGCAGGAAGGCCACTGGACTGGCCGCGGCACTGAGTGGAGGCTGAGTGAGGACGAGGACTGGGGATCATTCCAGGCCTGGGGACAGCTCTCCAAGGGCGCCGCGTGGCTGGAGCCCAGTGGGCGAGGCAGGGGCGGGGGATGAGCGGAGCGGCCCTTGCCTGGTGGGGGTGAGGGCTGGAGCTGAGCTTTGCTCTGGGGGCAAGAGAGCCTGGCTGGGGCAAGGGGGGCGGCAGGGAAAGGGGTGGGCCTGGCGTGTTTCCAGCGGGCCCACTCTGGCGGCAGGTTGGAGGATGGCTGGAGGGGGCCGGCAGCAGGTAGGACACTTGCTGCCTCAAGTAAGCGAGGTGGGGCGAGGTGAGGGGCGTGGGGAGAAGGCTGTACAGAGGAGCCGCGTTCTGCTCAAAGGCTGAAGGTGCTGCTGTGGGCGGAGGCGGGTGGGGTCAAGGCCACCTCCCAGGTGTCAGGCTCGATCACCCACAGGTGTGATGGGCACAGGGCCAGGTGACGTACTGTGCATGGCCCCAGTTTGTGAGCCTCGTGTCACATCTCGTGCATTATCTCATCCAGTTGGTGCAATAACCGGGCGTTCTGTGCCTTATCGCTCTTGGTTGGCACGACAACCCTGTGAGTCAGGACTATGGCCCCAATCTTGGCACAAGGAAACTAACGCTCAGACAGCGACACACGTGCGGTTTCTGTGACCAGAGGTGCTGAGCAGGGCTCTCACCCATCTTAGGTTGTGTGTGTGCAATTCTAAAATTAAGATATAATCCACATAACACAAAATTCACTGGTTTTTTTTTTTTCTGTACTCAGGCCTCTCACTGTTGTGGCCTCTCCCGTTGCGGAGCACAGGCTCGGGACGTGCAGGCTCAGCGGCCATGGCTCACGGGCCCAGCCGTTCCACGGCATGTGGGATCCTCCCGGACTGGGGCACGAACCCACATCCCCTGCATCGGCAGGCGGACTCTCAACCACTGTGCCACCAGGGAAGCCCCAAAATTCACTGTTTTAAAGTGTACAGTTCAGTGGTTTTTAGCACATTCACAATGTTGGACAACCATCACCACTATCTAATTCCAGAACATCTTCATCACCTCGAAAAGAAACGCCGCATCCCCAGCCATGGCCCCCACATCCCCCCTCCCTCCTTCCATGGCAACCACCGATTCACTCTCTGCGTCCATGGACCTGCCTGTTCTGGAATCACACAACACACAGCCTGTTGTGACAGCTTCTTTAACTTGGCGTGTGTTCCAGGCTCACTCATGTTGTAGCATCACTTTTCATGGCTGAATAATATTCCATTGTATGGATAGAGCACATTTTGTTCATCCAGTTCATCCACTGGTGGACATGTGGGTGATTTCCACTTTTTGGCTCGTGTGAGTCAAGCTGCCATGAACATTTGTGTACAGGTATCTGTCTGAGTCCCTGTTTTCCATACTTTGGGTGTATTCCTAGGAGCTGAGCATCTTTTCATGAGCTTCTTGGCCATTTGTACATCTTCTTGGGAGAAATATCTGTCCAGATCCTTGGCCTGTTTTTGAATTGAATTATTTGTCTTTTTATCGTTGAATCCTACATCAGGTTTTAAATCCCACTGCCTCTACGTCCTGGTTGAAATTAGCTGGGCTTGCATAAAATTACAGGTTGCTCGGCACACGGTGGTCTCCAGCAGAGTGGAGTGGTCTGCGCTGCAGTGTGGCAGCTGGTGGCACCTCAGGGCCAGGTGAGGGGGACAAGGGGGAGCCAGTGGCTGACAGCCCCCACTCCTTCCCTTTTGACTCCTGCACCCTTAGCACGGGCCCTGGCCCCCAATCCTGCCCCACCATCGTCCCCTCCCCCAGGACCTGTGACATGAGCTGCTGGCTGGGTTCCCCCGACCTTTGTAACTGGGGCCTCTGAGGCCTCGGCCTTCTCCCCGCAGAGCTTCCCTGCTCACAGCTACTCCTCTCCCTCCTCAGATGTCCTGGAATCAGGGAGGGCGTCAGCCCCCCGGCACGTGACACGCACGGGAGAGGCTGGGGACAAGGGCCCTGCAGCTGCACAGCCTCTCATCCGCCCCATGACCTTGAGCCCTCACCTGGGGCAGGGAGCAGGGGGCTGACGCCCAGGCTGGCGTGAGGCGCCCCTGAGATCAGGCAAGTGACAGGACTGGGACACAGTGAGAACTCAGTACGGATGGTCCTGCATCACGAAGTTCTCAAGTCCTCTTTGGAGGACGCCAGGCCACACAAACAAACAGGCGAACGCGAGGTCTAAGGCTGCGTGTCTGACTCTGCCACGATCTCGCGGAGCCTGGCCGATACTGCCGATGGCTCCCTGGGGTGCACAGAGCAGGACCCGACTTGTGCAGCAGACGTGGGGTACAATTATAGGTCTGTGTCTGCAGAGAAAGCAGCGTGTGGCGCGGCACATGAAGTGTTCAGGGCGGCTGCCTCTGGGGTTTGGGATTGTGGCCAAGTGTGTGAGGTGGATAAATTATCCAGAGACACCCACCCCCTTCTTCCGTGGGAGGGGTCCTTCCTGGCCCTGGACTTGGGGTCTGGCCACGTGACTTGCTTTGGACACAGGATGTCTGCGGACCTGGTACCTGCAGAGGACTTGCAGCTGGGCTGCCCTCTCGTACCTCTGCTGCCATCACATCACGGAACGAGCTTCCTCCAGGCGGTCTGAACCCCAGAAAAAATGCAGATGGCAGCCTGAGCCCAGCCTGCCCGGGGGTGGGGCGACACGCGCACAGTTCAGCTGTGGAGCGTAGCCGCTGGCACGTCCAGCTCTGCTCCGCGTGACTGCTCCGCTACTGAGTGTCAGCGTGGCTCTCTCAGTTTTATTAGGGCAGGAGCTGATGGATACAAGGGGAGAGTGAGCAGGGGCTCACTTTTTACTTTACATCAAAGTAGTTTAAGCAAATATGTTATAGTTTACAATGAAAAAAGGAGTCATATAGAGACGCCCAGGGTGGTAGGGCGTGGGGTTACACCCAGCAGGCCCCCATGCCCCTAGCTCACTAGTCTGTGAGCTGCTCAGGGCACCTCCCGTCCTTCCTGGCAGCAGCCCCAGCTGAGACCGGCCACCGCGGCTCGGTCACTGGGTAGGACGCCTGAGGCGCTGCTTTAGAAGTGATGGGTCTGGACGGGGGGTTCAGGGTTTTCCCAACTGGTGGATCTGTTTTGGCAAATAGTCCTTGGCTTTAATTAGTTATATGTGGGAAGTTACTGGGGTTCCTTTGGGTTTCTCCTCGATGCTGAGAGAAGGATGCGCCTCCGGGTGAGAAGTCACACCTGGAGTCCAAGGTCGGCTGGGGGCGTTGGTGCTTCTCTGCTACCTCTAAGTAGACTGACCAGGAAAAAAGGAACAATGTCAGGAATGAGAGGCGACCTCCTTGCAGAGTCTATGATTACTAAGAGGATACAAAAAGGAATATTAGGAAACATTTTTATAAATTAGACAACATATATGAAGTGGACAAATCCCTTAAAAATCGGAAACCACCACAGCTTATTAAAGAATAGATAACCTGAATAGCCCTACATCTGTTAAATAAATCAAGTTAGTAGTTAAAACCCTTCCCTCACAGAAAACTCATGTGGCTTCACTGGTGAATTCTACTAAAATTTCAATTCTACACCAATTCTCCATGAAATTGAGGAGGTGGGAATATTTTCAAACTCATCCTACAAGATCAGATCAGCATTACCTTGAAACCAAAGCCAGACCATGTCCTTAGAGGAAAAGTGCAGCCCAATTTCTCTTATGAACATAGAGATTAAAAGTCTAAACAAAAAAATCAAATTGAATCCAATACATATAAAAAGAAAAATATATAATGACCAGTGGAGTTCATCCCAGGAATGCAGGGAAGATTTAACATTTGCAGTCAATGCAATCAACCATATTAACAACATAAATTTGACGAAATCCAATATCCATTCCCAGTAAGACCTTTCAGCAAACTAGGAAAAAAAAGGAACTTCTCAACCTGATAAACAACATCTATTTACAAAATAAATGTAAATAAATTTACAGCTGGGTTCACACATCACAGTGGAAGGTGGAATTCTTTCCCCTCAAGGATACCGACTCGTGCCACTTCCATTCAACGTTGCACTGGAGGTTCTACCCTGTGCAAAAGAGCAAGGAAATAAGGCGCATCCAGATTGCAAGCCACGAGACGAAACTTGTAATTTATTCGCCGAAGACATGGCCATCCACGCAGAAAACCTGATGGAAACTACAAAAAGCTAGTAAGTGGGTTTAGCAAGGTTTTGGAATTCAAGATCAATATACAAGAATTAATTGTATTTCTGTAGACTACCGACAAGCAATCAGACCTTTAAAATTTAAAAATACAATTCATAGTAGTATCAAAAATATGAACTAATGTCAATTTTCCCGCAATTGATCTATGGCTTCAACACTATACTAATCCCTCCCAGCAGGTTTCTCGTAGCAATTCACAAACTGATTCTAAAATTTATTTGGCATTTCAAAGGCTCTAGAATAGCCCAACCAACTTTGAAAAAGAAAAGCA
Source organism: Pseudorca crassidens (assembly GCF_039906515.1). NCBI lineage: Eukaryota > Metazoa > Chordata > Mammalia > Artiodactyla > Delphinidae > Pseudorca > Pseudorca crassidens. The sequence goes on along the minus strand of NC_090310.1, from coordinate 91,952 downwards.
AAGCTGTGAGACTAACACTCCACACCTTCCATATGTATTTTAAAGCTATAGCCATAGATACAGTGTGGTATTTGTGCCGAATAGACGAGCAGATCAATGGAACAGAATGAGAGTTTAGAAAGAGACCCATACACGGACAACTGACTTCCAACAGAGACATCAAAATAATCCCACAGGGAGAGGGAATTAATGGTGCTGAAATGACCCTATGGGGAAAATAAACTTTAACGCATTCCTGATGCCATACCCAAAGCTTTATTCAAGAAGGAGCGTATAACTATGTGTAAAGTATAATACTGTGAGCTTCCAGATAATATAAGACGTTTATAACCTGGGGTTACAGGATGGGCAGTGGGGAAGGTTCCTGGATGAGGCAGGGCACAAGCATGAGTTAGCAAGGCTGAGAGCAAAGGCGCCCAAGGGGAGGGCCTGACGTTTGGCCCTTCACGGGGAGCGGAGAGCCGGGCAGCCAGGCGCACTCAGCTCGGAAGCTGGCCCTCGGCTCTGGGTGGGCGGGCAGGACGCGGTCATGGTCTCTTGAGGCAGAGAGAGGGGAAGTGGCCTCTTTTATTTACTGCAGTTGTAGAAATGCTAAAAAATGAAGAATTATTTTTTTTAAATGGAGTAACTGGCCAAACAGGGCTGTGAGTTTTAAGAGTAGTTTTAATGCTTACATTTAACAATGTTAAATACCGACTGCAAAGCCTCATCTCATTTGGAGATAATATAGAAAGTGTACCTGCAGCCCTTTGCAGATGTAAGGCCTGGAGCCCCGACATCCCGCCACGGCTCAGGCCCTGCGCTCGATCCTGCCTGTCAGAGGCTGCCTGGAGGCCCTGGGGAGAGTCTTGGCCCCATTTGGAGTGTCCTGCGTGAGGCTGGCAGCCACAGGCAGACAGAAGGCACTGGGGCCTCGACCGAGCGGGGCAGGAAACAGGCTGCGTGGGGAGCTCTTGGGGAGGAAGGCGTCTGCTGAGCTTTCTGTCAGGCTCCTCAGGGACGATCCCAGGATGCACGTGCTCTCGGGCCATTTGGAAAGTTCTCGTGGCCTGACCCCGTGTTTGTGACGCGTCCTGGATGTCCTCAGCACCAGCAGACCCGCGCCTGAGCGCTGGACACACGCTCCCACCTGGGAGGCAGCAGAGACTTGCGTCTGGAGTGAGGGGCCATCAGTCTGGGGATGTTACGGACGTGATTCTTCTGAGGTTCCGTGAGCAAGTGCCCAGCGCTTGGTCCTGCTCCAAGTTATGCCTCCACCAGTGTTAGAAGGCATTTGACATTTCCTTTTGATTTACGCACTAACCTTTACAACCATCAGCTCTGAGCATGTTCATCAGCTGTGGCTGCCCCTCTCTGAGAGCACGTCTCACCTCGTCCTGCTGAGCGGCTCCAGCAAATGGGGCTCACCACGGAGACCCCAGTGGGACCCCCACCAGCCACCCCACAGAGGAGCTGGTCCTGCAAGACCTGGGGAGCTCCCAGGCACCTTTGCCTTGCATACACGTTTCTTGGCACAAAAAGGACCGGAAAAGATGTTGGTGTGACACACACTCACGAGTGTACACTGGTATGTGCACACACTCTTGTATGCACACCCACCTGAGCACACTCGCAGGTGTATGCTCTGCTCAACCATGTGCACACACAATGTACACTCATTCACACCCACACGTGCACACTCACCAGGGCTCACAGAAGCACAGCTGGGAAACACACACACATGGCCCGTGCACGCCCAGCGTTCAGATACACACAGAGCACCCCAGGTGGGGAACCCTCTCTGCTCCCAGTGGCCAGGGCCCAGGGCAGACAGGACTTCCCATCGCACCTGGTGGACGCAGTGATCCCACTGACGGTGCCCTTGGCCTGGACCAGTATCTGAGGGAGGCGGCGTGCTGAGCCCCTGACCTGCCCCCGCAAATTGCACCAGGCCTCCCTCCCGTGTCCCTCCTCTGGCTGAAATGCCAGGCTCCCTGCGTGTGGATGGAGTCCAGGCTCCAGCGCCCCAGAACCAGTGGCGTGGCCTCCTCAGGCTTCTCGCGGGGAGCAGACCCTCCTGTCCCTGCCACCTGAGTGAGGCTCTGTAATCCAGGATGCCCGTAAGTGGGTGGGGCGGGGGCAGGCGGTGTCACCCTCAGGAGCCTGGCCTCTCGCGCCTCGGGCTTTGCTGTGCCCGCCACGTCTCCCACACCGAGAGGCCCCGGGACTTGCGGTCTGTGGCTCCCCATCTACGTTTGAAGGGATGGAGAAGGGTATGAAGCAATTAATGGCAGGAGTGGTTACGGATCCCCTCACCCTCTGGAGCCCAGTGCTTTTCGTGGGCGTCTGAAGAGACAGCTGGTCTGAACTCTCTCTTCTTGCCCCCAGTTCAGGGACAAACAGTGTGGTCTCTTGGATCGTGGGGCCCTGGGCTTGGCAGGGCGGGGGGCACACATCGGCTGCCCCAGTGGACGGCGGGCTCCTGGGTGAGAAGTGTGGACGGAAAACCACCACCTGATGGGCAACAGGGTGAGGGCCGGGCAGGAGCCCGGGAAGGGAGCGCCCGTCCTCCCACCTCCCCACTCGCATCCCGCACAGAGCCAAGCAAAGTCGGACGGGGAGCTCCAAAGTTCCCACCCCATTTCCGCTTTTTGAAAACGGCACAGCCGCGCAACCTCTCTCAGTTTATTATAAATCTAATACTGTGAGATTCAGCTGAGTGAACTCACGTCTTGTTTGGACTCTGGGCCTGAAGTCACCTAAAGCTGGGGAAACGTAATTGCACAGCCGCACGTGAGGACAGTTAATTTGTCCTCAGCGGCAGCCTGAGGAGCTGTGTCTTCGGTTCTGGGGAACCGGCTTCTCCAGAAAGGCAAGGCCCATTTACATAAGATGCGCTTGGTATTTTAATGGGATGGAAACAGCAGTTTTGCAAATGTTTATGGACTGTTAATTTGTCCTTCCTGGGTTCCTCCTGAAGCCAGGCCTGGGGGCCTCACACCAGGCTGGCCCCGTGGTGGGGGCGAGGGCAGTGCTGGCGCCCCCTGGCGGGGGGCGGAAGGTCGGTCTGCTCGGGGCGGGCAGTGCTGACGCCCCCGACGGGGGAGGGGGGGGTTGGTTTGCTCGGGGCGGGTAGTGCTGGCGCCCCCTGGCGGGGGGCGGAAGGTTGGTCTGCTCGAGGCCACGCCCTCGAAGTCCCAGATTCGGGTCCCTGGCACTTGCTCAGGGCTCGAACGCTAGTGGACGCAGTGAGTGGCTGGAGGGGGCCCGGAGTGTGGTTACCTCTAACCTCCTGGCCAGAGGGCGTTACCTCCTCCTCAGCCAGGCATCCTGGGCACTTGGAGTGGGGAGGGGGGGCCCAGGACCTGCCCCCCTGAACCTCAGTTTCCCCATCTGTGAAATAGAGCTGTGTGTCTGCCTGTCCCTGCTCACCGGGCTGCTGGAGCTGGCAGGACAAGGCCACTCGTGTTTACATATAGGCTTGGCAGTCGAGGGCCCTGGAGAGGGGAGCCACCCCTGTGGGGTGGCCCTGTGGGGATGAGGGGATGCCGCCAGAGGGGGCATCCACCCTCCCCTTGGTTGTCATTACCCTGTCCTCCCCTCACCCCTGCAGCACCCAGCTTGGGTGGAGGCCCCTCTCTCGGCCGGCTGCTCTGAACAGGGACACCCCACGGTCCGTGGGCGGGAGGCCGCACAGCCCGGGAACCTGCTCTGCACAGTGGCAGTTCGCACGCGTCGCCCACACGCGGGTCCCCGACTTCACTAATGGAAACCTGGTGATCCATGACGCGTGTGGCAGACATCTGCTTGGGGTAATGTGCTGGTGATGTACGTATCGGTGGTCAATCAGCGGATTTGCAAGAGAGGCATAAAGTGTTTAATTATGATTGCGTTGGGCAGGTGTGGCTGGTGGAGGCGACATTTGAATAGGTCAGGCCAGCCCTCGCCCCGCTGTGTTGTTGGGGATTAAATGCCATTCACTCTGAGGGCTGGGAGGCTTTCTGAAGTCGCAAGGTGTCACACGCTGGCAAATTGAAAATGTCCCTTTGCTTCTAAAAACGTGATTGATATCCTTTGCAAAACAAATGCTACACCTCACAGTACACAGGTCTCGCGGCCCGGTGCCACCCCGTGGCTGCGGCCGCCGTGGGCCTTTGCCCAGGAACGTGTGCAGGGAGGCCGACCCGAGGCCTCCTTCCTCTCCAAGGCTGGTGCGTCCAGATTGTCTGTTCAGGGCAAAGGGTCTTTCCATCTCCGTGAGGCTTGATCACCGGAACGAAACTCAGGAAGAGAACTCGAAAGATAAAGTGAAACGTTATTTGCTCAGTTGGTAGCAGAAAAATATATCTTCAGATACTCTATATGCCGTATACTTGCGTATAGAACCACCTGTATCCTGTCACCATCTGAATTACACCTGGTATAATTTAAAATGATGCTTTCGGCACAACTGACAAGGGGGTATAAGTAAGAGGAATGAGACAGACATAACACATGCCCATGAGGCACATGCATGCACACATGCATGTGACCACGGCATGGAGGAAGCCGTATGTTAGCAGCCTGACCCCGGAGTCACACGCCTGCGTCCTGGACCTGGGCCTGCTGTGCCGCAGGTCCCCGATTTGTAAATGGGATGAGGGGAACAGGGCTGGGGTGCTGGCCAGTGGACAGCTGGCACTGGGGGCTCAGCACTGTGCCTGGCCAGCCCTGAGAGCCCACAGACACTGGCTGCTTCCCCAGCAAAGAGTTCTGGCCGTGGGTGTTTGCGAAGGCGCAGTGATCTCCACGTTACAGACCCTGGTCCTCTCCCACTGACAGAGGCTGCCTTTGGCGGCCTGGCCAGGCCGAGAGGACGCTGGCGGAGCGAGGGAGCACATCACCGCCAGTGCCCATCTCTGGAGTCAGGGCTCGGCACCTCACACGAGTAACCCCCCTCTTCTCAAAACCACCCAGAAGGAACACGTGGGGTTTCTATTCACAGGGCCGGTGAAGGAAGGAATTCTGTGATTTAATGAAATGCCCAGCCTTCTCTGAATCAGCGTGTATTTTGCGTGATTCGGCCTGTCTAGCTGCTGCCTACCTTCATCTGCCCCCAGCCCCAGTTTCTCCGAGTCCAATAAAGCAAGACTATAGTTCCCAGTCGAGACAGCCGGCCTCCTTGGGTGTGTTTTTGCCGTTTACAAAATTAGCCAATCATCGTCACCTAGTGAATCAGATTAGGTGTAATCCATACTAATGTTCAAATTAAGTCATGGAAAGCAATTAACTCTGCAAAAAAGGACTGGTGAAAAATGATAAGGTTGGTCAAATAGTTTCACTGCGCATAATTGTGTTTTTTAAATGCCCATCTCTACACGGTAATTAAATCATTTCCATTTCAGATGGGTGCACCCACCTCCATTGCTTGTAATTGTGCAGTCCCTAACCTCACAGTGTAGCAGGAATTTACCAGCCGCCTGCCTCGGAATGTCTGCTTTCTCGGGAAACCAGCTGGATGGAACATGCCAGGACAGGGCTTACTCCCTGCTCAGAACAATCAAGAAAAGTGCGCTTTGCGCCCATGCTGTCCCAGATTTGGACCTCCCTCCCTTCGCCCTCCCACCCTTCCTTCCTTCCTTCTTTCGTTTATAAAAAAAGTACACAGAAGTTTTAAAACAATCATCAAATATTCTGCCCACAACACGAGATGCATTTGTCACTTCCAATCACATTACCCATAACAGGGACACAGTCAAAAACCTTGGGCAACATTCACGGGATTGATTAATAGCTGACTCGACCGTCTGCACTGTATTATTATTGCTTTCAGCTCTAAAGGAAGATGCCCACCAGCTTCACTGACTGGACACTTAGCTCATCGGCAGCTTCGTGCGCATCCGTCTATGAAGCAAACGCTCCAGCGTTACCTTGACTCTAAGTGAATGTGACCCTGAACCCACGTTCTTCGTCCTCAAGCAGGATCACCCGGTGAGTCTAGAGCAAACCCTTAAGTCAACAAATGGGAACCCGATGGGTTTCATCTGAAGGGATAAAGCCACAATATGGAAATGAGTGCCTTTCATCAGATCGCCTTCTTTCCCTCCAACCTAGGCTGGTTTCAGCGTTGAGCCTGAGTCCGTGGAAGTTTGTGGGATGTGGCAGAACCTCACTTCTCCACTTGAGGTGGGCCAAAACCACTCAGAAGACCCCAGACTGATTGGCTGCCAGCCCCGGAGGCGGAGGAGCCTCAGCCCCTCTCACATCGTCCAAAGGTGAAGATTCATTTGCTGGGCCTCCAGCCGGGGGTATCTGCCCTCCTGCGCGTAGGGCGACCTGAGCCCGGGAAAGGGGTCGGAGGTGGAGAGGATGTAGTCGATGCTGAACTTGATGTCCCTGTGTGCCTCCCTCCCCAGGGCGGCGGGGCTGGCTGGGATTGGGGCCTCGCGGCGGGGGACGGGGTTCCCCCTCGCAGTGGCCGGCTCAGGGGGACCCCGGGGCGCTTCCGCTTCTGCCGCGCGCGTCCCCCTCGCCTCCTCGAGTTTGGGGCCGCGCCGCCGCCGCCTCCGCCTGTAGTTGCCGTTCTCGAAAAGGTCCAGTAGCGACTCGCAGCCGCCGGCGAAGGTCCAGTAGTTGCCTTTGCCTTTCTCGTGGCCGTGGGTCCGCGGCACCTGTGCGAGCGAGGGGCTCAGCGCCCGGCTGGCTCCCAGGTGCGACCCGCCCGCCGCGAGCGCTCACTTAGGGCCGCTTAGGGTGAGCCCTGGGCAGCCCTGGAACGACGCGCCCGGACCTGGGGCTTGGGGGTGTCGCCCGGTGAGCCGGTACACCCCCGCTCCCCCCGCCAATCAGGGATGACTTGGTCCAGGTGTCGCAAGACCTGGGACCCTCAGGGGCCGCTCGGGGGCGGGGGAGGGAAGGGGCTCACCTTGACGAAGCAGCTGTTGAGGGACAGGTTGTGGCGGATGGAGTTCTGCCAGGCGCGCTGGTTGGCGCGGTAATAGGGGAACTTGTGCATGATGAAGTCGTAGATGCCCGACAGGGTCACCTTGCCTGTCGGGCTCTGCTGAATGGCCATGGCGATCAGCGCGATGTAGCTGCAAACAGGGGCGCTCAGGCCAGGCGGGCGCCGGAGGCGGGACCCCGGAGCGAGTCTGGAGCCTCCCCCGCCTGCCCTTCCCGGCCGGACCCGCTCTGCTCTGCCTTCCCCCAGCGCGCTGAGAACTCCCAGCGCCGTTCTGCGCAGACCCCAGAAGCTCTGCCTCACACCTGGGGGTTCCCCGGGGAGGGTGGAGAACCTTCTCGGCTACCTCCAGACGTGCGGACGAGAAGAGACCCCTCCCTCATCCCAGGCGCGTCTTGGCCCCCTCGCGGAGGAAGGCCGATGTCCCCTGCGGCCCCGCCCCGGCTCCGCGGTCACCTGTACGCCGGCCTCGTGAGCCGCTTCTCCTCGTCCGAGCTGCCCGCGGGGTAGTCGTCGGCGTCGTAATTGAAGCAATTGTAGGGATACTGCGAGCTGTCAAACATCGTGGTGCGCCGGACGCCTGCGGGGCCGCCGCTGCTGCCGCCTCCTCCGCGCCGCCCGCCGGCGCTCCAGGTCTGCGCGGAGGTTCTCGCTGGCGCGGCGCAGCAGCGTCTGAACTGCCGGCTGCTCTCCTCCTGAGCTGGGAACCCGGGTTTCTGGGGTCCCCCCGCCCGCCCCCACCCCGTCCTCTCGCATCCAATCCCGGAGCGGGGGAGGCCCCAGTCACCGGTAGAGCGTCCGAGGGGAGCGGAGCGGGCTCGCGGTGGGCCTCTGACCGGCGGCAGGAGGAGGGAGCCGCGCGCTGGGTGGACCGACGGGCGGGGCACCCACCGTCACCACTCTGGCCTGATGCACCTCGCGCTTCCCGCGCCGGCCCCAGACTTCAGGGCAGAGCTCGCTGGGTCCCCCAAGCCTGGGCGCACCCCGAGACATGTAGGTTCTTCCCTGGCTCCTGGATCCCCATAGTGGGCTCCTGCGCTGCCAGGAGCCAGGCCACAGAGAGGGCGGGGGCTATCGCCCCTCCCCACCAGGCTCTGCACCTCCGGCCTGCAGCCCCAGAGCAGCAGTGGTCCAGGGTGTGTCCTGCCTGGACACTGGATCAGAGCCAGGCCAGAGACACAGGGTCCAACACATCCTCCAGCGCCCTGTGCCCCTGACGCACTGTCTCTCACTGTCGCCTCCTCCAGGGGCCCGGTGCAGGGCTCTGAGCCCAGTGACCACCTGCCCTGTACCCGGCACCTGCGGCCTGGGGTGAAGAGCTTGCTCTTCTCATCAGCCAAGCCGCTGCGTCACCGGCCCCTTCTGGGGGGAGTGGGCCGGTGGTGGGCGCACGTGGGAGAGAAGACGGGGAGGACGCTTTAGGAAGAAGTGAGGTGGGATCTTAAGGGGGCCCCTTTGTTTCAAGTTGGATGTCCACCCAAAGGCATTTCCGTGAATAATCTGCAAAATTCCAGCCATGAGACTCCAGACTGTGAGTCTGCCCAAGGCCAGGACACCTGGATCGTCTTCCAGAAGATTTCGCCTTCAAAGCTGCACCTGTAGCTCTGAAATGACCTGTGCTCAGTCCAGCCCATTGGCCCAGGAGGGCCTGCTGCTGCCCACCTTGCTGAAGAAGAGTGGTCGCCTGCTGGGGTGGGGCGTGTCCAGGACCTGGGGCCACCGGGGCAGCTACACCAGCGCCCTTCCTGCTCTGGCTCCTGTCCGGGTGGGATCTGAGGTGCACTCGGGCTCAGATGCATTCATTGGCTCCAGCTTCCTCTCTGCCAGGTGTCAAAATTTTAAATGCTGGAACGCGGGAACGTAAACCGGTACAGCCTTTGGGAAAACATTTTGGTTGTTTCTTTAAAAACTAAACTTGCAGCTACGATGTGACCCAGCAGTTGCACTCTTGGGCGTTTATCCCAAGTGAAGACTCAACTTCACACAAGCACTTGTGACACGTGTTCATAGTGGCTTTATTCCTCTTTTCCCCAAACTGGAATCAGCCCAGATGTCCTTCAACAGGGAAGCATTGGACAAGCTGCGGTCCAGCCACATCACGGACACCACCAGCAGCACAAAGGGACCAGCGGCTGATACAGCTGAGACCTGGGTGAAGCTCTGACAGAGGCAGGTCTGCACAGTGAAAGTAGCAGGACTCCTACCCTCACAGCAGTAAAACCAGAGCTCTGCACAATCATGACTCTCCTTGAACCTGTCAGAGAACTAAGGCTTCAGGGCAACCGGCTCAAGCCCCGGGGAATAGGCCCGGCAGAGGAGAGCGGGTCTGAACGCCCACTTACCTGCAGCAGGTGGGGGGACAGGATGGTGAGTTGCTGAAGCCATGCGAGTGCTGGCGGGAGAGCCCAGAGCCCTGGACAGGACAGGTGGAAGCACGTTCTGCTCTCTCGTGGACCGGCTCTCTCGCGGATCTCACTGGATGCACGGGAGGAAGAGAGAGAGCAGGGGACCGTCTGGAAAGGTCTCCTGCGGGCCAGGCCTGGGGGTGTGGAATCGCACAGCTCCCTCCCGGAACAAAACAGAGTCTGCCCAGGGAAGGTGGCGGCCAGCTGTCGCCCTGTCCCAGAGGTGCTGCAGGTCCTGAGACAGGGAGGGGCCTCTGAAGCATTGAAGAGCGGATGGTAGAGGAAACAGCTGCATTTGTTCACTGGTTTAATTGAATAAAAAATGAAGTCTGGTTGGTTAGAAAAACTTCCGAACGTGTTTTGGTTTCTCAGGCTTCTGAAGCCTGCTTGACTTACTTCTGAAAATAACATTAATTTGGGGCCCGGCAGTGAGAAGGAAGGTTTCTCTGGTCTTTAAGCCAAAAATTCCCTCCCAATACCACTAATACTGGCGGCACCAGCCGCAGTCATAGGCCAGCAGTGTTCTAAGGTTCTTTTCGCTTTTTATGCTCACTCACTTCTCAGGACCATCCTGTGAGTCAGGCCTTTTGTTTAGTCCCCTTTACCCGGACGGAGAGGGCAAACAGCTCACCCGAAATCACAGCACTCGTGTGGGGTAGAGCAGGATTTGAACCCAGGCCCTTCAGGAAAGGATGTGACGGCAATTCCAGGGCTCGGGAGGTGGCCTGCGGGAGCTTGCACGCCTGTCCACTGGGAGGCCTATACGCAAACGTGGGAGACCAGCCAGAGGGGGCTGCAGCCTCTTTGGGGACAGTCCTGGACCCCAGCAGCCCTCACCCAGCATGTCTGATGCAGAAACATCACAAACGGTACAAGAGGAGGGTGTGGGGGAAGACGGGACTCACGTGATCGCTATAGTGTCTTATAAGTTACTCATACGCTTTTTTTTGGTTACATCTTTATTGGTGTATAATTGCTTTACAATGGTGTGTTAGTTTCTGCTTTATAGCAAAGTGAATCAGTTATACATATACATATGTTCCCATGTCTCTTGCCTCTTGCGTCTCCCTCCCTCCCAACTCACACGCTTTTGTGTTTTGTAGTTAAAAGCTGTGTTTGTTACAGAAAGTTTATAAAGTAGAGAAAGGTGAAAACATAAAAATCCTCACACGTGGCAGCTCTCCCCCTTCATAATAGGTCCAGAGAGAGGGGCAGGAGCCCAGGGTGTCCTGTAGACCAGGTTTGGCCGTGACCGGCTACCACTCACGTATCCTATTGGCCTCAAAGAGAATTTGGGCACCAGGCGGCGGGGGCTCACCCGACATGAATAGCAGGAGGTGTGGACCCTTGGGGGCCTGCCTGGGGGCTGCTACCACACACGGGGAATTGGGAACCCTCGACCCCAACGGCGGGACTGCGTGGGGTCTGCAGAGGTTCAGAAAGGCTGGAACGATGGACCGGGCCAGCCTGGATGCAGGGCCGGGAGGGCTGTGCCTCTGTGGAAGCTGACCGTTTCCGTGTCAGGGGAGCAGGCCAGGGCGGAGGGGGCCGAACCAGGCAGAGCTGCCGGCCCGTACGTGCTGGAGCTGTGCTCCTTTTTGTCCTCACGTGGCTCCCGGTCTAGTGAGAAGTGGACACTGGCCAGATGACCTCAGAAACACATGATCTGACATGGGGGGGGGGCGTCCATGGGAGAATGCACTTCAGTCACCCAGGCTAAAGGCTAGGAAACCTTCCAGGATGAGATGTTTCTGCAGCACTTGGAATAAGAATGAATGAAATAAGGGTGGAGCGGAGGCAGACAGCTCCAGGGTGGAAGGCTGCGCCAAGACCCAGGGACACCATGGAGATGGTGCTTCTAGAAGCTTCCGGAAGGCCAGAGCACTTCAACCCTCCACATGAATTCCATATTCTTCTTCTCCTCTGGTGTCGGAAGTATGTATCAGTGTACAGAACTTGTATTCAGCACTCACTGAAGAACGACCCACTGACTCTATAGGTATTTTGGGGCCCAGGCACTGTGCTAGGTCCTGGAAAACAGGGGACCAAGGTCGACAGCCCCCTCACCTGGGCTCCGAGCCTGGCCTGGGGGGCTGGTGGGGCCACCCTGAGCCCCTGGACCCTGAAAGGACAGGCTGGCCTGGTTGGGGCCCGGGTAGCCACTGGCAGGCCTTGCTGCTGCTCTCGCTGGCTGAGGGACCCATCTGCCAGGCAGCTGAGGGTCTTCGTACCCCCTCTGCTTCTGAGGTGTTGGACTCCGATCCTCAGGACCTAGGGGGCTTCTGAGGCCAGACTCTGGTCATCTCTGCCCTGGGGAGGCTGGTCTTGCTTTTCTCAGGTTCTCCTCTAGATGGTGCAAGGGGACCAGACATGGGCTGTGTCCCCAGCGCAGGCCTCCCAGGGGCCCCCAGGACGGCAGTGACCAGAGGAATACATGCAGCTGAGTGTAGCTGGGGTGCTGCGACCTACAGCAGGGACGGGACCGAGCACAGGCCTTGGGCAGGGCTGGCTGCCTGGAGCCGCCACAGCAGCCCAGCGGGGCTGCCCTGGGCCTGGTGTGCACCCCACAGACGCTGCACTGCAGCCGGCCCCGAGGCCCCCCCAGCCGGTGTCCTCTCCCCGCTTATCCCATCAAAGCCGAGAGGCCAGGAGCTGCCCCTCCCCTTGGGGACGGGATGGACACTGTTCCCAGGCCCCGGCCAGCCCACACCCCGGTTCCCGAAAGCCAGCTCCGAGAAGAGTAAGAAAGACCCCTCTGTGTGGGTGGGGACCCCTCCCACAGGGGCTTTGGAGCTCTGCTCTCCTGATGAAGGTGAGGTTCCTTCAAGCCCCCTCCGGTCCCCCAGGCCAAGGCTCCTGAGGCGTCTCTGCTCACCTGCTTTTGTCATGGTCCCTCTGGGTGGGGAGGACATTGACTTGAGGGAGAGTTTCCTGTGAGGGCTGAGCAGGACCTCGGAGGGTGGCCTGGGGCCGCTGCGCTGGCCTCCTAGGGAGCCTGCGCCTCTGGGCATGGCGTCTGGGGGACTGGCCCCAGGAATGTGCACATGTGATTTGCTCCCAGGTGGGGAGGCGGCGGGGAGGGCCAGGGCCCTCTGCCAGCCCCCTCCTCGGGCCTCCCTGCCCTCCATCCGTCTCAGGCTTGTGGGTGGGGCCCGGAGTGAGGGTGAGCCCACCACCTGAATCCCCAGAGCCCCACTGACACACTCCGTCCCTCGGGCCCACAGGGCAGGGGTCGTGCACGCGCCCCCATCTATATAGTGATTTATTTGTTCATTTACTTGTTTGAATTCAGGAAGTGGTCTCTGCCCTCAGAGGGGTTGCCTCCTGCCTCTTGATTCTCCACAACCAGGCCCCAGGCCGACTGAAGGAGGATTTTTGTTTTGATTCCCCCCAGTTTGTCTTTTTAATCATGTTTGAATTCTTAACCCTTTCTCCTCGGCCCTGTGGCAGGTGCTGTCCTACTGTGGACCAAGCAGGCTGCCTAACTCTCGTGGGGAAGTAGCCTTTCACCTGGAGGAATTTAACCGAAAACCTTTTCTTTCGTCCTGTTCCAGGCTTCCTCCACCACCCTCGCCCCCTCAGCCCCTCCCTCTGCAGATCTGGGTCCCGAACACCACACGCTCCTGCGTTCATTCAGGAAAGTCCCTTTACCTGTCTGGGCCTCGGTTTAGATGGTGAAAACGGGCACAATGGAATTCGGATTTTACGGCACAGCTGTCGTGAGTAGCACACGGGACAAGGCAGGAGGGCCCTGGGCTGGTGGCGTGCGGTCTCGCGGGGCTCACAGCTCAGGCCCTGCCCCCATCTCTCCTCCCACCCAGCCCCTTTACCTGCTGTTTGAATTTGTATCAAAGTAATAGATAAACACAGTTTGAAAAGTCAAACAACAGGTCAGATCATGGACAAGAGCAGACCGCTGCCCACCTCACCCCTGCTCCCGAAGCAAAGACCCAGAGAAATCCCTTCTGTGAGTCTCCCTGGCTGTGCCGTCTCGTGTCTCGTTTGCGCACCACCTCCGTGTTTCTAACTGACAGCTTTTTAAGTCCTACAGAATCCCTGCCAACCCCCTACCTGAGAGAGGACCAGCCCCTCCCAATTCAGCTGCGCCGCGTCTTCCCCTGGGGAAACATGCTGACTGCTGACGGCCATGTCTGTGAACCTCATCCCGGCCGAGCCAGACTGTGCTGGACTGCGCTTCCTTCCTTGTGTGACTGTCTCCCGGAGGTAGCCTGTCTCACAGCTGCCGCTCTAGGCCTGTCCTCACCCTGACGAGGCCACGGCCTTCCCCACAGAAGGACCGGCTCCTCTTGGCTTCCGTTTTCCTGGGGACTCTGTACTCCGCGCCGTTTGGCAACTTTCATCATCACGCCAGGGGTCCCACCCCGCCTCCCGTTTTCCCTTTTCTGGACTCATTCCTGGTCCCACACCCCGCGGCAGCGTCCTTGGGGCCTCGAGGTGTGCGTGCACAGTCTGTTTGCTTCATGTCTGTCTGTCTCTCCCAGGCTCACCTCCCGGCTTCCCACTGGTGTCTCAGCCGCTGCCCCAGCTCTGGAGCCTCTGAGAGCACTGCTTGCTGTGTGCTAGGGGGACGAGACCCTGTGCTACCCGAGAGGTGTCAGTCAGGCTCCTCCGAAGCCCCTCCCAGCGAGGCCTCGACTCCCGTGTCTGGCTTTGCATCACCCAATTTTAGCAAGAATCCTGTTAGCTCAGTTGGACGAGAGACCCCTGGCCCGCCATCACCGAGAACCCTGGTTTAGCCAGAACCCCGATGCAGTGATTTCCCATCCCCCACCTCACCTGCTCCTTGGCTGTCAATCCCTACCTTCCAGGCTGCACTGGGAATTCGGCCAGTTCTGTACTGAGGCCTTTTTTTGTCCCCATTGCAATGGTGCTGAACGAACCTGTCTCCATGGCTTTAACTGCTGTCCAGCTCTGGGCCTCTTGGGCAGCTCTGCAGAGCTCGGAACCTCCTTTGTGACACTGCTTGGCCTTTGAGGGGAAGCCGATGTCACCTAACGTGTGCCTCTTTGGCGTAACGATTATTTTGAGAAAAAATAGAGCAGAAATTGCCCTTTTGGGAGGGACGTTCGCACTGTTAAGGAAATCTCCCCCTGTACGTGTCTCTCTCTCTGTACCTGAACGGGGGTGGCTCTGGACCAGGAGAGACTCTTACTGGGGAGAAGCCCAGATTGAAATCCACGTAACCACCACACCCCGCTTTCTGCTCTTCTTCGTCACCCCCATAACTGGCTTCCCCCACATCCTTCTTCTTTTGTCTTTAGCTCAGGGAATTCTGAGGGACTGAGAAGCTCTGTGTCAGCAACGCGGGGCAAAGACCACATGTGTGTTTCTGATCGTGCCCTGGGTGCCGCACCAGGACGCCACAGACGGCGCAGCTGAAACACAGACTCTTCTCTCTGTTCTGGGGTTGTATCTGGTGAGGCCTCTCTCCCGGCTTGCAGACGGCCACGTCCTCCCTGCATCCGCACGTGGTCTCCCCTCCTGTGCGCACAGGGAGATCTGTGGGGTGACAGCTGAGGGAACCCCCAGCAAAAGGCACAGGGGCTGTGATTTCTCTGCTTCATGAACCGGGGTTCACGCGAGTCCTCATGTGAGTCCTCCAGGGTTGGGCCCCGCCCACAAGCCCCAGCCTCCGGGCCAGGAGACCAGTGTCCCCTCCCTCCAGCAGGGCGTTGGGGGGCTGGCTCAGCCCCTCCCTCGCCGTCCCCGTGGCCAGTCCAGCCACCACTGTCCTGGCTCCTGCTGGGTAAACACGGTGCCCACGTGATGCCAGGCCTGTAGAGACTCTGGGGCGCACCTTCAGGGATCTCCACTCAGCTCCCCGGGAGCAGCTGCAGCAACAGCGGGACAGGCCACACCAAGGCCCACCTCAGACCTTGCATCAAGCCCCTCCTTCCAGCCCGGACGCCGGGCCACGCCTGGTTCTGGGACTCACTCTTTTGGAGGGCGGGTGGGCAAGCAGCTAAGCACCACGGAGTGGGGGACCCAGACCCCAGCGAGGCCCCAGCACACACTTGCTGAACCTTTATTGCACCTTTACCACATTGCAAACTCTTCCACGAAGATGCCGTGAAAGTAACCAGCTGCCCGGCCACATGACTGTGTCACACACGTGCACAGGCTTCCGAAGCAAGTCAGAAGGTGCCCCGAGGCAGCCTGGGCAGCCAGGTAACGATTGGTCCTTCACGTCGCCCGAAAGCTACACGGTGTTCATCTGTCGACGGGAGTCCGTGACAGCCTCAGGAGCCTCCTGCAGCCCCAGACACCTCAGCCCCAGGCAGGGAGGAGAGTTTTTACTGTACGTTCGGTCCAGAGGGGGAGCCCTTCGCAGGGGCACTTGGCCCTGCCGGGTGGCCCTCCGTGTGACTTGCTGGGTGGTCGGGGTCTGCATAGATGTCTCTATTTATGTACATTTACACCAGGTATAAATACAAAATAGTAAGTAAAGGCTTCCTTTCCATACAAAAGGGTGGTGGGCCGCCGCCAGGCCGCCTCTGTCCACGGGGGCGGAGTGCGCTCCCGCCGGCCCGCCCTGGTCTGGAAAGTGAGGACACGCGTCCCCGGGCAGCCCGTCCGCTCCTGCGTTGGCCCGTGTGCCCCGGCAGCTGGCCTGGCCACGGCTCACGGTCACTACCTCCCAGCAGAGGCTCTGTGCTCGGGGCTGAGGTCGTCCTCCACGACACCGGGCAGCCCGTTCTTCTCCACGCAGTCCCTGACCGCCTGCAGCACGACGCGCAGCCGCCGGTCCAGAGCCTCCAGGTGCGGCCGGTACAGGACGGGGGCCACGCGGTCCCTACGCAGGGACTCGGCCATCAGCAGACTCAGCTTGTACTCCTCCTTAGCCAGGAGCTGCAGCCGCAGGTACGTGGACCTCCTGATCCTGCGGGGAGAATGACGTCAGGCCGGCACCGGGAGGAAGAGCCTGGCCGTCGCTGCAGCCGCCCCGAGCGCGGTGCCGGCCCAGACCCTGGCCCACTCCAGCCCCGGCCTCTCAGAAGCACGTGGTGAGGGTCCTGCCTCCAGGAGGGGCCCGGGTGGGCCCAGCGGTGTCCAACGGGCCCCGTTACTCCCGGCAGACAGTAGCGGGGAGGGAGGCAGCCCCGGCTTGGCCTGCTCGTTGTCTGGGCCAGGCGACACAGAGCTGCCCCGGGGCCGAGCAGGTGTTTAGCCCCACAGCCTGTTTCCCCATCTGCTAAAGGAGGGGCCGGGCTGGGAGCCCCGAGAAAGGTGGCAGAGTGGGAGCCCGGGGCTTCGGTGTCTTCCGCTGCAAGGTGGGCTATTACGGTGACACGGAGCTGGGTCCCGGGAGGAGCTCTGGGAACTGCCGGGGTGGGGACAGGAAGGCTCGGCCTGATCTGCGGCCGCGGCTGTGGCAGCATCCGGCCTCCTGTGCAGTGACAGGGCCAGCCCAGGGGTGGGGCCCTCGGGGAGGGGCAGAGCCGCACCTGCAGCACTGCTGTAAAGGCACCAGGATGGAAAGCTCGTCGTGGGAGTATTTTCCAAACCTGCGGGAAGAAGAACAGAGCTGTGGAGAGGCCACTCGCAGGGGGACACCGTGCGCAGAGCCCAGGCACTGGGACGGGAGCATCAGAGCAGGCGGTGCCCGCGTGGGCCCTGCCTGGTGTTGCGGGGGCCTGGCCCCTGCTGTCCAGCCCCGGGTGCAGGGCCTGGGACGAGGCAGGTGCCTGAAAGCGGCCTGACCTTCTGGCCACTGGACTGAGCAGAGGTTCGAAGGGGTGAGTCCGGGCAGAATGAGCGGAGAAGGCTCGAGGGCGGGTCAGCCAGGAGTCTAGCTGCAGGGGCGTCTTCTACAGCTGGGAACGCGTGACCCACAGACGTAACTGCCCAGGTGCCCAGAGCTGATTCCCTGAGGCGTCTGAGAACTTGCAGCTCTGACCGCTGGAGTGGTCTGTCCCCTGCACACACACCCACTGCAGGCCTCAGTCTCCCCAGCTCACAGGCTCACAGGAGTCCTGGCCAGAACCCTGTGTCACATAGGGGGGCCTTTGGGGGCTGGGCCGTCCCTCCCCACAGAGCGCCTGCTCCCCCAGGTCTGGGTGGGGACACGGCCAGCCCTTCGCTGCGTCTGGAAGGACTCACCCTCTCCCATTGTCCAAGTGGATGATAAACGTTTTGTTCCCAAACTTCTCGAAGGTCTCGTAGTGATGGCGGTCCATGTTTCCTGTAGGGACAAGCCTGCTGGGAGCCTGTGTGCAGCTCAGAGGCGTCCCCTCCCTCCCCCGTCTGGCCTCCAAGCTGGCGGAACCGAGTACAAGCAGGACCACGGTGGCTGGATCTGTGTCAGGCGTTCCCAGGGCAGGCCGGTGGCCCCGGACATACCCATGAGGAAGTCGAAGATGGTCATGTCCATGACGTCCAGGATGCGGTGGCTGCTGTCGTAGGGGGGCGTCTGCTTCACCTCCTCGCAGTAGTCAGGGTCTACTTCCCACCTGCAGGGGAGCCGGCATGAGAAGGGCGGGCTCCCCTGTAGACAGGAGGACCCAACCAACCTCTGGGGCTGCCCAGCTCAGTACACCGGGTTCACGGGGCAGCAACAGGCACCGGGTGAGGAAAGGTGTCACCGCAGAACAGAGTGTGGGCAGATGATACCGACCAGCGGCGGGCTAAGGCTGCATTAACAGGAGCATGGGGCTGGGAGGTGATGGAGCTATAGCACGCGGATGCCACGTATTGGGGGGGCCTGGACAGCACACTTGCAAGGACGTCTCCGTGGCTGTAGGGACTGTGTCTCTCTTGCAAGAAGAGCAGAGGTCTGAAGCCTCGTCTTAACACGGACAGATCCCAGAGGCCAGTGAGCACCCAGTTCCCAAGTGAGGGGCCCTTTCTGATCATCTGCTCCCACACACTTGGCCCTGCCATTCCTCACACCGAGCTTGTTCCCTGCTGCAGGTCGGGCAGAAGCCAGCCCTCCGGAGACCCCGGGGAGTCAGGATCCTGGAGTCCCCGCCCAACGTGCGCCCAACTCACTCTGCCTTCTTGCGCTTGTGGTATGAGCGTCGCCAGGGGTTCCGCCAGGTCTTCCTCTTGGCCAGGGCCAGGTCAGGCAGAAAGGCGGCCAGCGAGCCCTCGATCTGGTCTGGCCGCCCGCACAGGGCGTGCTCCGTGGAGCAGTAGTAAGAGCACTCCCCGTAGAAGCAGATGTTGTTGGCTGTGGGTGGGGGACACGCAGGCAGTGGGGCCACTCGGGCAGCGTCCCCATGCCGGCCCCTCCCGGACATCCACCCCACCCTGGGCCAGCGTGTCTGCGCCACATCCGACTCGTCCCTCCCCTGGGCAGGGCTCACCCACACTCTCACGCCTGACCTCAGCCGCCTGCTCCAACCCCGCATCACAGACCCTGGGGCTCGGACCTGAACCCGAGCTCTTCCTCGTTACCCTCGAAACTAAGTCTGGAGTCTGTGGGGATTCTGTCCAGTGGCTTGAAAAAGGCCCTCATACCAAGAAAAAAAAGTGAGACTCAGCCGGCGGGGAGAGGCCTGCAAACCGTAAGCTAGTAAGCATCCAGTATTTGCACACAGTAGAGTTCTTACGTCTCAGTAATGAGAAGATGAACAGCCCCATCAATAAATGGGCAAAGGAGTTCGAAGGGTATTTCTCCAAAGAAAATATAGAAATGGCCAACAAGGACACGGAAAGATGCTCGACAGCGTTAGTCACCAGGGAAATGCAAACCAAGTCCACAGTTTCTCAACCAGGAGGATAGTTTTGATCAAAAGAACAGATAATAACTAGTGCGTTGAGGGTGTGGAGAAGTCGGGTCCCTAACACAGTGCTGGTGGGAATGTCAAATGGTGCAGCTGCTGCGAAAAACAGTCAGAAAGTTGGACCCAGAACTACCGCATGACCCGGCCATCCCACTCCCAGGCACACGCCCGAGAGGAATGAAGACACATCCACACACACACTTGCACACAGACGTTCACAGCAGGCCACTCCGGCAGTCAGAGCGGAACCAACCCACGTGCTCGTCAAGGGATGGGCGGATAAACACAGTGCGGTTCATCCATGAAGTGGAACAGTATTAAACCACAGAAGGAATGAAGTGTAACACCTGCTACCACGTGGATGAACCGTGAGCATTACGCCCAGTGGATGAAGCCAGACACCGCTCACGTGAAACGCCAGGAACAGGCAAACCCACGGGGAGACAATGGCAGCTGTCGGGCAGAGCGGGGGTGACTTTGAATAGGGACGGGGTTTCTGCGGGGTGAGCAAATGTCCTGGAATCAGATAGTAGTAACTTGCACAGCACTGAGAATGTACTAAAAACCACTGAGCGGCACACTTCAAATGTTGGCTTGACGACGTGTGGATTATACCCCCACAGAGAAGAGTGATTTGAGAAGCATTGGGCGGGGAGCAGGCTGCAGCCACTCCTCAGTGCTGGGCGCGGTGGGTCTGTCCGTGCAGTTACCAACCGAACCATGTCCTCAGGGTCAACCACTTCCTTCCTTTGCTGGGGAAACAAACCCCGAGCCTGGGGTGTGCAGAAATACAGGGCCAGGGCCCCAGGCACCACTGCAGGCCCCCTTCCCTCCAGGGCCAGGGGTCCCCCCTTCTGCTGCACAGCCTGTCCGAGTGACACTTGTGACCTTCTCTGGCTACAGACAGCAGTCACACCCCCTGGAATGGAAGCGCAGGCTCGGCGGCTCCTCTGAACACGCAGAGTCCCAGGCAGGTCGGGACACGGGGATGGGAGACAGCTCCCTCACACCCCCTGCTTCCCCCCCCTCAGGATCTCGCAGCTGCTGCTGAGTCATGACTGTCAGGCGATCAAAGAAAGATCAGCCTGAGATCTCGTCTGTGGAGACACAGTTCAATCTCAGCCCATTGTCAGGAGGAAAATACTTTTCTGAGCCCTGGAATCGGTCCCTCTAACAGCCTAGACTGGCTTTAGATGGACTCATGTGAAAAGACAGGCAGTCCCTTGGGCCCACGGCCTCTTCTTCATCAGAGACCCAAATCCAGTCTCTAAAGGGACGTCCAGGGTGGGGCTCCGATAGCCCGTAGCCTGTAGCTTCTCAGCTGTGCAGCCTCGGGGGAGGCCCTTCACCTCTCCGTGCCTCGGTCTCCCCTGAACGGGGGCTGCAGCAGTTTTGAGGCTGAGTGTTAAACTTGCGACCCGAGGGAGGAGTGAGGGGCCGGTCATGGCAGTGCCCTGCGTGTGGAGAGGAGGGCGCTGGAGGAGGCAGTCCTGGCTCATCTTATAATGACACTCCAGACAGACAGCTGGGGGTGGCCGGGGCCAGATAGCCAGGAGGGCCTGCCTGCTCCAGCCCCAGAGGACTTGGATGAGATGCACTGCCTGTGCAGGGAGCCTCGTCTCTGCGAGGATCAGTGTCGATCAGAGGACCAACACCCGCCAGCCTGAGGGTCCCGGATGGTCCAGGTGCGCCGTTCTCTGAATGTTTCAGGGGTTTGCCGGCTGGAGGCTGCCAAGATGTCACGTGGGGCAGGGCTTCTGGGGGGGGGGCGCTGAGGATGCCCGGGTGCAGTTCTGGGAACCCCTCTGGCCCTCAGTGGGACTCTGAGTGGGCACTGACCACAGTGTGTGGACAGAGGCCCAGTGACCACCCAGCCAGACCGCAGCCGGCATGGCAGGAAAAGAGCCGATTTAAAAGTGGGGCTGAGTGGCTGGGAGGGGGCAGGAGAGGCTCCTGGGGGGTTCACACGGGGTCCCTGTAGAAGCCCACAGAATTTGCGCAGGAGGACGCGGGCTGATCTCAGGATATGAGGCACGTCCATAGGAATCTGCCAGGAAAGCACGAGGAACGTGTTCCGTAGAAGACGTGGGCTCCAGCCGCTGGCCTCCGCGCAGCCCCACGGTGGCAGGCACTCGGCTGTCCCACAGTCCAACGTAGCCCTGCACCTCCGGCCGCACACTGCTGCCCTGGGCCTGCCGGCAGGAGGGCCGCCTCCACCTCTCACCCCGCGGGCTCCCTGCCCCCACTCAGGCCCCTGGAGGCGGAAGGGAGCTGGCGTGGATTAAAGTCTACAGGGAAGCTCGGCATCTATGGTGAGTTTGGCCTCCGATGGGTGCAGAAGTGCAAGCAGAGCCAGAGTGGTCCAAATGAATCCCGACAGATTTCATTTTCCAAGACGAGGTCAAAGCTGGCTGCTTAAGAGAAAAGCAAACCTCCCCCAGGGCTTTCAGGAAGAGGTCTGGCTGGCAGAGCAGGGCGGTGGGGACACAGACAGTCTGGTCAGAGAGGTGGGTGTCAGGAGCGGCAGACCAAGCTGAGCCTGCGGCCAGCTGCTCCGAGGACAGCGTTCAGGAGTGCGACCCAGGTGGGGAGCTCGGGCGCCAAGCAGGATTCTCGGAGAAACCCGCGGGGCCTGGGAGAGCAGCTGGGAGCTGGGAACCCGAGTGGGTCCAGCTGTCGGAACCGACCAGTCAGAGTGACGGCTCTGCTCAGGGTGAGGACGGGTGTCGGCATGAGGCTGTGTACTCGGGGACAACCAGGGAGACCGACAGTCATGATTCGTGTGGAGGACAGGGTGGGACGCCAGCATCTCAGCTCATCTGCTTAGGCTAACAGCTGACTCCATCTTCTGGTTGTAGAAAGGACTCCCCACTCAAAGCCCAGGCTAAGGCTGCCTTTCCCCAGGAGAACACGGAGCGGGCATCAACTCGGAGGCCCCTCTGCCCCAGAGGAAGTGGAATCCAGCGCAGAAACCCCTTGATTTGTGTCCCTTTCTCAAGATTTCAAACTTCAATCCCTCCCTTTCCTTGTGGCAGGTTACATCATCCCTTCCGCTCAGGGCCCTCAACTGTCGGGGCAGAGCTCAGAAATGAAAGAGAAAATGCGGGGACAGGCAACAGTGTGGGTGACTCTCAAAATAACCACGTCGAGGGAAAGACAAAGAACAGGCCCAAGGCCGCCCAGCCTCCACTGTCAGAAGCAACCCAATGCACAGATGGAAGGTGGCCCCAGGCCGTCTGGGGGGACGCAGGGGCGGGAGGGGACTCTGGGGGACGGACACGGTCACCATCTTGACCGTGGGGATAGTTCAGACTCCAAACGTCAGTTAAACCATTTAAAAATGGGGATGTGGAAACGATGGGCCACCCCAGGGCCTGAGCGAGGAATCCCACGCAGGTGCTCGGCGAGGCTGGGGCGCCTGCCGCTGTGGCCGCGTCACCTGAACCTTCCCACCTGTGCCATGACAGAGGCAGGGGCACACGCCCCCGGACGGGCCTGTCCCACCCATCCACGCGGCTCGGGCACAGGCAAGGCGACCCCGGAAAGCCCTCAAAGACCCCTCCCGACGCACAGGCTCTCACTTTGCCCTTTGGTTTCTGGTCACATGGGTGAGACACTGACACAAAAGGGAATGAGAAGCCTCCTGCCTCGGGCGGGTGGGAGGGTTTCTGCCCTACTTTCCTCTCTTTACGGGCTCTGAGAGGAGGAGCCAGACGAGGCTCTCGGTGAGCAACGGGTGACAAACATGGAGCTTCATGAAATTAAGGACGTGTGGCCTCAGTTCTGATGAATTTGTGAATGCAGCTGAGAAGCGTGCCGAGTATGTCAATCCGAACGTCAGTCTACAAGAAAGGAGTTTCTAGGCTGGGCTTTTATTCGCCAGCAGGTCTTCAGACACAGACAATCCAGGGCTTATGTGGCTTCTGTCGGCATGAACTAACTGGGGTGGGTGCCAGGCATGGCGGAGGCATTCCTGCAGGGGAGCGGGGGGCGAGGTCCACTCTCTGTGGATCTCGGTGTCCCAGCTGGGTCACCCCACTCTGCTTTGCCAGCATCATTGGGACAACTCAAAATGTTCCAAGATGAAATACAAGAGAGTTCTCCATGGCTCAAGCCTAGTGAGCGTGGGCGCCTGGAACAGCTCAGCGCAGGGCCTGGCGCAAAGGAAGTGCTTGGGAAAGGGATGGGCGGATCGTGGAGGCCCAAGTCTGAAACAGGCTGGGGCAGGTAACTCAGCAGAGCGTGACTTACGTTTATGTGTGCACTTAAGGTTTATAATATGCAGTCTTGAAGGTTTTCATAAATGTCAGCACCTCCTGGTACATGGAGCGTGCAGGGTACCCGAGTGCAAGGGGAACCAGGGTCAACCCTCCAGGGGACCAGGTGAAGTCGCTGCTCCCCGCCGGCACTTGGTGGAGGAGGGGGGCGCAGCACGGCCCCTGCCACTATGGGAGGGTCTTGCTGGGGTGTTTTAAATCTGGGGGAGTCCAAAGGACGGAGTTCCCCTCTGGCCGGACCACCTGGAGGAGAACCCCGAAGAGGTGACGAATTTCCTTTTGCCTTTGGTAGAAACAATATCTATGCCAGCCCGGGGGGCGGAGTCAGGAACGATCAAGACTTTTAGACTTAGGGTGTGTGGCACGCGGTGCAGGGGCAGGTTACCTGGGGAATGAGGTTACCTGGGGAAATGAAGAAGGTTCTCCACAGCTTCTTGTCCCGCGTGACGTCCCGGATCTCCTTGGTCATGTTGACCATCCTACCAGCCACGGGAGGGACCCGGCGGAAGTCCAGGATCCTGGCAGAAGGACAGGGAAAGGAGTCCTCACCTCCGTACCCTCCAGCCGCTCCCACCGGAGCTGAGTGGACACCTCACTCTCCTCCGTTAGGCCCAGACCCCTCACGTCGGCTGCCCACCCTCCTCCCCAGCAGCAAGGGGCCTGTGAGGCCACAAAGAATTTGCATTCTGCTGGCAGAGCTGCCCTGAAACAGGTGATCACGGAGGGAAGGGGCCCAGTTTTGCGAGACTCATGACCTTTGGTCTTGCCAGAGAGGCTGATGCCCTGTGAGTGTCCTCTTTTCTCCCCTTTATTCCCGACGGCCGGCTCTCTACCCTGGGTCACCTGGGCAACTCCTGTCGGCCAGGCACACAGCAGGGCATGGCCATGGGGTGACAATGCCACGAGGGTGCCGGCGGGAGGGCTCACCTGTCCAGGTGGAAGGCAGCGATCTCTGCATTGTGCCTCTCGTAATCGGAGAAATAGAAGAAGTCAGGGGGTGTCTCCTGCTCCCTCATTTGCCTGGAGAAAATGGAACAGAACAGAAGTTTATCAAAGAGAAGTCGTCCCAGTGGAAGGGGGCGTGTGGCTCGTACCAACTCCGGGGAGCTGACTGTCGAATTCCCAAGGATTCTGGGAACAAGTCGTTAAATGTAGTCATTGTTAAAAATTAAATTATATAGGGAATTCCCCGGTGGTCCAATGGTCAGGCCTCCAAGCTTTCACTGCCGAGGGTGCGGGTTCAGTCTCTGGTTGGGGAAGTAAGATCCCACAAGGTGTGTGGCACAGCCAAAAAAAAATAAAAAATAAATAAAATTATATAAACCTACAGCTAAATAAGTTGCATTTAAGAATAACCACTTAGGGCTTCCCTGGTGGTGCAGTGGTTGAGAGTCCGCCTGCCGACGCAGGGGACGCAGGTTCGTGCCCCGGTCTGGGAAGATCCCACGTGCCGCGGAGCGGCTGGGCCCATGAACCACGGCCGCTGAGCCTGTGCGTCCGGAGCCTGTGCTCCACAACGGGAGAGGCCGCAGCAGTGAGAGGCCCGCTTACCGCAAAAAAATAAATAAATAAAACAACCACTTAGATCTCACGATGTCCCAGCTATTTCCTGAGCTGAGGCTGCTCCTCTTGTCTGCAGGTGGAAACCCGTGCTGGGACACCTGTTCCGAGCCCACCTCTGCGACCTCGTGCTGGGAGCCTGCAGCCTGGAAGTGTCTGCACTGCGGAAATCGGCAGACTCTGCCCATCAGGCTTTAATAACCACAGGGGCTGGTTATTAAATGATGAGCAACACCCCCCACCACCGCCCACCATATGCAGATTCTCATGAGAGGCTGCTGGTGAGGATGGCCAGGCAGCAGAGGACCCGTCCTGAGCAAGCGACTTCCCCGGGTGTGAGCCAGGGCCCGGGTCAGGTTGTGCAAACTGACCCCAGCCTGCTGTCGCTGCCCGGCCGCTGCCTGCACAGAGGGCTCCCCGGGGGTGTGCAGGAGGCCACGTGCAGGACTCTGCTGAAGGGTGGACGTCACCCTGCAGACATCAGTGCTTAGCAGGCGGCTGGGGGCAAACACGGTGAGGGCCAGGCTTTGACCTCACATTTTGGGGCGTTTGCCCACTGTCCAAAGTCATGTGGGAGCAAACACACTCCCCGCATGAGATCCAGGTCCGTTCCGTGCCCTGCCTCCACCGCTGGGGACAATTTCCCCAGGAGGCCACCTGGCGGCACCCAGGGAGGAAACCCAACCTTCAGCCTAATAAGAATTTACCAAATGCCAGCGATCTTCTCTGAGCTGGGAAACAGGTCGGGTGAGAGTCAAGGGCCTCCCACGGTCTGGCCCACACCGCCCACTCAAGGCGGAGGCTGTCCAGTACAGGCGTGAATGCGCCAGCGACAGGAGACTCACCACATTTCCCCAGGTAACTCTCCCAGCCTGGCTTCCCTGAGTCCTCACTCCCCAAAATGCAGCTCGAGTTGGCCAGAGACCGCCTGACCCCGAGCATCTGGACCCAACCGCCAGCCGACATCACTGCTAAGCACACAGGCACACGCACAGGTATTGAGTACTGGAGAGCCACCCTCAGGAAACTGAGGCCACGCAGGGAGGACCAGACCCAGGCCTCAGTCCAGTGGGCTGCACATCCACTGGAGGTTCCCTCGCCCCCTGTGCTCTCAGAGCTCCTGACGGGACTCGCCCCTTTCCCCGTGCTTCCCCAAATGTCACCTGAATCAGCCTTTCCAGAACCAGCCTGTGACTCTGGGAACAGACCAGTGCTCACGATTCCAGCTGGTGTAACTCTGGCCTGGGCAGGACTCTGACTGGGGACCACCCTGGCCTTGCACCAGTCCCTTTGTGAGCCACTTAGGGATACCCTGCAGACGGCTGCTGGTGACCAAGGCACAGGCCACCTAGTCACCCGGCGGAGCTGGAGGTGGCTGGCGTGCATTTCCCAGTCACAGACCCTGCAGGGGGCTGGCACCAGGGCGGGGACTGCTCGGCACCCGGGAGAAGGGAAGGCCACGCTGGCCAGGGCTCCGGAGACATAAGGAAACCAAGTTCAGGCTTCCTGGTGGGATCTCCTGACTTTTAAATGCTGGCAAGTAAATTTCCTTTTTTAAAAAACACTGTGGGTCGAATTAAATATGTGCGCCTCCCTCACTGGAAGCCACCCATGCCCTGGTCTGCAGCGGCTGGAGGACTGGGCATTTCTGAGACTGAAGGTGGTGGCTGACTTAACTGAGAATCCCTGGCTGAGCCTAGCACTGTCTACACAACACTGGTTCTACGGACTTTGACGTTTAAACTGGAAAAGAGCTGGTGCAGATTTAAGTCAGATTTCTTCCCTGCAGACCCCAGAACAGCCCTCCCCGCAAGGCAGCGTCTCCCAATTGCACAGCCTGCAAACCCCACCCGATACATCCCCGGCCTTTTATTTTTTCAGTCTGTCGTGGAATTAAGAATTATTTTCGTTGTAAAATACATCAGAACTCACCACCAGCTCCTGGGGCAGAGTCCCTCAAAGAGAGCCCTACAAAAGTGTATGAAGCTGTGGGCCCTCAGAGTCCCCGGGGCCATGCCCGGGGCTGGCAGCACAGCTCTCGCCTGTGCTGCCGGAGGATCGGCCATTCTCGCCCCACCCAGGGGCTCCGGGTCACCGACTCTGCTTCTCAGCGTGGCCTGCACTGCCCTCCCCAGCCCAGCAGGACTCTCCTCGGTGATGGACATGCTCTGCACCTCACAGGCACACCCAGATGTTGGACACAGGACCCGACTTTCACATTTTATTTTAATTAACTTACACATAAACAGGCACATGTGGCTGGTGGCTACTGTCCTGGACAGTGCAGATCTAGAGGACGGCCTTTCTGAGGCCTCTCTGCTCCCTCCGACTGTCCCTCTGCCCGTATACCCTCACGCCTGGGTCCTCCTCTGCCCTCTGTCTCCCAGGCTCTGCCTCTCCACTCAGCTCATGGCTCCCCTGACCCAACAGGGCTCTCTGTCTGCCCCCCCAGTGGACCTTCCTTCTTCCACTTTCTCGGCCAGGCCATCATCACCATCACCAGTGCTTCAGCCTTTGTTCCCTCTCCCTCACCCTGACCCACCCCTCTGAGCAGGTCACACACGTGGAATGCAGGTGGCTCTGAGCCCTGCTGCTCTGGGAAAAGCCCAGCCGCTTCCTGAAGGCACTGTGACCAGGCTCCGGAACAGTTCCTGGTACCTTCCCATCTCCCGCCTTGGGGTTTTCCGGTGACCTCTGTCCCCGGGCCATTCACAGGAAGGCAGCTCTGCTCACCTCCTGGCGTCCTTACCAGCCAGTTCACAGCTGGGAGAACTCAGGGAGTCTTGGAGTTTCCATTTATCTGCTGTGGGGAGGATGCCGGCCCATCTCAGGGCGCAGGTGCTGAGCAAGGGGTAACCTGGGAGCGTCTGTGGGGTGC
Source organism: Pseudorca crassidens (assembly GCF_039906515.1). NCBI lineage: Eukaryota > Metazoa > Chordata > Mammalia > Artiodactyla > Delphinidae > Pseudorca > Pseudorca crassidens. The sequence continues at coordinate 64,167 of NC_090310.1, read as the reverse complement.
CAGGGGCCAGCGGCTCCGGTCCCACTGTAGAGACTGGGATTCTTTCCTTGCACTGAGTAGGGAGCAGGTGGGCCATGGTCCCCTCCATGGGGGGCCGGCCACCTTCCTGCCACTTCCTGGGCTGCACTGGGAAACAGCAGGTACTTTGGAAAACTACTGAACCCAAAGCACCAGGCAGGAGACTGGACTTGGCTGAGCCGGGTCACCTGGCAGCCTCTCCTTCCTCCAGGTGTCCCGGCGGAAGGTGTGCTCAGGTGCAGGAGGGCAGGTGTGGGGTGCGGCCCGCCCCAGGCTTCTTCCTGGGAGGGGGGCATGGAGATGTGAAAAGGAGACGCTATCGGACCCTCTGGAGCTGGCTGAGCACCCAGGGCTTGCCCTGACGAGGGGCGGAGAGCCCAGGGGCCAGGGACCAGCATTTCCTGGAAGGGCACCTGCAGCCCAGGAGTCACGGCCCTCCCCGACCCTGGCCTCGGGACTGCAGGGCAGGGAAATGAAAAGGTGTTAAGGCTGATGACTTCCTGGTCAAACAGCAGCTGAGGAACGAGGCAAACCACGGATTTAGTGTCTGTTGAAGCGAAAGATGGCCTTGGCAACGGCGACTGGGGTTGAAAAGGGCAGAAAGGTAGAAACTGGTGGAAGTGGGAAGGGCCAGGGTCCGAGGAAGGTTCGGGTCCGCTCCTCCTGTCAGGAAGGCCCTGGAACTTCACACTCCACCTGGCTCAGACAGTCAGATGGAGCCCCAAGGCCACCAGAAAGCAGGCCCTGGAGGGCGGTCCCTGATACCCTCAAAGCCCAGACCCGCTAAACCCTAGTGAGAGGCTGCTTGGGACCAGTTCTTGGGGCCTCCTGCATGTCCCTCTCCCCTTCCTCTCCAGAGCTGACCACACCCAAACCCCCTTCCTTTAGAGGGACTTCCCTTAGCTCGGAAGGAAGCACAATACTACGTGATGGTGGTTATTCACACTAAAGTGAGAAGGACTGCTATGTTGGCCTCTCCCAGGAAGTCTGTGCTCTGAATCCCCAGAACCTGTGAATAGGCTGCCTTAAATGGCAAGAGGAACTTTGCAGGTGTGATTTAGTTAAGGATCTTGAGATGAGGAGATGGTCCTGGATTATCTGCATGGGCCCTATGTCATCAAAAGGGTCCTTATTAGAGGGAAGCACAGGGAGATCTGAAGCCAGAAGAGGCTACACTGGCGGCCCTGAAGATGGAGGCTTGGGGCGGGGGGGAATCTGTTTCCTTCTCTAGCTTCTAGAGGCGCCTGCATTCCTCGGCAGAAAGCCAACTCCAGAGCCTCCAGAAGCCCGCAGCCCCCAGATCCATTTTACATTTCGGACCTCCAGGACCGTAAGAGGCCAAGCTTGTGTCGCTTTAAGCCACTAAATTTGTGGTAATTTTTTACCACAGGAGCAGGGAAGGCGTATGGAATCTTTGGCAACACGAAAGCAGCACAAAGGACACAGTGACTTAGCAACCTTGGAGAGGTTGTGAAATTCCATCTGTTTCCTCCAGATCTGGTCACGCTGAAATGCATTACACTTTTAAGAAGTGACGCAGACGTTTTGAGAGAAGCACCTCTGTTTTCACATAAGCTGAGGGGGCAGAATCCGACGCGCATCGTGGGCCCTCCCTGGGCTGCACGATTTGTGCTTGGGGCGCCCCTCAAGGCTCTGATCTTTGCCCCTGTTTTGATGACACAGACGTCTGAGGTTGGGAAAGGGCGAGTGACGTCTGCAGAGCCACATGGCTGGAAATGGCTGGCCCTGGGTCAGGACCCGGGTGTCTGACCCAGTCCTAGGCTCTTTCTTTAGGCCCCAAAGTCAGACATGGCTCCGGGTGTGGGTCTCGAAAGCCTGCGTTTCCTCTGGGATCAGAACCGCCTCTGGGCACAGCGAGGCCGGAAGACGCTGGCTGCCAGCCGCCAGGTCAGGTGCCTAGGCTCACAGGGGACAAGGGGCTGCAGCCCCAGAGGTTCGGCTGCAAGAACCGTCCCCATGTCCCCAAGAAAGGTCCTGGTTCCTGGTGGGAGGAAGGGCCCACCAGTGCGTCCAGTTCCTGCCAGACGCTTGGCCCAGCTCCCAGCAGGTCTGCACCACTGCACCCCTCTTAACAGCTGTCAGACCCCTTGTCCCTCCCACAGACCAACAGCCTCCCTGCTGACCTCACTGCTACTGCCAACATCTCAGCATTCTTTCACTTGCGGGAAAACAGAAAACTTTTGCTCTGATTGAAAGCAGAGTAAGTTGGCAGCTTATGACCAAACCCACGAAGGGATAAAAGCCAACATTTATCCAGCTCTTACTCTGAGCTGAGCGCCCTGCTAAGTGCTTTCCGCGCGTTCACTCTCTGCGTCCTCACGACCCCTGTGAAGTGTCCCCGTCCTACAGACAAGGACACAGCCAGTGAGAGGTTTCAGCTCACCAACAGAGAGGTCCCGATACAGGGCCCAGCGCTGAGGTCCAATGCCCTGCGTTAGTCCAAGGGGACCCCCGGATTGAGATGGGGGGACTGGGGTGGGGAGTGGGCTGGACCATATTCTCTTCACTGGACACCTGGGGAGGACAACTGGTGGGGAAGGGTCTGCTCACACAGGCCTGCCCGGGCTGCCACCCTCTCCAGGCTGACGGAGCAGGTGCGCCCTTGGTGCCTCTGTGAAGTGGGGCAGGTAAGACGGCTCAGGGGTGACACCGCCAGGGGGAGCAGAGCCCCGCCGTGCCCCTGCTGCTGGCTGCCCCACCAACCCGTGCCGAGTTGCACACGGCGAGCCAAGGCCAGTTGAACGGGGATGCGGGAGCCAGGAGAGAGAACGGCAAACCGTTGGGTGAAACTTTGGAAAAAGGGCAACGGTGCAATTTGCCCAGGGCACACACAGCTGTCACAAGGCTTTTCCGTGTCCTTGTCAGAGCTAAGGGCCCCCGAGATCCCTGAGCCCAGATGGGAAACTGAGGCCCAGAGTGAGGTGGGCCACACATACACCTCTTGTGTGTCGTGCAGGCCCAGCAAGAGAGGCAGAACGAACGAGAGCGTCTCCAAGGCCACGTGAGAATCGCGAAAGGCACCCCTTCAGGTGTCTGCAGGTACCCGCTCGGCCCCGGAGATGCTCACAGACGGACGGCGGTGCTCCCGGGGGTCCTCCCCTGGGTCCCCGTGCACCCAGCCTCCTCTGACCCTCTTCTATCCATTATTCAGTAAGCTACTGATGACAGCAAACCCTCCTGTAGAACTTTCTAGCACCTGGCTCTGCTGTCAACGCTCCACTCACACTGACGCACGCAGGTCAGGACTCTGGGAGGCAGGCAGTGTGACTAGACCCACCTCACAGGTGAGGCACTGTAGCCGGGTCACGTGCTGGGAAGCGGCAAAGCCGAGCGAGGCACGTGGACCGGAGATCCTGGCGGCGTCTGTATCCCCACCGCCTCCTCCTAGTTCCAGGAGCTGGGGGCCCAGGAGGCGCGTGGATGGGTGTCCTGCAGCTGCTGTAACAGATGCCCACAGACGTGCTTCACACAACAGGAGTTCACCCCTCACGGTTCTGAGGACTGGGGTCCAAAATCAGGGCGTGGGCGGGTCACACTCCGGGGGTGGCGGGTCCCTCCAGCCTCTTCCAGCTTCCTCAGCCTCAGCTCTGCCTCCATCACCATATCCCTCCTCTGGTTTCTCTGTGTCCAAACCAAGGACACACGTGACTGCATTTCGGGCCCATCCAGGGGTCCAAGGTGACCACCTCGCCCCAAGATCCTGACTCCATCACTTCTGCAAAGACCCTTGTCCTAACCAGGTGGCCTGATGTCCTGGGGGGCAGAGGCCACCGCAGGGACGAGGCTCTGGCTCCCGTCCCCGGGCCAACCTCAGGGGCAAAACACCCAACGAGACAGACGCTTGCTCGTTCCTCCAAAACGCGCAGTGGATCCGGTCACCCGGCGCAGGCGAGGAGGCAGAAATCAGCCTTTCTTTCTCGGACAATCTTCCCATCACTCACACGGCAGCAAGCGAGCACCTTGTCATTAAGGAGATATACTAAGCTGTTTAGTATCAGGTTTTCGGCTGGTAGACATTCTGGAAGGGAGAGGAGTCCGCCCCCTGGCAGTTACCTCGGCGAGACCTTTCCGTCAGTATCTCCTGCCAGTTGTGGCAACGTTTGTCCTGGCCCCTGCGGGGGTTGGGATCTGTTTGGTAAAACACGCTCTTCCTATTGAGAACCTCCAGCACCTGTTGTCCACTCCTACCAACCTATTTTCTTTGGGGGGAGGATTTCCCTGAAGGCTATGGGCCTCATAATGACCACACTCAGGGACGGGTTCCCCCAGCATCTTGTTACTCGCCCACAGACCTGCCCATGCCTCGACCGGCCACGCCGTGAGCCACAGCCAGAGCATCAGGACCAGTCAGCGATTTGCCGCCATCAGGTGATCACGAGGGGCCTTCACACCCGCTGACACCCTCCCCTTGGGTCTCCAAGAGACATGGTGACAGCTCTTCAAAGTAGGACACAGGGGACAAGTTGCTCACTTATGGTTGGGTGGAAAAATTAACTCAGAAGAGACTCAAACCTCTTATGGTCAATTTCATGAAAACCAATTAAAAAACAATTCAAAGATCTGTAACTGCAAAGAAAGTCTGAAGTCGTTTCCATTGAAAAATAATTGCAGTGACTCAGACTTGCGTTCCAAAGCAAAGGGTCGGGGCGGGGTGGGGGGTGGGGGGGAAGAGATTTGCTTGAAAGTTTAAGATCTATTGTGTTTTAAATACTTTTCTGTCTGCTCATCTGGAATTTGGGGACGTGACTAAGGAATGACATTAGAGTGCAAATGAATGCTCTGTCCCTGGCAACCATGAACACAGGCCCCTAGTTCTTCTTTCCGTACTTAAGCCTCCGTTGCTCATCTTTTTATTCAAGGTAAAAAAAGATGCTCAAATCTACTAAACCGTGTATTAAATATTTAGCACCAAGGCTACTGCTGTGATGTTGTTTTTCCTGCTGAAGGAAAAACAAAGTCAATCCCGAGCGTAGGGTCGATCCCAGCTTATTTTCGAGGCTTTTTAAGGAGATGTCAGGTCTGCAAAATTTCCTTTTACGGTGTAAAAAACAACCAGCTGACCAAACTGCTCTTGAGATGCCCGACTCGGTTTCTTCTCTGGCATGTGGGAATGAAGACCAGAGTTTCTTTCCTTCTTCTCACCTTCTGCCCCTTTCACGATAGCCCAGTGACGGCCCCCAGAGACCCTAACACCAGGGAGAATCTCCACGCTGCCGCTCAGGAGGATGTTTTCGGAAAAAATGACTTGCTTGCATTGATTTGAGCAAAGGGGATAATCTTTTCCAGAAGCTTCCAAGGAAACATTTGTCATGGTCAGCTGGGGCGGGCGTCCTGACGAGGCTGGGGGGACCGGGAGATGGCACAGCCCCCCACCTGCTCGACAGCGGCCAGAACTGCGCCCTCTGCAGGTTGTACTAACTTCTTACCCTTACCCACTTCCCTGCCTGCCTCCAGTAGTTTCCTTTTTCTTTTCTTTCCTCAAGCAAAGGAATCCCAGCTGCAGGAACAGCCGTGGTCGCCCGAGTCAGGGAGCTGTGGCCGCTGGTGAAACAGCAGGGTGTTTGGGGAGCCTCAGTGGCCGGGCCCTGGCCACTCGAGCCCACGCACAGTGGCGGCCCAGCATAACGGCCAGGCCAGCCACAGGGAGCCACCCGGGAACCTGGGGCGGGCGGTCCCCTTGGCCACGACGCTGGCCTCGCAGCTCTGCGGGCAGCCATTCCCTCCCTGGGCCTCTGGGTCCTGTCTGAACGGGCTAGGATGACGAGCCCCCGGGGCTGCAGTGGGGACCAACTCAATGAATCCTCCCGGCGCTCAAGCATGCCAGCGCCCAGGGCACGTGGGAGGCGGTGGTGCTGCGCTGCCTCGGACCCTTGGGAGCCTCTGACTGGGCAGCATCAGGCCAGCCCTTCCTGGGGGCCTAGGAGCTCAGCTGGTCGGGGCAACCATGGCCTCCACATGGGGACACGGGGACGCTTGGACCCCGGGGAGAAGGCTTGCAGTGGACCCTGGAAGCGAAGCAAAGATTGGAGCGGGAGAAGCCCCTTCTCCAGAGACCCTTCCCCGAGGCCCGGCACCATGCTCCTCAGGCAACAACCCCCCACGTCTCAGGTGAGCCCCTCTGTCCCCCAGAGTCTTCTCCTGCCCTCTCGTTTCCTCAAGACACTCACTCTCAGTGATGGTGGATCTCGAAGGTGGACAGCTGACTCCCCAATGTGCTGTCGGGCAGAGAGCCCAGGGTGGCCGTGCAGGCTCAGCTGGGGTCCTGGCTGCTCTGCCCCGAGCCTCCACTGGGCCAACAGCTCTGCTCTGCTGCTGACAAGCTTGGGAGAGTCTCTCAAAAGCCTGTAATGGGTTGTTACTCGTTTTTCAATTAATAAAGTCCACGGCTTTCTGACTATAAAAATAACCCATGAAATTGGAGACAACCTAAGTGTCCTACAACTGGGGGCCTGTAAGGCGATCAACCACGTGAGACATGGTGTCTGTTCATCACTCCCAGTGGCACGGGGAGGGCGCCGTGGAGACGCACCAAAGACCAAGGACTGGACCTGGAATAGCTGCTGGAGAGCCCCCTGCACGCTCAGACCCTCACAGGCCAACCGCAGGACCCGTCCACCCACCCCCGTCACAGGGCCTGTGCTGGCCGAGGAGGCCCCCCTGGGCCTGGTGCACTGGGCTCTGCAGCTCTGGACGTTTTCTGTTTGCACCACCCGCAGAGGCCAGGATGGCCCTCAGAGGTCCCGCTCCTTCCTGCAGGGGCCACGTGGGGACACCAGGTGCTGCTCTGAGCCCGCGGGAGCCCCGCACAGCGTCCCTGCCGGGCTGTACACGTGAACTGCAGGAGTTTGGCGCCCGAAGCTCCCCTGAGTCCACTAGGCCCTGTGCGTATTGGAGACATAGATGGTCACACCCAGGGCTCAGTGGGAGTCAACTGAGGTTGTGGACAAACTGCAGGGCACTGGGCAGCCCCGGATATGGAGCGCAGGTGGGGCCCTCCCCCAAGGTAAGTGCAGGAAGGGGACTCTGGGCGCCAGCAACCAGCTGAGGTGATGAGACCAGGCCAGCGGGGTGCAGAGCTCCAGAACGACCCGGCGACCCCATCTGTACTTAAATCCCACAGTGGCTCAGAGAGGGAACGGCCAGCCCGGCTGCCCTGCTGTGTTCCTAGTGTGGCCCCTGTCACCGGCAAGGACGCCGAGGCCCAGGGGAGCTCAGGGCCCACAGGAGGTGGCACCTGCCTCTCTCAGCAAAGGAGGCAGCTCTGTGGCTCACAGCCCAGCCCCCGCTGTACAGGATCCATATGGCATGTCTGACGGGAGCATCAAGAGATGAAATATAGGAGAGGCGCTGTCTGACTCATATATAAATCGGTCCTGGAGACCAACACGCAGTACAGGGTCATGGACAACAAAACTGCGTTTTACACGTTAATCTGGGATAGCCGCTCAGCATGCAAGGCCGTAGCGGCACCTGTGCTGCAGTAACAACGTGGCCATGGCTCCCGCTCTGGCAGCCAGGAGCCTCTTTAAATCCTCTCCTCGTAAAAGTGATGAGTGCAAATAGCGTGCAATGGTTTCATGCTTTGATAACGAGGCACCGAGCCCCAGGTCCACGGACGCGGTGGCCACGTGGGGACCACGGAGAACGCCACCGTAGACCCTCTGCCTGCCAGCCCTGGAGGGAGGGGGGAGGGAGGAGGTGTCGGGGAGAGCCAGCCCCTCCAGTCGCCTCCCACATAACTGTTCCAGGGACAGATAACCTCACAGAGTCAAGCCCCTTGCGACTCCTGCCCTGTGTTGCCCCAGAGAAGCTCGCCCCACGAGGTTGTAGCAAGTGGGCTCCCCCGGGCCTGTGCTCACGACAGCTGGATGCGGTCCTAGTGAGGAGGCGCCCCAGCGAGGGGCAGGGCCTGCTCAGGGCCAGGCGGTGGGTCTGGACCACCGTGTCACTAACCCAGAGGCAGTGCAAGCACTGGGAAGACAGCCGAGAGGGCGCCCGTCTGAGCGCCGCACCCTGCTGGACGCACTGGTCATCGGGAGGCCCTGGCGGGGCCTGGAGGGCAGACGGTTCAGTGAGGCTGCCCGCTCGCGCCCCTGGGCCCCAGCGCGGGCCTGAGCAGGGCTCAGCAGGCTGAGGTGCAAGTCACCAGGGGAGGCCCTGCCCTCCAGCACTTCCTGTTCTCAGGCCCGCGCTGCCCCCGGCGGGCCAGGCTGGGGGTGGGGGGCGGCTCGCGTTTCTGCGGTGAGAAGGGCTGGCTGGCCAGAAGGGGTTTCTGCAGCTGCCTCTGTGTGTGCACCTCGGCTACAAGGAGCTCCTGGGCCTCAAAGAGCTGCTCAGGGATGGTTTCTCCGGGAGATGCGCACAGGCGCGCACACACACACACACACACACACACACACACACACACACCCCTGTTCTTTGCAAAAGTAATGCAGGTACTTAGAGCCTCTTCACATGCGATGCCTCTGGGAGGAGTGGGCAGCATGGGCGCCTCCCCAGCAGAGACCCCGGGTCCAGGGTCCCCGGACGGCCGAGCCTCGGCCTGACGGTGCCTGAGAGGCCTGGGACCTGACGTCCAAGACACTGGAACCAAGCCCTGGCCGGCCTCCCACGCCCGATTCACGTTTAAACCCCCTGAGCCTCAATTTCCTCCTCCTTGAAGGAGGGCTGGTGATAAAATTAAAACATGACGTGTCAGCTACAGGGGCACTGGCTTCGCCGGCCAGAGTGGAGGCTGTCAAACCCTAACAGACCTGAGAAGGTGAGGGAACGGGTCTCACTGGCGTGGACAGCGCGGCCGAGCGTGGTAGCCTCAGGGAGACCAGCCGTGGCACGAACAAGGAGCGCGTGGTGGGCACAGGCGGCCATGTGTCCCTGCAGGGCGGGCAGCAGCCCCCGGACGGACGTGCAGACACAGGCCCCTCCGCCCGCAAAGCCACACACGCGGCTGTCCCTCCAGACCAAGGCTCCCAGAGCAGGACAGAGGGGAGCTGCTGCCCGCAAACAAAGGGAGTGAGGCCCCAGGGGCCAGAAGTGGGGTTAGGCCTGGCCTGGTCCAGAGGCACAGGGTATTCACGGCCTGCGACCTGTCCAGGCTCCGTGTACGGCCATCACAGACACTGGCATCAAGCCTGGGTGCCACACCCTGCCCTGGAATGAGCTGCTGGAGTGTAGACCACAGGATGGCTGCCCTGGACAGCGGCTCTACTGAAGCCAAGCTGAACAGAGCCCGACCCTGCCACCCAGCACTGCGCTCCCGGCACAGCCCTGCCCCCAGACGAGCCCTCAGAAGTACGAGAGCGGTCAGGGCAGCTCCACTAACAACATTCTTTAACTGAAACCGCCCACAAGTCCGTCAACAGGAGAGGGATGAAGAAACCGGAGGTTTTCACACAATGGAACGTGACTTGGCCACGAGAACGAGCCACGGGAGAGGCATCTCTCAGACGCGCGGGCAGCATGGGTGGGGGCAGGGGGGCGGGGATTCACTCACTGGGAACTGGGGGGCAGGAGCCACCCTGGGAGGAGGAAACTGCAGCGGCCACAGGGGTCTGGGCGCTGTCAGTTGGTCCTGACCTGGTGCTGGTTTGCTGGTTACCTGGTCACCTGGTTACTGGCGCGTGTTGTAAACACCCGCTTACCATCTGTGTGCATTTCCATATGAACGTTCCAACTCAACAGAAACGTGCATTTTAAAAAGGCGGGAAAGTGGGGAATTACAAGTGTCGGTAAAGCTAAAATTGTATTGGCTTTTACCAGCACTGATAATATTTGCCCTTGATCTAACTGACCCTCCTCATACAACACACAGAGGAGACCCAGGCAGGCGGGGCGGCGGGTGAATCCATCAGCCGTGAAGATGAAAACTCTTTCCTACCTTTCGTCACCCAGGCACTGGGAAGAGGTGCGGGTATACACGGAATATAGTCTTACCTGGATGTTGGAAAGGGTTGAATTGTGTTCCCCAAAATGGGATGTTTAAGTCCTAACCCTGGGGACCTGTGACTGTGGCCTTATGTGGAAATAGGGACTTGGCAGGTGGGGTTCATTAAGAAAAGGTCATAGTGGATCAGGCTGGCCCTGAGTCCAGTGACTGGTGTCCTTATAAGAAGAGGGAATTTGGACACAGACCCGCAGGAGAGACCATGCGACAACAGAGGCAGAAAAGGGAGTGAGTGACCTGGCCACAAGCCACAGAACGCCAAGGATCGACAGCCACGCCCAGAAGCCGGAAGAGGCAGGAAGGACCCTCCAGAAGCCTTCGGGGAGGCGGTCCTGCGACACTGTGGTTTCTGCCTCTGGCCTCCGGGACTGAGGAAGAAGAGCTTCCTGACTCTCTAAGCTGCCCGGGTAGTGATGCTTCCCGACGGCAGCCTGGGACACTCACACGGTGTGGACGCACAGGGTTAGAGCTCAGCTGTTGTTATAAATTAAGGAACCAGAAACGAACCCACACGTTAACGACATCAAAGACGATGATGACCACTGCGCTGAGATCTGAGTAGGGACAGTGCAGTGGTCACTCCAGCCACATCTACTGCTGGCCAGTGCCCTTGGGTGCCCTCGGGCACTCTGAGCCTCAGTCTCCTTGTCCACAAGGTCTGTGGGGTAACAGTGGCCTCCCTCTCTGGGTCCGTGAGGCACTGTGTCTGGCATGGCGCCCTTTCCTGCACCCACGACCTCGGTCCCATCTGCCTCCAGGCTGTGGGGGTGGTGCCTTCTTTGGGGGCGCCTTCCACTGTCGCCCCAGCTCCTCAGCCCTGCCTGACAAGTGCTCAGTGAGCCAGACTCGACCCATTTCAGACTCACTGAGCCTGGCCCGTGGGGTTTTTCTCTTCTTCTGCTTTGCAAGTGATGCCGGGTCTGTGGAACACCAGCGACCGGCTCGTCTGTACTGGAGGTGTCGTCTTGCTGTTGGAGCTATTTTCCCCTCAAAGCTACCACGGGGGCAGGTGTGCTTTCCTTCCCTCCCTGCGTCTGAACACGCTTTGGATCCCAAAACACACATGGCACAGAGGGCGCTGTAGCTCCGGATTCCAAACGCTCAGTAGGCGGCCCGGCTGTTTTGGTGAAAACGGACCGTTAAAGCAGCCTCGCCAGGCCGCGGGGAGCGACGGGTCGCCTGCTGGCAAGTGACCTGAGCAGAAGCGCGGCTGCAGCTCCGTTTCCAGCCTGCATTCAGCTGCTGTGCCCTAAATAGCCACTGCTCAAGCGCACCAAATAGTCATCATCCCTCGAATGTCTGCAAGTCACAACTGCAAACTCCAGCACACCAGCCAATCAAAGAGCAAGGGCTGACTCGGGGAGGCGACTGCAGTGGCTCCGGGAGCCCCACCGGTGCTGAGTTCACCGTCTTCCTTACTGGAGATACAGAGGTCCCATAGGGCAGGGGCCCGAAGCCTCCTGTAATCCAGCCTCATGCAGCGTAAGGCAACCAAGGCCCAGAGAGGGGAGGGAGTGTTGCAAGGTCACACAGCAAGGATACTCTCTACGGCTAGGCCTCACCTTCTAGGTGCCTCCACGTGCACCTGCTCCCTGCCTGGACCCCCACCCCCCACCCCGCACGGCCCCGCAGGCCACTGGCACCTAGGTTGGAAGGCTTCACTCTCTCAGCCCCGACCACGTCCGTCACTGTGCCCAGGGGGTCTTCCTCTCCCAAGTGTCTCTAAGAGCCACGCTCATCCCCCATCCTCACGCCTCCTCAGGCGCAGACGCCAGCACCTCCCATCCGACACCCGATTAGCCCTCCCACCCTCCCCGTATAACGTGGCTGACTGACACTCCTGGAAAAAATCCCAACATCCAGGCCCAGATGCCCTGCAGAGTCTGACCGCTGCCCCTCTCCAGCTGCCTGGACCCGTCTCCCCTCGAGTTCTGTGCTCAAACACAGAACTGTCCCACAGAACTTCCTGTGACGCTGGGCGTGTCCAACACGGCACCACCAGTTATGTGCAGCCCCTGACGCCTCAGGTGTGGCTGGTGTGACGAGAGACTAGGTTGTAACTTCATCTCACTTAAATGAACCTCAGTATAAACAGCCCCGTGATGTACTCTGCACAACAGCACTGGTCCTCCAGACTGTAGAAGCCGCCCGGTCCTGGACTGTGCTGCCTCCTCCAGGCTGTCCTCCTGAGCGTCACACCTGTGCTCAGGCCTCAGCTGGAGGTCACTTCTGAGAAACTTCCAGCTGCCTCCCAAGTGCTCACCAGCCCTCAGTCTCCCGTCTGCCGTCAGTGGCTCGTTCTCTTGTTCGTTCTGCAGACGTACGTGTGGCACCCACCGAGGACCAGGCCCTGCGCAGTGGAGCAGACACACCGCTCTCCATCCCACCCTAAGCAGCAGCAGTGCCGGGCCTGAGTCATGCCCGCATTCCCTGCACCTGGCAGGAGGCCAGGCCGGGCTCAGTGCTCGGGGGGTGACTGAACGGCGTACCTCTGCCAGCAGGTGGTCACAGCTAGTGTTACGGGCACACCTGGACGCTTCCTTTCCAAGAAGCAGGTTGAATCCTATTGCAAAGCCCGTACACTCTGGTGCATCTGCCCAGCCCCACCCCATCTTGCCAAATACCAGCTCGTCCTGCTTCCTTCTATAAACTTGGTGCCCTGTCTCCTAAACCAATCCAACAGAGTTTAGACCTCAAACCTCTTCCTACAATGCCTTTGTTGACAGATGGATAAACTGAGTCCCAGTAAGGGGGTGAATTTACTGGAGGTCACACAACAATGGCCTTGCCAGGCCTGTTGTCTCTGTGGATACACCAATGCTTCTGAACTTCAGCCACACACAATCACCTGCACCACTATTACCTAGCATGTACATTTTTCGATATTACAATTTAAATACTACACCAAAAGCACGAGCTACAACAACATAATAGTTAAATCCAACATCCTCAGAATGAGAAACTTGTGCCTCAAAGGACACCACGTATGTGATAAGGGTCTTATATCCAAAATATATAAAGAATTCTTACAATTTACTAATGGAAAGACAATGAACTAAACAACAGCAAAAGATGTGAACAGACATTTCTCCAAAGAAGATCTAAATGACCAACAAGGACATGAAAAGACACTCGACACCACTCGTCAGTAGACAACTATGAATCAGAACCTCAAGGAGACACCACGTCACACACCCACCAAGATGGCGAGGACCGAAAAGGCGGATAAAGACAAGTACTGACGAGCAGCACGTGGAGGTGGCTGGTGGGACCACACGATACGTAGCCGCCGGGGAAAAGCGTCTGCAGCTCTTCAAACAGTCACACTTAGTTATTATGTGACCCAGCAATTCCACTCCCAGGCATACAGCCGGGAGAAATGAAAACATGTCCACCCCAAAACCTGTACATGAATGTTCATACAGCGTTATTCATACAGCCAATAAGTGGAAATAACTCCAACGCCCATTAACGGATGAAAGTACAAGTAAAATGTGGCCCATCCACACTGGGGAGTGTTGTTCGGCCACAGAAAGGAAGGAAGCTCTGACACCGGCCACAACGTGGATGAACCCTGAACACATGATGCTCAGTGAGAGACGCAGACACAAAGAATCAGATAGTGTGTGATTCTGTTCACATGAAACTCCAAGCTGGCCAAGTCCACGGAGGCAGAGAGTAGCCCAGCGGCTGTCCAGGCCTGGAGGGAGGGCAGCATCGGACAGGCTTTTTCTGGAGCAACGAAAAGGCTCTAAAATTGTGGCGATGGATGCACGGTTCCGTGAATATACTGAAAGCTACTGAACTGTAGACTTTAAGTGGCTGCATTATGAAATATGTAAATTACATCTTGATAAAGGTGCTAAAAAATCTTACTTTAACACTAAAGCAAGAATACTCAGCAACTCATGGGCTAATGCCCTATTTAAATATTTTTCAATGTCTATTAAAAATATATACCCATTAAACTTTAAATGGTGGGGCTTCCCTGCTTAAGAATCCGCCTGCCAATGCAGGGGACACAGGTTCGAACCCTGGCCCGGGAAGATCCCACATGCCGCGGAACAACTAGGCCCGCGCACCACAACTACCGAAGCCCGCACCCTAGAGCCCGTGAGCCACAACTACTGAGCCCGCACGCGCCTAGAGCCCGCGCACAGCAACGAAGACCCAACGTAGCCAAAAATAAAAATAAATAAAATAAATAAATTTAAAAAAAAACAACTTTAAATGGTCGTGCACAAACCACGTAAATTACACTTTGCGGGCCCCCCAGGCTCTACCTCCACCTCAGGGCTGTTCCTCTCTAGACCCTCTCAGCGTACATCCTTCAAGATCTCAGAGGAAAAATACTACCACCTAATTAATTCAGAATCTTCAACTTACATAGCTCTGGGCGCATCTGGAGACGACTTACTGGACTGTGGACAATACACCACCGAGACGGGGGGGCCTGTGTGGCCGACGGGGCGACAAAGACATTGTGGTTTTCAGCTATCGTCCTGGCTTCCTGCCAGGGAGGGGTCCAGGCCCACCTGTCACCTGGCCGTCAATGCAACATCTGAGCTCGACCCCGCCTGGCACACCCTCCTCCCCACACAGTTCCATACTCACTGTTGCGACATCAAGAGGCCTGGAAGGGGCCCCTCTACTCAAGCTCCAATCTGAGAGGGCACAGAGGAGCCCACGGTGGCCAGAAAGTTCTATGAGGAGCCCCCTCCCCTCCAGAACCTTCCCCAAGGAGCCCACATGCAGCCTAGGCCTCACCTCGCCCACATCACCCCTCATGAACGTTGGGGTTCTGTCCTGTGTGAACCAGGCTGGCCGTCCGCCCTGGTCACGGATAGCTGCTCCTTCTGGGGGGGCCCATGCCCTGGAGCTTTGCCGCAGTCCCCACCCAGCCCAGCAGCCCCACATGACCTGAATGGCCTCATGGGCTTTTGGGGGTGCAACCCATGCTTTAAAAACAATGAACCGTCTCAACAGTGCAAAAAAGGCCCTGTTTGGTAAGGTAGATAGCTAGTGGGAAGCAGCCGCATAGCACAGGGAGATCAGCTCGGTGCTTTGTGATCGCCTGGAGGGGTGGGACAGGGAGGGTGGGAGGGAGGGAGACGCAAGAGGGAAGAGATATGGGAACATATGTATATGTATAACTGATTCACTTTGTTATAAAGCAGAAACTAACACACCATTGTAAAGCAATTATACCCCAATAAAGATGTTAAAAAAAAAAAAAAAAGGCCCTGTTTGAAACTAACCAAAGATGGCAAACAACTGGGCCCATGCGGGACAAGCAAGCCCCAGGACCATCAGAGTGGACATCACAGACCACAGCTGCTCATTTCCGGGGTAGTCCCTTCTCCACCAGCCCCACAGTTTTCAGGGGCCACTGAGGGATTCGTTTTGATTTTGGTAGCAGTTTCTGTTTCACCTAGAATAGGGATCGGGGTCAAATCAGCTGACCCACTAGTTTTAGAAACAGAGTTTTACGGGCACGGCTGTGCGCATTCACAGACATAGAGTCTGGCTGCTCTCGGGCGAGGAGAGCAGAGCTGAGAGGCTGAGACACAGATCACACGACCTGCGCACTCCCGACCACAGCCCCTCGCGCCTGACCCCCACCGGCCCGGCACTTACTTCATGGGTTTGAACAGTGCTTGCCCGTAGTTCTGGAAGGTCATGATGAGCTTGAGTTGTGTGCCCCCCGACTTCATGGCTGCAACAGGAGGGAAAGAATACAGGGTCACCTGCTGCCTTGGGGCAGGCCCGTGAGCTTGATGATGCACCGCTCCAGGCTCTGGGGGGACCCCCGGGTAGCGGTGGCCTGAGGCTGTGGGGTTAGGTCAGGGTATGGGTGCAAATGTGAGGGTCGTGGCGGTGGAGTGGGGAGGGTCCGGGACCAAGGCCCGGGGCAGGCAGATGTTTCAGGGTCAGGAAGCGCCAACCAGGGGCTGGAGGAGCCGTGCTGAGGAGGGTGGACGGGGCCTGGGAAAATGGGCCTACGGCAGAGGTGGCGGGAGGTTGCCACGCTGGAGGGTTGGGTGTGCGGTGGCCCCAGCTGGCGCCCTAGACGGTGTCTCCGCTTGCCCCGACCTCGGCCCCCTCTGTTGAAGGGGGCTCACCACACCCACCCAGCCTCCCCCATGCGGCTGGGGGCAGGGCTGAGACCCACTCGTCGGTGCCTCAGGGGACTCAGGTGAGCACGGGGACGCCAGCAGGGCCACTGACGTTGTGCCCTCGGCCTCGGCCAGTTCATCTGTGAAGTAGGACCAACGTCTGTCCTTAGGGGTCACGGTCAGGACGCTGGTCCAGCTGTTTTCACAGCCCCTGCCTTGATTTAAGGGTCAGAAGAAGTGAGGCCTGGCCCAAGGACGGCTCAAGTTTGGAGAATGTGACACCAGGAGCCGCTGGGTTCTCTGTTCTCCCCACCCACCCCATCGCCACGGAGAAAGGCGAGAGCGCGTCCATTTACAGGCACTGAGGGGCCAGCCCCGTGGGCACCTGCCCCACGTAAGCCTGTGCCCTGGCCTGGGTCCTCGGCCCAACTTGGGGGTGCAGCCCAGACTTCAGGCCATGACACAGGCCCCAGGATGTTCGAGAAGCAACAGCTTCCGGCCTGGACTACGCCTGACGCCGTGATTTGCTACCCTCCAGCTCACCCTTATGGGGCAGTTCTGCTTACTTGCGAGGGAAAGCACAGCACTGCCCCAGGTAGAAACCAGCTCCCGCCCTGGACTTAGACGGAACCCAGTCGGAACACACGCCTGCTGGATTCCGGGGCCGTGGCTGCCAACGGTCCAAAATGGAGAAGGCAAGCGCCGGGGGTGCAGCTGGGCCAGCAACGCACAGGTTTTGTTTTTGACCTTCAACCCGACAGCGGAGAGACACAAGGAGGACCTCAGCTATTCACCGCCTTCTCCGGGTCCCCTGGGGCGGCCTTCGTCCCTCCTCCAGGATGACTGAAGGCCCCTCTGGCCCTGGGCGTGGGCGTCCGGCTTACCGGGCATTTTCAGTTCCCTTCCTCCGGGTCAGTGGAGCCAGGCTCCGGGGACTGACGCGGAGCACGATGCGGTGGTTTCCCCGGGGAAGGAGGGGGACTGTAGCCCTTCTGGGCCCAGAGCCACCTTCCTGAGCAGCCCGCTTATTAGGCAGGGCGGCCCTCCGGCCCCCTGGGCTGCTGTCCTAGCAGGTGAGTGAGCGCCCAGGACTTCTGTCCCGTGGAGCCGCGTCTCCACTGCTCGGCACCACCCAGGGCTTTGCCCTGATCTGGATGAGCAACTGTGGGGTCTGTGCTTCAGGCCAGAGGCTGCCCGAATCCTCTCCTGCTGAGTGACTTCTTTTTAAGTAACTCCAAGTACAGAGTAGTTAATTGTGTCATTTATTCTTTGCATCCATGATTGTGCACAACAGTGATTTAATTATCAACACTATCACTGGCCCAGCCAAAGCCTCTGCAGGCCTGGCTTCAGGGTCCTGAGCCTCTTTAAAGGCAGCTAATAGCCATTGCTAAGCAGCCGGGAGGCCAGCTCTAAAGAAATCTCCGCTGGCCACATGAGTTTTGTGAGTGGATCAAGGGGTTCTGAACGGGGCGCCTTGACGGAGCTGTTCTGAGGGAAAGCATCGGGGGCCTCGCAGGACCTGTTCTCATCGCCACACCACTTCTGGGCTCACGTTCCAAGACTGAAGTGACCATCTGGGTCCAGACACAGCCCAGAGGTGGGGGCGGAGATGTGCTGACCATGGGCAAGGCTGCCCTCCCGGAGGCCTGCCCCCCGATTTGCAGGGTGGGGTCAGGAGACGGGCTGGATTTCTAGCTCTTCTTCCACTTTAAGCTCAAAAGGACGGACGGCGCTGTTGAACCCTGACTCCCAAGGCAGGTTCCCGGCTCCCATGGGGCCTCCGAGGGCTGCACCCCCCCAGGCCACAGCAGCGCCAGGGGCAGGGCCTCCAGCAGCAGACAGCTCTTGTCCAGGGACCCCGGTCTGCAGACCCACCCAGTGGCTCTGCTAAGCTAAGGGCCCAGTCAGAGGCTGCTGTCTCAGCAGCTGGGTGTCCAACAAAAACGACCAGCTGGATGTGGGGGCAGACACCCCCGGGGACGCCTGCAGCCTGGCCGGGCCAGCCCTCCCCTGCTCCCCACCCAGCAGGAGCCTGGGCCTGGACACTTGCAGCCATGCTCCCGGGGGCTCCACTGGGCTCCGGGTGAGAAGATGTCCTGCTTCCTCAGGAAGAGGGGCCTCCTCTCAAGTGTGAACTTGCTGGGAGCCCCTCCAGGCACAAAGCCGCACACAGTGGGGCTGAGCGTCCGGCGGAGGCCTTCAGCAGGCTCCAGCTTGCCCAGTGCTGGCCGCCCCACGCACAGGTAACGAGCGGGGACGCTGCCTAGCCTCTGCTCCCATCTCTTCCTCACCAACACCTTTCAACAGCCCTGGGAGGCAGGTTTCATGGGTCCACGCTCGTCTTCAAAATCTCTGGGGCAGAAGTGTTCAGGGGTTTTGAAAATTTCAGATGACAAGAGTTGCAGGTGGTGTATCCATCCCACAGATCCTGTAGCCCTGAGCGGGTCGGGGGAGAACCCCAGAATTAAATGCACTCCATGGGAACATTCACTCCAAGTGAGAAAAACAAGGGTTTAACAGTCTCTCATGTTAGGCTTTGCCTCCATGTCCGTTCATGTTGGGTCGGGTTTTGCTGTCAAATGGGTTATGATTTCAGATTTGCAAGCTGGAGATTACAGGGTCGAGGATATGACCACGTCTGTGATCCACAGGAGACGTGGGGAGGCCCACAGAAGTTAACCCATCTGCCCAGAGTCACGCTGACTCGTGACTGGGGGAGCCGGGACACACCAGGCCTGCTGTTCGCTGTGGGTGATGACACCCGGGGTCCCACCAAGTCAACCTTCCCATACTCGTCAGGCACCTGTGAATGTCAGCCTGGGCTCTGACCGGCCCACGGCCCCAAGGAACATGCTGGGTTAGGACCACCTAGGCCAGGGTAGTCCAGTGGGTGAGATCAGCTCAAACAGCCCACAGGACACAGATGGGCAGGCACTCACCCCAGGTCACCCTGCCAGGCGCAGAGCAAGCCAAAGGGGGTGGGGGTGCCCCAAGGCCAGGCCCCCGGGAGAATGAGGGAGGAGGGTGCCCAGGGCGGGCAAAGCTGCCTGTGAGCCCCCGAGGGCTGTCCTCGGCCTCCGGCGGCTCCCTGGGCTCCTGGGCTCCTGGGCTCTGCTCTCTGCACAGGGCAACGTCCAGTGAGAGCTGGGAGGCTGTCTGTCCCCTGAGGGGTATGGCGAGCCTGGCTGGCACGTGGGATCCTTGCAGCCCTGCCTCTAACCAAGACCCTGCACAAAGCCTGAGTTAATACTGTACAAGCCTGGGTGCACTGTCCATCTTCTTGAAATAAGATGCAACGTGCCCGAGCCCACTTGACAGATGGGAGACTGGGGCGGACAGCAGCCTGCAAGCATGAATGCTGCACTTCCCTAAACCCCAACTTTAAAATGCTGTTGTCATTTTTCCAAAAGGCCCACGCTCCCTGCCGCCTTCCATCATGGAAGCCTTCGCCCCATTCAAGACCTGGTCCTCCCAGGTGGAGGTCGCCGCCTCGTAATCACTCTCGACTTTATCTGTCCATCGGCATGTGCAGGTCAGGACGCAGCAGAAGCTTGTTGAGGCTGGATTCACCCCCAACTCCCACGGCCCAGAAAGGGGCCCTGGGATGCAGGAGGTGCTCAAGAGAATCCACTGAACAGATGACAAACGGTCATCGCATTGGCTGTTTCTCGAACAACCTCGTCTACTCAGGAGAGAAGGGGACACCCCGGCTGTGGCCTCTCCCTTGCAGTCCTCTTCGTCCGCACGGATTGCCTTCCAGCACAGGAGGAGGGCTGGGTGGGGCTGGGGGCCGGGAGGCACTCAGATTCCTCCTGGGCAGCAAGAAGGAGGGGAGACCACCGTCGTGTCCCGGCGAGTTCTCTCTCAGGGTGAACAACCATATGCCAGGGAGAAGGGTGCTGCCTAGCAGCTCAGCACCGGGCGGAGCACCCAGCACAGCGTCTAAAGTGCTCTGGAGACCCGGGCGCCAGCCTCACAGGCAACTCCCGGCTCCCCGGCATCAGCCCAGGTTGGCAGAGCCCCTTCAGCCTCAGGATGGCCCAGACGCCAGTAAGACAGTGTCTGGAACCCCCTGCCCCCAGCACGCGTGCTCCTGGGGCCTCCCTCCACCCTTCGCGCCTCCTGGGACTGGCCCTCCCACCCAGGGCCTCTGCCCACCCGCTCTGCCCTTGGAGCTATTAGTGACTCATCGGGACCTTCACAAACAGTTGCCTACAGGCCCGAGAACAATGGCGTCAAACCTCCACGCTCAGAAACCACTGCCGGCACACCTTCCTGGAACCAGTAACTGGATGCCCTGAAACTTCTGATTCAGCAGATCCCAAAGAACTCAGAGGCGTCTCCTCCAAACTACTCCGCGTATGGGGCTCTGCCCTGGGTAGAGCTGAGCCCTAGTCACTCCCCGCCCACACGAACCCCAGGAGCACCAGGTGGGCTCTGAGGCAGAGCCTCCCCAGACAACCAGAAGATGCCGAGCTCTCCAAGGCGTCTCCCTGCAGCTGCCGGGGGGCCTCTTCTTAACCCGCGGGGGGGACCCGTGGGGCACCCCCTGCAGCAGAACAACAGGACTGGGGGCGGCGTATTGCCCCGCCATGCTCATCTTGCAACAGCAGAAGACGGCCTCCTGCTGCCCCCAAATACTGAGAGCATCGAAGGCCTGCAGGCGCCTCCTCTGGGAAGGCTGCCAGTATAACTCGCCCGCGAGGTGAGGCTCCAGCAAGGAGAGCTGGCCGGGCAGGGAGGTCACCTACCAACACTGGTGATCTTCTGGGCGCCGAGGTCACGCAGCAGGGCCTCCACAGCTGGGTTGTGTCGAGAGTACAACTCATAGCGGTTGATGCCGATGTGGAATTTGAGCCAGTTGGGATAGGAGTCCACGGCCGTGTCCCCTGTGGGTAGGAATTCATCCTCAGGACCTTCGTGTGGCCTGCACAAATGAAGGTGACCCAGGTCAACAGGGAAAGAACAGAACAGCACGGTCTCGAGATGGATGGGGGAGTTGGCATCGATGCCAAGGTTTTCACTTTGGAGCCAAGCAAACATGGATTTACTCAGAGGTGCCTCTACTCAAACAGGGCCCTGCGACGTCCGCACTTTCTCTGTGGCCTTTGTTCCACCAGCTAATAATATATTTGAAGACCTGTAATTCTCACTTACCCTTGGGAGACGCCACAGACAGCTCTAACTAAAGCAGACCAAACCCAGACCGTCAGCGCGAAGCCCCGCCGCGTCTGGCCCAGGGTCACTGAAACACCTGACAAGCATGATGTCAGCCTGGGGTGCGAGGGGCTGCCGGCTTCCTGGGGGCAGATGAGCCCAGTCTGGCGGAAGCCTTCGCTGGGTGCTCTGCCTTGGGACAGCAATGATTCAAGAGGCTAAATTTGATTTTCAGGAAGCAGCCGTGGGTGGGGAGAGAGGAAAGTGGCACTCACTCCAGCCGAGGCCCAAATCGAGGACCTGCTGCCAACGTGGCCCATCCTTGTCTCTTGAGCCAAAGGGCCAGTCTGGGGGAGGACAGGCCCTGTTTGCCGCTGGAGGGAAAAGCGGAACTTGTCTAAGCGCTAATTCACCGGCAAGTGAGGCCTTTTCAGCCCCAAGTTCTGCCCCACAATGGACACGATGGGTTACGAGAAGCTGCCCAAGGGCCCCATCACTGACCACTGGCTCTGGGCTCTGTCTCTCCTACAAAGAGGCCCAGGCCTAGCACACGGCTCTGCCTCTCAAATTTCTGAGCGTTTCCGTGAACCTGGCCAGCAGACAAAGCTCAGAGGCCACTAAACACCTTGGTGTGTTTAGACAGAAAACACTGGGTCTGGTCCAACTGCAAAGGAGAAAGGATTTTATGAGATGTTTTGGAAACCTGGCCTTTCCCCTCTGTTGCCTGTGTAACCTTTGCAGGTACTTATTTATCGTGACCTTGCTGTTGGTTAATATTTCACCACCCAGGGCAGCAGCATCTGCTTATTTTGATCTGTGTGGCTGAGGAGGGCCTGGGGGGGAGGGGTTAAAGCAGGACAGTTTAAAGAGATGCTCCTGGGGGATGCTACTCGCCTTTTCGGAAGCTGTCACCCCCTTGCAGCCTGGGCAGGGGGAGAACCCCTTGGTTATGCCTCATGGGCGCCAGCATGCCCCTCTGCTAATGTTTTCCCAGGGACTGGTTTACCAGGCTCCTGAGGCCTCTCCAGACCTCCCCGACACGTCCAGCAGAGCGGTGCTGCCAAAAGCACCTGCAGGCAGCGGCTTCCCAAGGAAGCGCCTTCACTCACTGCCTGAGTCCCTTTGTGAGCCAGTGACCAGGGCCTTGCAGGCCAGCACTGCTTTCCTGTAAATGCAGAACTCACTCTTCCCGGCTCCTGCCTGCCATGTCTGCCTTCCAGGTCAGTGGCCACAGGAAACAGCTCCCAAAGCACCCAGCAGCCCTTCTCAGGGAGGCAGTCATTCTGGAGACAAAGGCAGTGCCCAGAGCCTGCACGCTGCCCGCCCCACAAAGCTCCCCTTCCTGGGGCCTCTGCCTTGGGGTCCACGCCCTCTGCGAGTCTCTGACCCTGAGCCTCTTTACACAGCGCCTTGGATGTGCAAGGATCTTTATTCTCAAGGGGCGCTTGGCTGCCTTGGGTGTCGGGCCTGCCAGCACCCACCTCAGCAGCTGCAGCCCCACTCACCAGTCTGGGTTCTCCGCCGCCGCCGCCGCCTTGGGGTTGAACCTGATGTCGCTGTTCACGTTGAAGAGGACATCGTCCTCCGTTAGCGGCGGAATGGCTGCCTGGTACAGTGGGTGCTGGAACAGCCTGGCCAGGAGGGAGCCGTCCCCGCTCGGGCCGGGGGGCGGCACAGGTCCACGCGTCCCGTGGCCTCTGAGCAGCGGCCGGTGACCGGGGTCTAAGGGTCGCAGGGCGCCGGGATCCTGCCCCGGCAAGGCGCCCTCGACCGGTTCGGCTGCGGGTGGCAGTTTCTCAAGCGAGTGGGACGTGAGGTTGGAGGAAGGGTCGGAGCTGAAGTCCTGCAGGATGCGCAGTGTGTGCTTGTTGGGCCAGCCCGCGTCGCCGGCGGCGGAGGCTGCTGCCGGGGGCTCCCCCGGGCGTCCGCGCGCCTGGGCCCAGCCGGGTGCCGCCGCCTCGGCCGCGGGCTGCGCGCAGGAGCAGCCGGGTTCCCCCGAGGGCTGCGCTCCGCTCCGCTCCAGCTTGGGCAGCAGATCCAGCACGATGTGCAGCGCGCAGGCCACCAGGAACGCCATCAGGATGAGCACGCGGAATCTGCGCACCAGGATCATCTTCATGGCCCGGCGGGCGAGCGGGGCCTGGAACTCCGGGCGCCCCCAGAGCGCGCTCCGCCCGTGCCCTTCTAGTCTTGGCTTGGCACGAACGCGGTGCCGCGGCGCGGATCAAGGTCCATCTGGCGTCGGCCAGCTACTCGTCCCGGGGCTGTCCCACGCGTAGGGCGCCCACCGCCAAAGCGCCCGCTCGCCGGGCCATTTCGGGGCCGCTCCCTCTCGCCTCTCCGGAGCGGCCGCGCCCTCAGCCGGCCGGGCCCAGCGGCCCTCGTCCGCGAAGCTGGGGGCGCAGCTCGGGGAGGCCCCGCGCACGTAGCGGCCCGCTTGGGTCTCCGGGGCCGCGGCCGCGCTCATCAGGCGCGCAGGGGCTGGACACTTAGGCCCATCTCGGCCAAGGCGCGGCGGCCTGGGGTGGGGGGTGGAGGCGACCGCGCGGCGCAATCCGATCCGAGGCTCGGCGAAGTCTCTTGGCGCTGCTCCGTGGGCCGCGCTAGGCGCCGAGCCGGCCGGGCGGAGAAGGGGCGGCTCCTTCGGGCAGGGCTCGGTTCTCTCACGCTGCGGCCCGCAGGCGGGGACCTGGAGGGGAATGAGGGCGCAGGGCCGCGGGGACCGAGGAGGGGGCGGGAGCGGGGGGGTGGCGCACGGAGCGTCCGGCGAAGTCCCCGGGCAGGTGCACCGGCCGTCGCCGGAGCGCAGCCCCCGCACAGCCGAGCCTCTCCCCGGGCGGTCAGATATCCGAGCGCCGCGGAGCCGCCCCCCGCGTCAGCGCCCGCAGATTGGCGGAGCCGCAGCCCCGCGAGCCCGGGCCTACGCTGCTCCCTCTGTTTTCTCCTCCCCTCGGCCGCGCCCCGCGATGCTCTGCAGCTCCCGGCCCGCTAAAGAGAGGGCGCTTTCTTCCCGCGGTTTGCCCAGAGAAGACAGGAAAGCAGACGGCGCTGATCCCGCGCTGCGGGTTCTGCCGAGAAGGGCTCCCCGGCCTGGCTGCCGCGCCCAGGACCTCGGCCCACTCGGGGCAGGCCGCCGCCAGCTGCAGCCTCTCGGCTCCTCCCCGATAAGCCGAGGACCAGAACCCAGGCCAAGTCCCTCCCCGGAGGCGCTGGGCGTCTGCGCCGCCGGATGAGCTCCCTCTGGGCGGCGACCTTATGCCCCACGCCCCCGCCTTGGGCGGGTGCCGCGCCCCAGGCTGCCGGCGAAGGGGAGGAGGAGGGGGCGTTGGGGTCGCCACCGCGGGAGACGATGAGAGGAGCGGAGCGTTGGCCCAAATCCGGAGGGGAGGCCCGCACCGGGGCGAGGCTCCTGCACGCTGGGGCCCCATCCCACCTCGAGGGGACCACGCCTGCGCCTTAACTATGGCGGTGCCGGTGCCCCAGTTAGAATTCGCTTGGCACAGAGAGGTGCCCGGTGTGTGCGGGAGGCGGCACCTCCCTCGCTTTGGGCGGGACGTGTGTGTGTGTGTGTGTGTGTGTGTGTGTGTGTGTGTATCAATTGGCCTCGCCAGATGCGCAGAATTGGCCACCTACAGCCAGGGGCGTGGTACTTCTGTGCCCACACAGCTTCTGGACCCCCAGCCCGCAATAGGGAATTTTTTTTTAATTAATTAATTTTATTTATTTATTTTTGACTGCGTTAGGTCTTTGTTGCTGCGCGCGGGCTTTCTCCAGTTACGGAGAGCGGGGGCTACTCTTCGTTGTGGTGCGCGGGCTTCTCATTGCGGTGGCTTCTTTTGTTGCCGAGTTCGGGCTCTAGGCGCACGTGCTTCAGGAGTTGTGGCTCACGGGCTTAGTTGCTCCGTGGCATGTGAAGTCTTCGCGGACCAGGGCTGGAACCCGTGTCCCCTGCATTGGCAGGCGGACTCTCAACCACTGCGCCACCAGGGAAGCCCCGCAGTAGGGAATACTAATGTGCATTTCGGCCTAAAGTCATAGTTGGGAAGGTAAGTGAACCTGGCCAAAGGAGACGTCACAAACACACCTACCACCAGGCTCACTGCCCCCTGCCCTTCAGGGGCTGAAGTTTCCAAGGACGAAGCCTCTCTGGCAGGACTGAGGGGAGCCAGTCTCTGGTGGGAGCCCTGGGGTGGGACCCCTAGTCTCCCATTGACTCACTGTACTGCCTTCTCAGGACTGCAGTTTTCTCTTGCATGGATTCAGGGTCCATCTTCCCTGAGACTCACCATTGAATCTCAGTGCCTGGCCCAGTGCCTGACATTCAGAAGGCGCCCATTAGATACTTGGGGTGAAGGAGGGGAGTCCCAGCCCAGCAAGTCAGTGAAATAGATGTTTCTGAGGCCATCTGAAGTAAGTGAAGGGCTGGGCCCTCCTGGAACTGGATCTGGAGGATGTGTTGGGGCCAGGGCTGGGGGTGGGTGGGGACGAGAGAGTGAAGGTGGACTTGACTGGAAATGGAGCATTTGGGGGCATTTTCATCCCCTGGAGATGGAGCTCCTCCCTCCCTCCCTCTCACACTGACAGCACCATTTGTGTGCAGAAGAGGTAACTTTGGACAAGGTTTACTCAGAGAGGCCAAGGAGATGCTGTGCAAACTGAGATGGAGGTTGAGAAGCACCAACCCCCATCTGGGGGAGGGGGAACCCGGCAGGAAGGAGCTTAGGTCTGTGGTCACCACGGCGTCTGCCTCGGCCTGGGGGTTCTATAGGCTCCAGCGCCCCACCCACCCACCCAGGCCTCCCATGTTCAGTGTCCGTGGGGTGGGCGGATCCCATGGACCGTGGACATTAAGAGTGGGGGCTTCACTGGGGCCCCCTGTGCACTTAGGTTACCTCTCCCCCCACCCCCATCATTCTCTTGGGACATATATTATTTGGACCCCACCCCTAGATGGCTCCAGTGCACAGTTCTTGCTTTATCTCAACTATCACCTTGGAAAATCATTGTCTCACTAGCCTCACCCCACTTCCTCTCATCCCGCCACTCTAATTATTTTCCCAGCAACGCCATCACCGTGTGAAGATACTGTACCGTCTTCTGTTCTCATTTATGGTTCGTATCCCCTAAAATGCACATGCTCCACAAAGATCAGTGCCTTGTTCACACCCGTGCCCTGCTCAGATGTGGGGCGTGTGTCAAAGAAGGGACCACAAGCCACCATCCAACTTGGGGTCAGGTGTCAACAGGCGAAGGTGACGTGAAAAAGCCTTTGAAAACAGAGCACTCACCACAGGAGGTCAGAGTATGGAAAACTCTTGGCCAGGTCTTTCTGCCTAACGGTTCCTTGTATTTTGCTCTGAGAAGTAATTTGATTTGGCCTAATGGACTCATCCAAGGAAATACACACACACACACACAGACGTGCACAGACACACACATGCACATGCACACACAGAGGCACAGCCACAGACAAATACACACACACACTCAGAGACACACACACAGGTACACACACATGCCCGCAAATGCACAGGGTCCGAGGCTCCCTTAGGCCTCTGCTGTACTGTCCCTGGGCAGAGGCCAGGACAGGTGGGTTACTCCCGGAAGGGCACCAGGAGGTTAGATGCGGCCGCATCCAAGGCTGAGGAGTAGCAGCAGTGGGAGCTTTTTCCTCCCAAAGGCTGGCGCTCCAGTAAACCAGTGTTAAATATGTCAGGTGCTGCCAGGAATTACGTAGAAAAATAAAGTTGGTACCACAGAGAGGGAATAATGCATGTTCTGGGTGAGGGGACTGCTACTTACACGGGACGGCCCCTGCGAAAAGGACATTTGACGAGAAAGCTGCATGGGAGGGAACAAGCAACTTGGAGGCCTGTGGGGCTGGAGTCCTCGGCAGGACCGGCCCTGGTCCTGAGTGGGGTCACCTGGATGCCGAGCCTGGTGTTTGTTGAGGATCCTGGACAGGAGCCACTTTCTCCACCGTGTGACCTCACCTGGGCTTATGCAAGGAAATCCGACGTGAGGCCCCGGCTCGAGGCTCAGCAGCTGCCCTGCAAGGACAGGAGGAGGGTAGTGGGGCTGCAGGGGTGGGTGCACCTCACAGGAGGTGCTGGGACTGGGCCAGAGGACAAATGGGGGTTCCCAGTGAGGAGTGTTCCAGGCAGAGAGAGGTGAGGTCCCTGGGGACAGACACAGGGGACACGCCACCTGCCTCTTCCCCGTCTAGGGCCCCTGGTTCTCCCACGTGTCAGGGGCTCCTTCCACCCACAATCTCCCCAGGGTGTGGGGAGCCGCCAGTGGGCCTGGCTCAGGGGGCTCTGTTAGTCTTTTCAAGCAGAAAGGGCTGCCTGTGGCAACTGGAGACAGGAGAACAGGGCAGTGGCTGCCTTTGTGCAGAAGGGGAGAGGTGCACACACTCGCTTGTGGGTGTCATGGGAGGGGTGCGGGACCACACTGGAGCCTAATCCAGTGTCACCTGTGAAGTGGCACCTGGAAACCTGGGACAGGCTGGGAAGAGACTTGCGCCGTGAAGTTCGAGCGTGCGTTGGGGCGGGAGGGGGACGACCGTCCCAGGACCTGTGGGCCGACAGCTGCAGGGTGACAGTTGTCCTGCAGGGCTGGGCAACATTCCAGGAGGGCCCAGGACCCTCCTTCCTGAGTTGGGGGGGTAGAAAGGGGAGCAGCGTAGCCTGCAAGCTGCCATACCTCCTCCTTCTGGGACACCAAGCCTGCCTTCCCCACTGCAGCCCCTCTGTACCAGGCCGGCCTGTGTCCAGCCTGGAGTGGAGGAAGGAGACCTGGAGGGACCCGCCCACCAGCTCAGGTCCCAGTCCCACCCCTGTGTTTTCCTAAGGATGACTCATCCCAGACCCACCAGGGAGGCTCCTGGGCTGTTTACCACAGGCCAGCCCTGGCCGCAGGCTATTCTGGGAGCTGGGGGTTGGGCTAGCTGGGCTGGTGGAGGAGGTTTGTCTCTGGGCAGTGGGCGGGGGTGGGGGGGTGGGGGGTGGTGCGGGCATCCACCCGTGTGCTCAGGTGTTACGGGGTTTGGGGTTTTAACCCTTGTCAGGGGGAACTAGAAAACATGGAAAGATTCTTGCCCTCCCCCGCCTGCCTGGGACTTGGGGCCGTTGGGGTAATGGGCCTGGAGAGAGGGATTTACACTGACCACTAGCAGGCGGGACGCCTCCGTAGGAGAGCGGGACAATAAGACCAGTGTTATCTGTGCTGGGCTTGGGGGGGACTCTGAGGGGCGGCGCAGTGGGGTTAGCATCCTGTGGACGAACCCGGCCCCACTGGCCCCGCCAGCCAGCCCACTGAGTGCCTCCTGCTGAGGCTGTGGCCCATCCGTTCTCCTGTCCTCTTCCTCACAGACACAGCCTGGGGGGTCTTTGGAAAATGGAGCCCCTTTGTTCTAATTAAAAATGACAGATCAAGATGCCAAAAAAATGAGCAAATTAAACAATAAAAAAGCTTGACTTTACTTTGCACATTTTGTGTCACTCAAATACATAGTATGTTATTTTCTATCATATACGGAATAGCCGCCAAAAACTGACCATCCGCTGACTGCAAGGAAAATTGTCAAGAAATTCCAAAGGAAGAAAATCTACAGTCTGTTCACTGAGTCTGTGTGTGTCTGTGTGTGCGCACAGACACACGCACATACGGATACATCAGCATATATAATCTACAGAGGGCTCATGGAGTATGTACGTATATATACCATATGCATATATACAGATACTTATGCACACATCATCTACAGTCTGTTCACTGAGCACAGTGCAGTTTAATAAAAAAGAGCTAAGCTTTAAAAATATTTCTACCTGGAAATTAATACCACAAATAAAAGCACTGCTCTATATAATTTGGGGGTTATGAAGGAAACCAAAAGGCAAATTAGACCATTTAAAAATGAACACAGGGCTTCCCTGGTGGCGCAGTGGTTGAGAGTCCGCCTGCCGATGCAGGGGACGCGGGTTCGTGCCCCGGTCCGGGAAGCGTGATCCATGGCCGCTGAGCCTCTGCTCTACAACGAGACAGGCCACAACAGTGAGAGGCCCGTGTACCGCAAAAAAAGAAAAAAAAAAAGAACACAAATGAGAACGGCACCTATTAAAACCTGTAGGATGCCACCAAAGGGGTACTCAGAGGAAACTTGGAGTGATAACCGCATTTGTTAAAAAATGATAATGACTAAAAGTAAGCGAACTAAGCTTTCAGTTAGAGAAACTAGGACAAGAACAGTAAAATAAGCCCAAATAAAGAAGGAATGGATTCCTACAGAAGAAACCAAAAACAAATTCCATAGAAAACAAACAACCGTGGAGACGGCAAACAAAACAAGAAGGCATTTCCTTGAAAAGACCAGTGGAAGAGTCAAAATGCTGTGAAATCTGATGGAGAGACAAGAGAAGAGAAAGAGGCCTCTAAGCTAAGGGGCGGTGTGGCTAGAGGAGTGAGTTCTGGTCCTGCAAATCTCTGGCCTCAGGAGAAGCAGGGGAGAAGGCGGAGTGGTAAGAATCTGGTGGTGTAAGATCTCCCTGCCCAGGGAGCATGGTGGGGTGGGGCGGGGGAGCTCCACGAGGGCCCCGTAGGGTGGGGGGTCTGGCAGATTGAGAAGAAGGGGACAGTTACTGGGCAGAGCGTCCAGAGCGCCTGGGGCAGAAATGGACCTCGTGAGGGCGTCCTGGTGCAGGTCTTGGGGGTCTGGGTGCTGGCTGGGCACTGTTTGCTGTATTGGCCCAGCTGTGGTGTCCAGCTGGCACCATAGTGCACTCTGTCCTCTGAACACACAAATATCACAACGCAGGCGCCTTCAGATCCAAACGGAAAGGCATGCAGGAGTATTTGGGGTGCTGCTTTGAGACCGCCTGAATCATCCAGGGCCATGGCCCCCAGGATGGGAGGGTCTGGGCAGGATGAGGACACAGTAATTAGAGACGTTATTAATTTAGTTGTCTCTTTCCTTTCAGTAATTGAGGGATAATAGATGTCCACTGCTAACCTGAACAGCAAAAGCCAAAACTGATAAGACTTACTAAATATTTTTGTCTCCAAGTTACCAGTGACACCATTTTGTCTTTTCTGGGGTGTAGGGGAATAATTTTAGAAGGAGGCATTTTGTAAAATTAAAAGGCATTCACCAAACATTATGCATGGATGTAATTTACAGGTTTAATGATTAGAGATGAAAATGCAGATATCAGACAAATAAGATTTGATATTTAAAGGCAAATGCAAGATTCAAGTGAGAGAATAAATTACAGCAAAAATTCTTATTCAGAGCTACCAAATTTCTGGATCTGGAGCAAAAACCTCATGCTGACAAGCCCCATGGTGGGATGTCAGGTTCTCCCTGGGGGAACAGCCTGCTGTGGGGTCCATTGACCGCGCCCCAGCTTCAGGTCCACCCTGGTGGCCCCATCCAACAGCCCTGTTGCCACAGTGATGGCTTCCAGTAATCAGCCCTTTCTGAGAACTCCATCTCCTCTGGCAACCCATGAAGATTCCACGTCTCCTCTGGTGTCGCGGGGCAAGCCCCAGGCTCTGCCCTTGGAGGGGCATGGCCAGAGGGGTCGCCTCACAGCCCTGGCCAGGGAGGACCCCCCGAGTTAGGGTTCCACGTCCAACCCAGACAAAACCCGCTGTTCTTTATGGTACCATAGAAACAGACACAGGACAGAGCTCAGCTCGTCCTCCTGGCAAATGGGAGGTTGCTGGCATTTCTGGCCCTGCCTGCCAACGCGTCTGGGGGCAAAGGGCACAGGAGCACAGCTCTGCCACTTGTCACTCAGAGGGACAGTGGCCTGTGCTCCCGAGACTGCTTGCAGGACCACAGGGGAGGGTTTAGGAAGGGTCAGACAGTGAACACGGTAAAAGTTCAGGGGTGTAAAATGGTTTCACATAAATAATCTGGGAACAGCTGCCTGGAATGTTCTTTGCATTGGAAAGTATGCTTTGAGATGAGTATTCAGGATTTTATAGGCCATTGCTTGCCTGAGCCCCAGGCTGGCTTCTGGCTTTGCAGGAAAGTGATGTCATGTTTTACGAGTGGCAGATGGCTTTTATCACAGCTCTGCATCATCGCCTTGGTGACAGGGCTGTGCGCTGCCCTGGGACGGGGTACCGCATGGCTGCACGCGGGCCGGCTCTGCAGATCGGGCCTTGAACAGGGGCCCCTGGACGAGGCCTGGCCGAGTGCGTTCCTCTCTGTAGCTTCCCGGCAGCAAGGACAGCACCCGTGCCCCCTGCCCCACCCCCTCAGGGATGGCGTCCACTCCAGGGCCCACGGAGGCCTCTGGCCTCCTTTACCCCCGCTTTGCTCTGCAGTCACCTGCACAACCTTCCTTGGCCAAACCCCGTTCTCTTTATCAGGAGACAACAAAAGCAGCTCTTCTTCTTCATCGGCGCCCCTCCAGTCCAGGCCCTCCTCGAGGGGGAAAGGCCAAAGTCTCACTCCCCTCTGCTCGCTCCCGCCGGGCGCGAGGGCGACGGACGCCTGCCTCCCGAGGGCTCCGTAAGCTTGACCTGCCCCAGCCTCCGAAGCGCTGCAACAGAATTTGGAAAGAAGGACTGAGTTCACTCCAGGGAAATCACTGCGTTTGATCCAAAGGGACAACAGCTTCAACTTCCCCTCAAAGCTTTGGCTCGTCTCCACTCTCTCCAGAGATTAAAGGAAAACTTGGGCCCACCAGAGGGGGCCCAGCACCCAGGACCCCAGCTGGGCCTCCAGAATGAGGAGTCAGAGGAAGGCTCAGAAGCATCGGCCAGGGCAGGTGAGGCAGGGCGGAGCCCCAGGTAAAGAGTGGGCCAAAGCCAGGGGCAGAGGGACTGAGGCGGCAGAGATGTGAGTAGGGGGTCCAGAACCTTCTCTAAAGGATCCCAACAGCCCAAGCCCACGTCTCTGGCTCACAGGAGGGAGGAGAAGCGGGCGTCAAGCTGTGATCTGAGTAAGCACAGCAGGGACCCTGTGCCTCCCAGGACACACTCCCCACCACACCCCTGTCCCTCTGAGCAGAGCTCACTACAGGCTGCTGTGGTCAGACAGGATCTGACCGTGGTCCATGCTGGTGCCACGCAGAGTGGTCTTTATTTTCTCAGAGGAGCCAGGGAGGGGCCCCTGAGAGGCTGTGGGGACGCTGAGTTCTCTTTAGAAACCCGCCCCCCCACTGGCCCTAGGCCTCAGGGGACTTGGAGGGGATGGGACCCCTCCCTGGGACTCAGCCTCTGCAATGGTCTGTGTTCCCCCATCGTGTCTGACTCTCAGCCTGGCCTCTCACTTCAGAAGGCAGGTGTGGAGGAGACCTGAACGACGTTTTCAGACGCCTCAGCAGTTTGGACTAAAAATAGGGTTAATGAGAAGTGTAGAAGCAGGTGCCGAAGGCGGGACAAACCCTCGCGCCCACAATGATGCGAAGCGACGGTGACTTCCCAGAAATCCCACCCTGCAGTCCTGGAGCCTTCGGCCCCAGTGCTGACATCCCCTACCCAATCCATGTCCTTCACTCTGCAGAATGGTTGGGGCAGCCCCCAGGATTGGGGTTCCCCCAGCAGCCTCCCAAGGCCCCACATTGCCTACAGTGGGGTGTGGCCTCCCCGGAACACAGGAATCTGGAATTGCTCCCCCGGCCTCCGGGCACAAGGCCAGCACTACCAGGCAGCAGGGGGCCAGGTGTGACTGGGGGGACGTTGCTCAATCCTGAGTCCCCGGGAAGTGACCTCCTGGACAGTCACTAGGCTCCCGAAGGGCTGACGCCGCCCTTGGAGGCCTGGGGGCCTGGAGCCACGTTCCGCTGTGAACCCAATCCAGTGTCTTAGGACCAAGAACAAAGTGACCATCTGGGGTGTGGCTAATGTTATTTTAAATACCTATGGAACCCACTGATCTAAAAACAAAACCGTTTTCTGAAAGCACTGAGCTCAGAGCAGAGTTTTCCTTCCCCTCCCACCAGGGCGCCCGGCTCCGCCTCCCTCATGGTCGCTGCTGGGGGCGGGAGGGGTGGGGTGGGCTGGGGGCCTGTGTCCACCTCCCTTCAGCTCCCTCCGTCCACACAGGTCTCAGGGTGGTCAGGCGACTTTATCAGAAACACCACAGCCGGGGCGGCTTAAGTAACATCTATTTCTCAGTCAGGAGGCTGGACGTCGAGATCAAGGCGCCGGCATATTTGGCATCTGGTGACGCCTCACTTTCTGGTCACTAGCTGGCTGCCTTCTCACTGTATCCTTGCTCCACCCCTGGGACCTCATCACCCCCCAAAGGCCCACCTCCTGCAATAGTCACGTTGGGCATCAGGTTTCAATACATGAATTTTGGCAGGGACCCAAATGTTCAGTCTACAGCAGAAGTGGTGCAGGACCTGCCTGGGTCTCATCTCATCCCAGAGTCCAAATCCACTGGCAGAACAGAAGGGGAACTGACCCCTGCCTGGACCAGCCACCCGCCCGTCCGCCCTCCCTGTGAACAGCAGAACAGGGTGGGAGGTGCCTGGAACACAAAGGAGCGCCTGGTGGGCAGCACAGGGCTTGGGAAGAGCTGGGAGGGGAGGCTGGAGGGGAGGGGACAGCCAGCAAGGTCCTCTCCCAGCAGAGAGACCCTGAGAGACCCTGCCAGCCCAGCTATTGGCCCAGCCTCTGTCCACCTGAGGCCCGACCTCCACCCTCTGCCCCTACCCTGCATGCCCGGCCCGGCCCAAGGAGAGCACGGCCACTGCACTCATGCTCACACCATCTGCAACCCCCTGGCCATTTCTTCATCCACGTGGGGGCCATCCAGCTGGCCGCCAGGCCTCGGTGCTCAAAGCAGTGTCTGCTGCAGCCATGACGCAGCGGCTCCTGGGCGAATTATTCCCAGTGCCTGGATCACCTCCCTTCTGCCAGGAGGACCTGAAGAACCAAGGATGCTTGGCTTCCTAGCCTCGTCGGGCTCTGCCCCAGCCCTCCATGCAAGCCCAACACAGGAAGTCGGGGTGTCTGGAGCGGAAGAGGGCGCCGTCTGTGACACGGAACATTTTAGCCTCTGCGGGTGTAGCTGGTGGGAGGCTGGGCCCAATAACACTTTATTATGGACACTGAAATTTAAATTTCATATAATTTGCACGTCAAGAAATATTCTTCTTTATATTTTTCCCCAACCACTTAAAAATACAAAAATCATTTCAGTTTGCTGGTAAGTGAAGATGGAGGCAGAACAGGGCCTCAGATCTGCAGTTTTCTGCCCTGGCCTTAGATGGTTCTTTTTAAAGAGACCCTTTGAAAGAGACCCTTTCGTTTCCATATTTTAAATACAGAATATTTTAGAAAGTTTCCATTTATACACTTTTTTTTAAAATGTTACTCTAGGACCACAATTGCCACTTGGTTTGGAATTCGTAGATTCTGTCCTAGACTTCTGGGCCTGAGGCCCCGCCCCAGGCAGCCCGTCCCAAGAGCCTTGGGGAGGCAGCTCCTGAGACCACGCAGTCCCCGGCTCACACGTATACATGGGGCAGGGCACCCCCCCGCATCCACCCTCCCGCAGCTCGTTCCATCCGAAGGACCCAGGATGCCTGGAACCTCGCAGCAACCCCCGAGGCCAAGGGGGCGTCCACCAGCTGAGGGAGGCCAGCGGTTGCCCAGGCTCCAAGTGAGGTTCAGAAACCTCGGTTTTCCGGGTCAGCCTCTGCTCGCTCTGGACCTTGTATATAGAGGTGTGCATACACCTCAGAAGCACAGGGCCTGGGCTGGGGGCCGGTACAGAGCCATACGCAGGTGTGGGGACCAGAAGACAGTCCCAGGCCTTGGTCCCGGGTCCTTGCAGACTTCCATCTGATTCAGGAGCCCAGTGGGGCCTCGGGAGCGTGGGGAAGGGTCAGTGTGTCCCACATCGCAAATTTCAAATGGACACCAAAGCAAGGCTGGGAGGATGGTAGGTATTATGACCATGCCTGAGTGTCCCACTGACACACGGCCTCCCATGGGTGCTGGAGGATCCCCGGCTTTCTCGGTCCCTGTGCAGGGGGATGGGTGCAGCTTGGGGGCAGGGAAGTGGGGGGTCGTTCCCCGAATACCCCCAGATATGTGGTAGGGACACACTGGCTTCTGGCCAGCATAGGAGGGATGAGACCCCCGATCCCCTGGGGCGGGATCTGCACAACGTTTCCAGGCAGAGAACCGCCACAAAAGACCGGACACAGAGGTTAGGCCTGAAGCACTTTTCCAGCCTCCCCCCACAAAGAGAAAAAGAGGCAGAAACTTTCTCTCTAGGCCAAGGATAAATTAGCTGAGGGCAAACACAGCACAATGATCATTTATCATCTTGAGCCAGAGAGGGTACTGGGAATCCTGTCCTGGCCTCAGGACTCAAGGTCAGAGCTTCTGCTTTCCCTCATTATTTCTATTTTTAAAAACTGTGCTCAGGCCTCTTGCAAAAATAGCAAGAGGTGAGGACATGTCAGGCGCTAACATGCCCCCCTTTGTCAGAAAACCGCAGGGATGCAGGAAAAACCGGCCAGGATCTGGGCAAGTGGCATCAAGTCGTCCACCACCAGGGTTGGTGGTCCCCCTGCTGGCTGCACAAGTGAGTAAACTGAGGTCCCCCAGGGCAGGCACACACCAGGGTCAGTCCAGGAGTAAGGCCCTGGAGCCATGGGTACTGGTCCCTCTGAAACGCTGGCCCAGGCGGCCAGAAGGCCCAGGTCCTGGGGTCCTGATGGCAGGGGAGCAGCGAGAGCACGGCTGCCCCCCTGTAGGGCCCCAACCTCTCTGCTCTGCCCATAGGGGAGGGCCTTCCCAAGCGGTGCCTGAGAGCTTAGATGCTGGACGTTCAGTCCCATCACAAGGAAATTAGGATGTGCCCCTTTGGGAAGAGCTGAGGGACAAGGGACATACATGTGTGCGCACACAGACGTGGGTGAGCGTGCACATGTGTACATGTATTCGCGTGTGGATGTGTGTGGACACACGCGTGTGCGATGCGTGTACATGTGTGTTTGTGTGTTCGCGTGCGTGTTAGTATGCGTGTGCGTGGCACAGCCCCCTTCCAGGCCTGGAGGAGCAGGGATTCCTGCAAAGGCCAGGAAGCCCCCACTCTTCCCCACCCAGAAGGCTAGGCATCGGCCCCCATCTGGGAGCAGCTGCGCGGAGGTGAGTAAACCCAGGGCAGCGCGTCCTGCTGTACCTGACGTTAGAATCACCAGAGCAGGTCCAAGTCCGCTGGGCCCTGCGAGTCTGGAAAGGGTCACCCTCAGTTGACGCTCCGGGGCCACACTCCACCTCTCCTCTTCTGTCTCCATCTAGAATGCAGCACCTGGCTCCAGGCCTGGAGCCAGACAGGTGGCCCTGGAAAGAGAACAGAGAAGCAGCAGCAGGACAGCCGTCTGCTCTGTCCTCCCGCCAGCCCCCCGAAGGCCCCCGACCCACCAACTCGGAGCCACGTTGGCAGGCTGGGGCTCCTTGGAAAGGACCCTCTGGGGCTGACTGGGGACCTGCCCTTACACAGAGGCCTTGTTTAACCTTCTGATCTACTCACCCCTTCGTTAACTGAGCACACATCCCAAAGTGCCCACAGGGAGCCAGGCTCTGCCCTCAGCCCTCGCGTGTGGTGCGTCCAGGGCGAAGAGTAGGAGGGACGGGGCTCCCGCTCATCACCAGGGACCAGCGGCATCGCACACCTTCTCTGGGGGTGAGGGGGAGCCCCAGGGTCGCTTTCCCAAAGGCCTCATGACCCGCCTGCAGGACAAAGGCTGCTTCCCACACCAGAGCCCTGGGGAGTTGGTATGCAGACAGCCTGGGCCAACACGGCCTTGCAGAGCAAGGGGTGGCTGCAGGGCAGGCTGACGGGGGAGATGGCTGTGTGGACCCCTGACAAAGGGAAAGGCACTGCACCATAAAGTTGTCCCAAGCCGGTGCTACTTACCAAGTTGCCCAGGACCCAGCACCATAATATGACAGCATTTAGCTTCTCATGTTTTCTGTGGTCAGGGGATCTGGTGGCCTGGCTGTGTCTTCAGCCTTGAGGGCTGTCAGGGGGTGGGTTAGGGGTGCCATGGGTGCCCCCAGTCCACGTCACGTGGGCCCCTCTGCCTCTTCATTGGCTGCTCACAGCAGGGCAGCAGTCTTTCTAGAGGGAGAGGGAGAGAGAGAGAGAGAGGGGGAGAGAGAGAGAGAGAGAGAGAGGTCAGAGTCCTTATTCCCTGATCTCTGAGGAAGAGCCCTCTATCCCCACACTCTCCCATTAGAACCTAGACCTGGGTCCTGGCTACACACACAGGGAGGGGGTTGCACAAGGGTGGCTACTGTCTGGGATGATAACACTGAGATGTGACACCTTAAGGGGAGGGGACCCCACCTGACCCCAGAGCTGGGCCTGCCCCTTGTGCCAAGTGTCCTGCCTGCCATGGCTCAGTTCTGAGGACCCACCCAGGTCTCCACTGAGTACAAGTGTTGCACAACCTTTTTGAAAGTCAAGACCCTTAAAGCTAGGGACTTCCCTGGTGGCACAGTGGTTAAGAGTCCGCCTGCCAGTGTAGGGGACACAGGTTCGATCTCTGGTCCCGGAAGATCCCACATGCCGCGGAGCAGCTAAGCCCGTGCGCCACGACTACTGAGCCTGCGCTCTAGAGCCCACAAGCCACAACTACTGAAGCCCGTGTGCCTAGAGCCCGTACTCCGTAACAGGAGAAGCCACCACGACAAGAAGCACGCACACTGCAAGGAAGAGTAACCCCCGCTGTCAGCAACAAGAGAAAGCCCGTGCGCAGCAATGAAGACCCAACGCAGCAAAAAATAAATAAATAAAATATAAATTAATTTATATAAAAGAAAAGACCCTTAAAGCTATTCATCCCATCGACCCAGAAGGAAATTACTCAGCTGAAGGACAAACAAATAAAAACATAATAGCAACGAAAAAAAGGCTTCCAGGGCTTCCCTGGTGGTGCAGTGGTTGAGAATCTGCCTGCCAATGCAGGGGACACGGGTTCGAGCCCTGGTCTGGGAAGATCCCACATGCCGCGGAGCAACCGGGCCCGTGAGCCACAACTACTGAGCCTGCGCGTCCGGAGCCTGTGCTCCGCAACAAGAGAGGCCACGATGGTGAGAGGCCCGCGCACCGCGATGAAGAGTGGCCCCCGCTCGCTGCAACTGGAGAAAGCCCTCGCACAGAAACGAAGACCCGACGCAGCCAAAAAAAAAAAAAAGGCTTCCATTCCTAAAGATATTTGTGACATTACGTGTAAAATATACACGTGGAGGAAAAGAACATCTCAGCATTCAAGGGATGGGAGGTGAATCATGGCTGATGAAGTTACTGGAATATGATTGAGTTACGACAGGTTTCAGCATGACTTAGACCCTGAGAAAATAGTGCCAATTATGTGTTAAAACAAGGTGGTTTGTGCACTGAGACAGAGGCCACGTGGAATGTCCACATTAGTGCTGAAAATGGTAGTAGGTGTGAGCAAGTGTGAAAAAGAATGCGTTAAAGTAACAGGATTAGGGGTGTGTGTTTTCCTCAAATTTCTCTTTTACAGAATGATCCAGGTTTTGCTAACATAGAGGAGATGAGAGGTCAGGGCAGGGGGTCCTTGCTGAGCTGGAAGAGCCTGGGGGGGTTGGGGCCCAGGGGCGTGGGAGGTGGAACAGGTGGGTCTGAGGAGGGAGAGATGGGGAGAGGGTCTGGGTGAGTCCCCGCCTCTGGGAATCTCTCACTCAGGCTCATCGTAATTAAAGAAAGGAAGATTAATGGTGTTAACATTCTCCCAAAATGATGATGGAGAAACTAAGTACTGAAAAAACATTTAAGCTAATGGGAAATGAGGTGTGTGCATATAAATATTTTCCCTCTAGTCAGTTGTGATCAAGGAAGGCAGTGCCTCGGGCTTTTGTGACAAGATACGTCCCTCCCCCACAGTCCTGGCCGGCTGTCACTCAAGCTGGGGCTTGACAGTGAGAAGCAATTGCCCACCGGCTCATTTTATGGCTCATTAAGCAAGCACAGCAGATGCCTAGTCCTGCTTTCGGCCTTGAGGAGAGTTTGAATGTCTGCACTGCTAATGATGCTGGACTGAGCAAAGGTCAGAGCGAACATTCATGGGATCCGAATCTGCGGAGTCAGGAGCCTGTTTCTCTTCCTGCAATCCTGTGGGTGTGACTAAGAGCCAGGCTGGAACCCACACAACGAGGAAAGTGCACGACTACATAAGGCACTGGGGAGGCAGTGGCAGGAGTCTCCAAGCGACAGACACACCCGTGTCCTGGGCATCAGGACAGGAGCTGCCCGACTTCATGAGTGTTTTTTTCAACCAAGGCCACATTTAAGGATTTCCTAGGAGGCGGGGTCTTCCCCTGAGGCAGGGAGCAGCTCAAGTCCATTTTCCCTTGGAAATAGTCCTCTTGATTTTTAACATACAAGTGGTTTAGATTCAATGATTTTATACTTGTTAAAAAAACATATGTGGGCCTGTAAATAAAAGTGGATAAAGGGATTAGTCTCCAAAATTTACAAACAGCTCATTTGGCTCGATATAAAAAAAAACACACAACCCAATCAAAAAATGGGCAGATGACCTAAATAGACATTTCTCCAAAGGAGACATACAGATGGCCAAGAAGCACATGAAAAGATGCTCAACATTGCTAATTATCAGAGAAATGCAAATCAAAACTACAATGAGATATCACCCCACACCAGTCAGAATGGGCATCATCAAAAAAGTCTACAAACAACAAATGCTGGAGAGGGTGTGGAGAAAAGGGAACCCTACACTGTTGATGGGAATGTAAATTGGTGCAGCCACTATGGAGGACAGTACGGAGGTTCCTTAGGAAACTAAAAATAGAGCTACAGTAGGATCCAGCAATCCCACTCCTGGGCATGTATCCAGAGAAAAACATGGTTCGAAAGGATACATGCACCCCAATGTTCATAGCAGCGCTGTTACAATAGCCAAGACATGGAATCACCCTAAATGTCCATTGAGAGATGAATGGATAAAGAATATGTGGTACATATATACAGTGAAATATTATTCAGCCATTAAAAAGAATGACATAATGCCATTTGCAGCAACATAGGTGGACCTGAAGATTATCCTACTAAGTGAAGTAAGTCAGACAGAGAAAGACAAATATCATATGATATTGCTTATATGCAGAACCTTTAAAAAATGATACAAATGAACTTATTTTCAAAACAGAAACTGACTCACAGACTTAGAGAACGAACTTATAGTTACTGGGGAGAAGGGTGGGAGGGAGGGATAGATTGGGAGGTTGGGATTGACACGTACACACCGCTATTTATAAAATAGATAACCAACAACGACCTACTGTATAGCACAGGGAACGCTGCTCAATATTCTGTAATAACCTAAATGGGAAAAGAATTTGAAAAAGAATAGATACATGTATATGTATAACTGAATCACTTTGCTGTACACCTGAAACTAATACAACATTGTTAATCAACTATGCTCAGATATAAAATAAAAAAAAATAAAGTTCAGCCCTTGATTAATTGAGTGAATAAATAAATAACAAAAAATATGAGGATACGTAAATAAAAGTGGATAAAATATCAAAATGCAGCTGCTGAAGGAGTTGCAAGGGGTAGGGGACCTGGAATCCCTCGACCCTGGTCTTGGAGGGGCCAGGGACACCCCTACAGCTCTGCAGGATCTGAGGAACCCCACTGGAGACCCTGGATCCTTTAGAGTGGGAGCAGCCAGGCAGGCCACACAGGCGGCTCCACAGGGGTGCTCTCTGCAAGCAGACTCCAGTTTGGGAGGCTGACTGGTCTGGCTAGGAGCATGGTACCCACGACCAAGAGGACTGTGCTGCTTGAGAGATCGCTGAACCACGGACAATGTGTGGCCAGAGAGACAGCTGTCGGTGGTGGGTGGTGAATGAGTGATTCTCACACACAGACCGGAGGGCGGCACCTGAGGCCACGGAGAGATCCTCTAGAACTTGCTTCTTTTCGCCAGTGCTTGCTCCTATCAGGGAGGCTAGGACACCTCTGCCTGCCCCCAGAGTCCAAGGGAAATGTGGCCAGTCACAGAGATCCCACTGGTCTGGCCCCCCGGGCTCCGGGAACTGAAGAGTCCAGGAACTGAATAGCCCCACTGTTGCCTGCAGTGCAGCGGGGGCTAGACGGCCACATCCACGGAGATGCTGCGCACACCACCCCCTGCCCCGTGCTGGCGTCATGGGGACCCACGTGGCTGCGGAGACCGTGTCCGAGCAGCCGGTCCACAAGACGACACTTGGACTGGGAAGACTGTGTGAAGCTGGTGATGACGTGACATGAAACCATCTGCTTTCAAGAAGAGAGAGTGGGGAACGGTGGGCGCCATCAGAAGCGGCTGTGCGTTTGCAGGCTGCTTGGGGACTTTACCGCAAACATTTCTGTGGCAGAGCAGGCCAGTGTGTGTAGGCCAGGGTGGGAGTGAGGACCTGTAGGCTTGACTTAACCCTTCCTGGAATGCCCACCAGAACTCCTGGCATATGAAGCTCGTTCTGAGCCCCGCAGTTTGAAAACCCCCACTTGTCCTCCGGGCTGGAGGGCAGCTGCTGTGGCCCTGGATGTTCACCCCAGCAACTGCCCTGAGGACCGCTCACCCTCCAGGGTGGCGCTGAGAGCACCCCCTCAGGGCCTTGAGCAGCCCTCCACGGTGGCGGGGGGCAACCCTGCTAGCATCTGGCTGGGGGACGTTCAGCCTGTCTGGGGTAGAGGGCACAGCAGTGGTGAGAGCTGAGGCCGGAAGCTCGTCCTTCCTGCTGGCGTTTCTCTTGAGTAAGCGGGCTCAGGAGGTGCAGGGGGAAGATGGCAGGGTCATGAGAGGCACTTGGCGACTGGCCAGAAGCAATATCTGGCCCTCATCCGTCCAGCTCCTCAGAGAAGCAGATTCTGTCTGGGGGGCAAAGGAAGTTGTCTGGTCACAGGCTGGATGTCCTGATGGCCACGTCTGCCAGGCTCTGGTGCCCAGAGTCCCTCCACAATTTAACCTCACAGCTCAGGAACCCACTGTCGTCTCTTACCAGGATGGAAAAGCACCGTTTCCTCTAAGAAAGCCTACCGTTCAGACCCATGATTTTTATCAGATGGTTAAACTGGGAGCTGACGAGGAACTGTTGGTCCACCTCAGCTTTACTGCTGAGACCTGGCCCCCGGGTGTCACACCGTGAACCAAGGATGACGGGACGTGAGGGCAGACCCTCAGGTCTGCAGGCACAACAGCATCTGCTCAGAGCTTGTAGGAGAGGGTCCTTGTCGTGGACCCAAAGCTAAGGAGAGCTCTCTGCGGGCCCCAGTGGGAATCGGGATGTTAGGCCAGTGACTGTGACGCTGCTCCCTGAGCCCCGAGGAACTGCCTTCCTAAAAGCTGAATTGGACGCGAATGAAACCAGTACTGTGTGGCCAGGTGACGGTTGCGTCCAGGCCCCGACAGACGCCCACAGGATCAGCGCCACTGGCCCCAGGAGAGGTCCTGGGAAGTGTGGCTCTCCTGTTCTGACCGGAGGGTTCCTTCCGTCAACACCCATTGTGTATGTGTCCCTCTGGACCTTCCTTCAAGGTAAATGTCAGCATCTTGTGGGGCCAGCCAACAAAAACAGCAGCTGAGGGAAATGTCCCTGAGACTCTTCCCTGAGGAAACCTTCAGTGCTTTCAATGGGTACTTTATTCAAGCTTGAACACTATGCTGCCCTTGACAATGGGATTTCTTTGTCTTCTGGCAAACAGCGACCAGGGGCTTTTGTTTCTACTTTCCAGAATAGAAGCCTGCTCAGGGAATCCTTCCCCAGAGCACCCAGTACAGTCTCTCCATGCGCGTGGGGAGATGCACACCCTCTGTGAGCTCTCTGCCTGACACCTGATGCCCCAGCAGGGATGGGACATCCACCTGCGGAGCCGGGAGACTTGGTATTAGATGTGAATGTGAGAACTAAGAGGACTGTTCTGCTTTTGCTCTGACACCACCTACTCGGGTCGCATGTCCTAGAAGTAGCCAGGGCCGTGCAGAACCGTGAATGTGACACAGGACACTTCTACCAGGAGCTGGACCAGGAGAGCCCTCATTCCGAGAGATGCAGGCCGTGTCATCCACAGGCACAAGCTCACCAACTTCTTCCCGTACGGAAGGCCGGCTGTGGGTTTTGTCGGAAGCCTCACATGAGCTCTGCTGGTGAGCTGCATTTTCTTTCCATGGATCTGGTGGGATTTGGTGGGCAGGCACCTGGTTGAGGCTGGCCGGCCCGAGTCCCTGGTCCCTCTGATGTGTGATGGGCCCAGGGTGAGCACGACCCCATGGTCTTGGAGACCACCTTGCAGGCTGATGTGAACTCAAGGGTGGAGCAGAGAGAAGAGGTCTGTTTCTCAAGATCACCAGCTGGAGGGAGAGGTAAGCCCAGCATGGGTCTTGGTGACGTCTGTGGAGGAGCTTCTGGAGAGCGAAGCCGCACTCAGGGAGCAGCTCTGGAGACGAGCGAGGAAGGGAGGGAAGGAGGGTCCAGCGACTCTGTGGGTCTCTAAGTGCATCTGTCTGCCACAGTCCGACTCCTGGAAGTTTTCAATGACCTGAGCCAATAAAATTATGTTTAATTTTTATTTTGCCTGATTTAGTTTGGCTTTGATTTCTATTACTTTAAATGAAAAGAATCTTAGAGAGATGCTACTTCAGTCTGCAAAAGAGAAACTTGAGGCTTAGGTGATGCAATGGACTGAATGTTTGTGTCCTCCCCAGATTCATATGGGGAAATCCTAATGCCCAATGGGATGGCGTTTGGGGTTGGAGCCTTCGGGAGGCGACTAGGTCATGAGGGCAGAGCGCTCATGAAAGGGATTAGCGCCCTTGTAAGAAGAGACTGGGGTCCCCTCGGCCCCTTCCACCAAGTGAGGCCATGGCAAGGAGATGGCCATCCCTGAACCAGGAAGTGGGCCCTCTCCCGACCGTGCTGGCACCCTGATCTTGGACCTGCAGAACTGTGAGAAATAAATACCAGTCTGTGGTATCTTTGGTCTGGCAGCC
Organism: Pseudorca crassidens; assembly: GCF_039906515.1. Classification (NCBI taxonomy): domain Eukaryota; kingdom Metazoa; phylum Chordata; class Mammalia; order Artiodactyla; family Delphinidae; genus Pseudorca; species Pseudorca crassidens. Next base: position 19,900 of record NC_090310.1, on the reverse strand, counting down.
AGAAGGGCCCGGACAGATGGGCAGGGAGGTGTCCAGGGTCGCCTGTCTGGGAACAGGGGCAGCCTTACTCAGCTCCCATTGCTTTAATCACCAAGAATTCTCAAGCTCCAATGAACACGGGATTCACTGAGGGAGCTTGTTAAATGCAGACTGAAGGGCCTCGACCACAGCTTCTATTCAACGGGTCCCAGGAATCTGCATTTTCCACAGAAGTCCCAGGTGATTCTGGCGCAGACCACATCTTAGTGAAGATAAAATCTACTCTGTAGCGCTTCCCTGACGGTCCAGTGGTTAAGACTCTGCGCTCACGCTGCAGGGGGCACGGGTTTGATCCCTGGTTGGGGAAGTTCCGCATGCTGAACAGCGTGCCACCTCCCCCCCGCCCCCCCCCCCAAACTCTACTCTGTGATACTGGCTGCCCTTGTTCATCCCTGATAGCATCTGCACCCAAACCCTCACCTAGAATCACAGACTTTAGCACTGTCGCCACGTCTCAACGGGTGGAGCTTAGCCCCTGAACAGGCCTGTGTGTCTGACCTCGGTGCTGGCCCTCCAGACCCTGTTAGGGACACAGGTGTGCCCCCTCCTCCCGCAGGGCCTTTTGTACAGAAAGCCCAGGTGACTGGCCCGTCCCCTCTCACACTGTGGGACTTTGGTCTCGTGATGAATCGTGGACGAGATCTTAGTACCCTCACAGGCAGACGCGTGGCTCTGGCAACTGGACAGGGATCCAGGAGGAAAGTCTGCTGTGCAGACGTGTCCTCCAGTGTTCTGTCTTCCTTGGGTCTGTGCCCCACACTCTGCCGCCTGTGCATTTCCTCAGGGGCCTCGGTGGGCCCAGCCTGCACCGAGCAGGGCATCAGGACAGACCAGCTTGAACCCCCTCCACACACACCCACAGAGAAGGAGTTCTGTTCAGACCTGAAAACTCTGCTGCAAGTGAACAGCCCCAATGATCAAAACTTCACCAGTGAAATTCATATTTCTTGGGCTCTTTCTGAGGAAAGGGAAATAGGTAATTAGGGTAAATTGTGACCCCTCTGTGTCACCAAGGGGTGGAGCAGGAGGCAGGAGGCCCTCCAGCGACCCCAGTGGAACCGCAGCCCTTACGTTAGGGAATTTTTGAACTATGTGGACCAGCTGGCAGCTGTTCTCACAGGGGCTGCCCACGCCGGTCTACCCAGCACCACGCTCCCTCCCGTGGCCATGGCATGGCGCGGCCCTTCCCTGTCGCCCTCTAATTCTCCTGACCAGCCGCAGATCCCACGCCTTCCTGAAACACTTCCCCATCTGGCTCCCACTCACCACATTTTCCTGTTTTCGTTGGTCCACCCGGCCTCACCAGCCTCCTTCGCACAGCGTCACTGTCCTGCCTCCATCCTGGCGCTGCTCTCCCCCGCATCGCTTCCCTGCTCGTGGCCGCGACCCCTCGGCTCTGAGAATCGGCCTCTGATCCCCAGCCCCAGCCCCAGCCCCAGCCCCAGCCCCTGGTCTGAATCCAGGTCCACGTGCCCTACAGCCTGGGGGGCCTCTCCTACGGGTCGTGTGATAGGCCGACCATGTCCTCTCACACCTGCCGTGAGCCTGCCCTCTGAAGTCAAGGGTTCTGTCCATCCCCTCTGCCCTCCCTCTGTCTACCCCACACCTGTCTCAGACCCCTTCTCCCTGCCCCCACCATTCCCCACGGTCAGAGCTGCTGCCCCTCCCGAAGGCACGACCGAGGCCGTTCCCCACTCGCCTCCTTCCTCCTTCCCCCAGTAATTGGGCTGTCACCTCCTCTCAGGGAACTTCTACTTTCCATCAGAAGAGCAGCAAAAATTAAAAAAAGAAAGAATTTGTGAATACCTGTGACAAAGATTGCTAGTTCGAGCTGAGGTCTAGAAAAAAACCCTGCTTTCCTGAGTCACACTCACCCCCTGCACCAAAAGAGTGGGCTTTTCCCGCACCAGCTGGGCGCCCTGTGGTGCCCTCAGTTCTGACAGATCTCATGGGTGATGGCTCAACCCCTGGGATGGCCCCCACTCAGGTGCCAGGGCTAGGTTGTTACCTGTGCTTCTGACCAACCAGCTATAACACAGGGGGTCCCCTGACCTCCTCTTTGGGTTCAGTTATCTGCTACAGTGGCTCACAGAACTCAGGGAAACACTCCTTACATTTACTGGCTTATTATAGCAAAGGATGTGATCTAGGAACCGGGCCGCACAGCAGGAAGCGAGCGGCAGGCGAGGGAGAGAAGCTTCATCCGCGCTCCGGGTCGCTCGTTTTGCTACCTGAAGCACTCCCCACCACCTGTCCGTGGAAAAATGATCTTCCACAGAGCTGGTCCCTGGTGCCAAAATGGTTGGGTGCTGCTGGTCTAGGATACAAATGCCCAACTTTCAGGTGGGCACATGGTCACCTGAACTATTGATGCATTTCCCAGACTCTGCTGCAGTCGGTATAGGTGGACAGGTAAGCTGGAGAGGAAGATGCATAAGCAGGAGTGGTGTCTGAGAGCTTCTGGAAATCTCCTTGCAAGCTGGGGAGTGGGAGATGTGAAGGCTGCAGCTCCAGCAGCCACTTTGGGAGGGAGAAGGGAAGCCATGAGCAATGGGGTAGAAGCATTCCTGGTCACTAGTGACCCGGGTGTGGATTTCGCGTCAGCTGGGAATGCCAACCTCTGTGCCTCCTTAACATGAAATAAAATGCACTTCTGCCTTGTTTTAGCCACTGTTATTTTGGGTTTCTGTTTACGCAGCTGAACCTAATCATGGGAATAACAAACAACGCTGGCCACATCTGTGATTATTCCGAGGCAGCTGCTGCTACAGTAACCCACAGAGCCTTCGTCAGCATCCTCTGCCACGTCCCCGTTCTCGTGGTGGCCCTCAGTCCCCAGGCCGCTAAGAGGAACTGACCGCTCTGACCCTGCTCAGGAGGCAGCTTTCGCATGCTCCGGGAAACCCATGACTCAGTGTCCACCTCTCATCACAGCGCCCTGTCCCCACTGGTTAACATAAAGTCCTGCCTTCCTGATCTCGTCACTTGTCACCAGGAAAGACCTCCTGGACCAGGGTCTTCTGCCCTGCAGACCATGCCGTCTGTCACAGCTTCCGGGCTGCCTGTCGTGCTGAGATGCGAACAGAAGGAGAACAGGGAGGCAGAGGTCTCCAGAGGGGCCTAGAGAGGGAGACGTGCAGCGGCCACCTGCCCTTGGGCCGGTTCGAGGAGGCTCTGCACGCTCGGCATCTCCTTACACTGTGCCGTGCGGTGCCCTGTGTGGTGGGTGGCATGGCCCCAGCTCTGGACGTGGTGGGGAGGTGACCATCCAAGGTTACGTGGCAGGTGTGCTGCAGGTCCATCCAAACCCAACCTGTTGTCTTAACCACCTGCTCTGTGTGAACAGGCTTCGGATGTAAACCATGTACAGCCTGTGCCCAGACACTGCTGTCAATTCCTCGGCACCTGAAACTTCTGTGCCCCTAAGGGAGTGTGTCACCTGCCCACGAGGCCTGAACCTCGTGTGGGAGGAGCTGAGCCAGTCTGGTCACCTGCAGTTGGTTCCCAAAATGCAGCCACGCAACTGCCCAAGACAAACAGGTCCTGTATAGAAGGCAGATCCCGGAGGTACCAGAGCACCAGGGGTGGGACAGGAAGGAAAAAGAAACAAAGGCTCTGGAGAAAATCCACGTTCTCAGGGCAAGGTTGCTGGGAAAGGCCAGGCCCTCCTTCTAGACCTATCACGTCAGCAACCAAGCAGCTGCTTTAGGAACCATTAAGCTGACTGTGCTCACTGATGATATTTTAGGTTTTGTTGAAATTCTAAGCTTGTCCATCTTTCATAGTAATCCAACAATGGGTCATCCATCATGGTTACAGCTTCAGAAAGAGAGGGCAGCAAGTGTCATGTCCTATAACATCCCCAGCAATGTTTATTTTTTCTTTAGTTAATCTCCAGGGCTGCCTGGAGAGAAGCACTGCCCATGTGGATGGCGGGCAGTTAGTGGGTTGGGCTCGTGTAGCTGCTGATGCGACCTGAATGGGAGGCCGCACCGGCGGCCTCTTTATTCCAAGGAAGATCCAACGATGATGACCAGAAAGCCCTGTGCTTTCCTTCCCTCTGGGCCACCACACACATGGTGGGGCAGGGCCAAGAGGACGCTGGCCACAGGACCACGGCACGTGGCTGTACAGCCCTCCCACCACCACCCGTTTGATGTCTCTGGGATGATCCTGTCCCTTAAACCTATTGTCACAGACACACCCTCTGTGTACTATGCGGGGGGCTCCATTCAGAAGCAGCTCGGGCAAGCAGTCCATGCTGAAACCCTCGAGGTCCTCCACCCAGCCCAGGCTTGGCATTTGCAGAGGTGACCTAGCCACCCACCCACACTGTGTCCTGGGACTATAATCATCTGCCCTCAGGGCCAGCCTTCTGTCCCTTCAGGAGTGCCCACGACAACCCCAAATGTCTCTAGAAGCATCAGACCCCTGAGGCGTAGCTTCAGGACCCGCTCAGCTCCGGAGTGAGCCCAGGTGTGGAGCAGAGCAGGTCCAAGACCAGGAGGGAAGACCAGGAGGGAAGAGGGCTGGTGATGGTGGCCACAGGGAGGGGCCCTGGAGAGTCGGGACCATGAGAGAGGAGGGGCGGGGTCGCCGGCAAGGACTAGCCTCTTAGACACTGCTGAAAAGGAGGCTGTCTTGTGTCTCTTGGCTTTTCTGTAAGTACCTGGGAATCTGCTAGGACCCTCACAGGGTCTCACTCGGGTCTAACCTCTTGAGGACCAGGACAGCGTCCTTGGCCGTGATGTGCTCAGCACAGACCACAGGGCATCTGCTGAGTAAATGCACAACTTGCCACAATTATAAGAGTCAAATAGAATCACTGAAAATCACCAAAAGCTATGCAAAAGTGGGTGCATCACGCAGTAAGTAAATCTCCTTGTACCTGAACTTTGCATAACTGCAGGTATAAAAACTGAATTTGACGGAATAAGAAATGAAGGTTGACCCATCCCAGGGCAGAACCCCGCTGGTGGCCATGACTGTGGGTAAAGGTCTAACAGCTGGCTCTCAGGAACAAAAACATATGCATGTATGTATGTGTACAAGCCTATTGTAAATTCTACTAAAGTGTCTGGAGCACATAGTTTACAAGTAATTTAAAAAATACACAATACTCTTCATTGTAATTTCCAACCAATTGATTCTCACAGAATACTTCTGTGGATTTTCGGCGAACTCTCGTCTCTACAGGTAACCTATGCCTGCAATCGATCAGCGAGGGTCCTTCCCACGCCCACGTTGGTGGATTTTTTTTTTTTTGCATTAACGGATAGGACAAAAATGAAGCCACAGAACTCAGTCTGATCCTCTCGTTTGCCAACAGCTTCTTGGCTGAACTGGATTATAGTTTCCTAATACTTAAAGAATATTTCCTCCACTTTCCTGTGCTGTTCACACTGTATTGGCTTCAACACAGTATTAAGTTTAATCTGCACTGTTAACGTTTTCTCTGTCCTTTTATTGAGTCAAGACACTCTGCAAAGCAATAAATCAAGTGCTGATTTGCAGGTATGCCCACATCTGGGGTGTAAACATTCCTGCTACGACCTAGTTCAAGCCACACCTCACAGGACTGACACAGAGTGGGAGCAATGGTCAGTGGTAATTGTGGGTGGAACTAGGAAAGGGGAGACACAGTGTGTGGGGTGTCTTAGGCACACACACTGTGCACCCGATACCAAGACCAGGGATTTAATTATAGTTACAGAACAAAAGGCGTATGTATCCGCTTCACAAATAAAAAGAACCATTTGATAGGAGCTGGGAGATGACAGGGGGAGGGAGAGGCAAAGGGGCAGGCAGGGCACCCAGCTCACCTTGCAGGACTAGAAAGAGGCCTGCGCATATTGGCTTAAACCAGCTTCCGAGGCTGCTGCTGAGTTCTCTCCTCTCGGGAGCAGAGCGCCAGGAACGGGCACCTGGCTGTCTGCTGCCCTGCGTTCACTTTTGTCTGCTTCCTTGCTGCTCCCTCTGGGCCCCGGGGGGCCCCTCATCTGTTAGTCTCCTCTCCACTCCGCTTTGCCGAGCCCCTCTTACAACACAGCACTCCAAAATAGCTTTTCTTTATTAAAATCCATTTGCTCTAAAGCTCTTAGGCAGCATTATGAATACTGGTTTTAAACATTAGCCAGAGGATTACAGATAAAATAGAAACTATTTCTCAAAGAAATTTCCTCTAAAAATAGACCAGTTTCTGCTCTCACCTTATTTTACGGAAGCGCATCAGAGGGAATGCTGGACCTGTGTCCAGGTGAAGGTCACTTATGCCTCTTCATGTTATTCCCAGGAATTACTCAAGAACAGATGAAAAGAAAATAGAGGGGAGTTGTCTAAAAAGAGATGTCCATGGAAACAGGTCTTCCCAGCCAGGGAACGAGAGTTTTCTGCATAAATAACTCAAATAAACCAGGACAAAAGCTGCACCGACCCTGCGGGGCTCAGGACCCTGCCGTCTGGCTGGGTGTTACTGCCCACGGAGCTTGAAAAGCCTGTACCAAAGAGCTCCGGGAGCTGTTCCATTTGCCTGTCATTCTTCCCTTGAGCTCTGAAAGGTTTTCTCTCCCAAAATTCAGTTAGTCGTTCTGGAAGAAGCTGCAGAGACAGCCCGACTGACTGGGCTACTTAACTCCGTTCAAGTTACTGAAGATGAACAGATCGCTTTAGTGTCACGGGTACTTGATTTCATTCTCCATTTGCAACAGTGAAAATTGCATGATGGCATGGTAAAATACCCCAAATTATAATTAATTCTAATTAGCCAACACAATCTTAGTGCACTAAAATCTTCATTAACCAGAACTGAAATAGCCAGAATTGCCATGCTGTATTCCATTTATTTATAAGGGAGAGACAGGTCAAGTAGAAATACAATCTAAAACCAAATTATAATACAAACTTCAGGCAACATTCTGGGATTGGTCTAGCACTGCCCTCACCTGTAATGCAGACCACATTCAAATTTGCCCATGGGGACCATGCCTTGGTTGACCCCTCCATCTGTCCTGCCAGGCCCAAGTCCCCTCGCCCCTCCACACCCTGGGGGCGTCAGGTCCTCCCCTCTTCTTCCTGGAGGCCTTCCTCCCAGCCTACATTTCTGCCTGGGCCCAGCCACTCGTGTTCATTTCAAACGCTGGGCTGCAGGCTTAGCTGACATTCCTTCCTTGACCTTTGTTTTCACTGCTTTTCAAGAATACATCACTTTTGCCTAGGAGAGTTTAGGACAGGACATACCTTCCACCCACCCCCATCCCAATACCCATGGACCTCACTGCTACAGCCCCCAAATCTCAAGAAACATAACTCAAGGGGTGTGGGGAGAGGTGAGTGGGTGGGCTGTCTGGGAGCTAAGGGGCACCTCCCAGGTGGGCAAAGCATGAACAGGAAAGGCCTCTGTTACCCCACCTGGCCCACCTCACACACAAGGGGGAAAGGAGGCATCCCTCTCACCCCTCAGCCCAGACTGCACGGAGCTTGTTTGCCTATGGCAGCCCTTCTCTCCCCATTACTGGGCAGGTTAACTTCACGTGGAGGGGGTGACACCACCCATCTCAAAGTGGAAATGACCCCCAGAATCCCTTCTGGTGCGAAGACCTTCAGCGAACTGTCCAGGCCGGGGCCACCCACTCCTGTCTCTAAGGCGTCTCAGCCTATTTCCCAGGGGCTCCTTCCCCCAACTCTTCCCTGGTCTCCTGACCCCACACTCCCTTTGACCCCCCCCCCCCCGCACTCCCTGCAGAGCCCTGGGCTGGACAAGGGGCGGAGTCCTGGCAGCCTAGGTCCCCGCGGAGAAAGGAACCTCCCCCCCCACCCCCGACCTCCAAACAAAGCAAAAAAAATCTAACAAGGAAGCGAGGACCTTACTTGGCCGCGGGCCTTTAGAACCCAAACGAAGCTAAGACGGACAGCAGAACCGAGGCCATTAGGACATGTTAAAGTGATGACCGTCCCTTCTTTATCATTAATATACACTTAGAAAATCGTAATTCCCATGACGTCCCTGTTAGAGAAAACCTTAGGCTGAAGATGAAAAACGACATTTTGTGTCCGTGTGGGCGATAACCCGCACTTAGAAGCTTAAAGCCGGCTGGGAATTGCGAGGGGCCCCGCGCAGGCGCAGAGCTGAGCGCCGGATCACCGCACGTCTTCGCTGTCAGGGGAGGTGAGTGTTCGGTGAGAGAGGAGAGGTGGTAGAGGACATTCGGGAGGTAAGGGTCAAGATGATGGTCAGACGAGCTGAGGGGTGGGCCTTCTGCCGGCTGGAAAGCCGAGTAGAGCGTATGCCTTCGAACTGGGCAGTCCGAGAAGGCCTCGACCGGAGCAGCCGGGACCATAAAGGGACTCGCAGGCGCCTGAGTGGTGACGAAGACGGCGCTGCGCAGGCGCGGTGTGACCATCGGGCCCGCGCAGGCGCAGTCTGGCGGCGGCCCCTGAGCACGCGCGGAGTGGACGCCCGTGGTTAGCAGGCTGGTTGAACAGGCTCGTCTACTGTGTCAGGTGTGTCTCGCCCGTCTCTGTCGCCTGTCATGCTTTCCGTAGGGGCGTTTGTGGTGTGCGGCCGCCGCCATGTAGGAGCCTCCGCAGGGAGCCGGCCCTGCCTCTCACGCGCGCGGCTCAGGCCTGCTCTCCCCTCGGCGCGCATCGGGGCGACGCACTCTGCCCTTCTAGCCCGCGCCGGCCGGTGACGCCATCGGAAGGCGACCGGAAGAGCCGGCGCCGCGTGTCCGTCCGACTATGGCTCCGCGTCACCTCCGCCTCCTCCCCTCTTCCTGTGTCCGCTCTCCGTATCCCGTCCCTTTTTCCCTTTTCTGACTGCAAAGTGGGCCTCTTTAACCTGTTTCTGGGCCCCGTGGGGAAGAATGAGAAGCAGAGTAGGAGGCGAGGGAGCAAGGAGCGAAGGAAGGTCCTCCCTGCAGATTGTCTGCAATCAGGCCACACTTTGGTTGGAGCAGGTGCACGGATGAATTTGTCTCTTTCAAGTAAACAGGTGTTTAATAACGGTTTCACATTTATATTTAGTATGTTGTCATCACTGCTAAGAGTAGAGACCTCCCTGGCCAGCAAGGGGACCGACCACCCAGGATGACCCACCTTCCAGGGGCTCGGCCCTGGGTGCCCTGTGGGAGAGCTGGGGCCAGGCAGGCTTCTACTGGGGTCTTGCAAGGAGGGGTTGGGGAGGGTGTGTGCCTGGCCTCTGCCCTCACCTCCCTCTTCTCCCAGCCTGTCTTAGCTAAGTTCCTCCAGCTCAGAGGTTACTGTGTAGGTTTAGCCTCTCCGACTTCTTCCTGTTGTTTAGTCACTCGTTACCTCGTGCACCAAGAGGAAGGCGTCCTGGAGCTGCATCCTTCCTGCGTGGGCCATGGGGGCGTGAGTGCGAGGAGTGGGTAAGACTATGGGCATTCGTGCAAAATAAACGTGTTGAAATGTTAGCTGTGTGTGTTCACTTTATGTTTTGCCTTTTACCCTCATTTCAAGCCTATGGTTTATGTAAGTCATTGTTCCAAGGATTTTAGTTTGCTTTAAATCAGAATTACTCTGAAGTTAATACGTAAGCAGATTCTCATGAAAGAAAAAAAACTAGGTGGGGAAGGGGATGCAAGGAGAGTGCTTACGAGAAGTTCTGATCTAAAAATAATCCAGAACGACCATTTCTTGCCACCTCTCCAGGGTAATTGATACATATTGTGGGGGAGTTGCTTTGAGGCTATTCCAGCATCCTGTTTCTCCTCAGATTTTTGCCCAATTTCTGGAAATAGTTATTACAGGGTTGTTTGCCTAATGGTGATATTCTATTTCCCTCATTCCTTCCTTTTTTAGTTATTTATTTTTGGCTGTTCCTGGAGGCATGCAGGATCTTAGTTCCCTGACCAGGAATTGAACCCGTGCCCCCTTCATTGGGAGCTTGGAGTCTTAACCACTGGACTGCCAGGGAAGTACCCCCTTCCTCATTTTTTTTAAAAAATATTTGTTTATTTATTTGGTTGAGCAGGGTCTTAGTTGCGGCTTGCCAGCTCCTTAGTTGTGGCATGCGGACTCTTAGTTGCAGCATACATGTGGGATCTAGTTCCCTGACCAGGGATTGAACCTGGGCCCCCTGCATTGGGAGCGTGGAGTCCTAACCACTGTGCCACCAGGGAAGCTGCTTCCTCATTTGTTAATAACATTTTTTCTGTAGGAAAACACTTTCTTCTTCCACATTTATTTATTTGAATATTTACATGAGTATGGGCTGAGATCTTTTGGTCTATGGGAGATTAGCCAATACTGTCATTATTAATTAATGGCACACTCATTATATTAATAAGTAAAGATTACTTTTTCCTCAAATCATTCCAGCTCTGGCCATTAGGAGCCCTTGATATCGGACTCCTTGATATTTACTCCGTGAAGTCCTCAAGGATGTCCTTCTTTCCAACATCCTGTTTGCAGCTGGAGATGTGGGGTCAGTTTGCAAGGAAAAAGAAGTTGTTCAGACGGCTGGTCCCTGGAGAGGCGATTTACTGCATAAATGGCGAAATCGAAGGATGAACACTGATGGTGGCAGTGGTGGTAATGTGGCCATTTGTCGGGTGTATTGGGTAGTGGGTGAAGCATTTGGGACACACTTTTTTATTAAACCCTCATCGTAAACCTAAGCCTCACCTTCGCTATCCTGGTTTTACCCAGGAGGAGGTTGAGTCTGGGAGCCTCAGGGCCTGAGCTGGGTTCACGCTGCGTAAGAAGAGGAGGGAGGGGTTACAGGGAGCCCGTCCTTCTCCATTTGCTGGGCATCCACGCTTGGAGGGAATCCCCACCAGGCAGAGCAGTGCTGTGCTTGCCTACGTCCTTTGCAACGGCTCCATCCTTGCAGGGCAGCTGATAAAAAGGGCCCTTTCTGGGGCTTCCCTGGTGGCGCAGTGGTTGAGAGTCCGCCTGCAGATGCAGGGGACACGGGTTCGTGCCCCGGTCCGGGAAGATCCCACGTGCCGCGGAGCGGCTGGGCCCGTGAGCCATGGCCGCTGGGCCTGCGCGTCCGGAGCCTGTGCTCCGCAACGGGAGAGGCCACAACAGGGAGAGGCCCGCGTACCACAAAAAAAAAAAAAAAAAAAAAAAAAAAAAAAGGCCCTTTCTGTGTGCACGTGGGCATATGTTACCCCCATTCCCAGTGGAGCTCCAGGGGCTAAAAATAACCGCGTGTTTTCTGTTTTACCCAGAAAAGAGGAAACGTGCAGTGTTGCTTCGGAACATTTACTGTTTTGGAAAACTTGAATTTTGTCCGCATGTATTTTCAAAATGCCTTTGGAGCTGTCCTTGGAGGAAAAGACATGATGCAGATTTCACCAAAGGTCCGTCTGCTTTGTTGTCCACATCTTCAGGAAACAGCTCCATGGAGAAGGGGAACCATCCCTCAACACACATGGCCAAGGGATGGACGTGCAAGCAACCCCCCAGATCAGGTCATGGGGGTCCTAGGAGGAGAGCCAGCTCTCAAGGGGCCCTGGGACCTCTCAGCCCAGGCCAGAGGGGAGAAGGGACCTGCCCAGGGTCCCTTGGCATGGCCTGTTCTGCGTACAAGGGGAGGCGTGCTGCCCCACGGCCACCGGCTGCCTGCAAGAGAGCCAGGCTTCATGGTCCAGGCTCAGCATCGGACCTTCCCCTGACCCCCCTTGGGCTTTGTGCGGCCTTTGTTTCTTGAGGCTTGTTTGCTCCTATGTGAGCCAGTACCGCTGAGACACTGTCCCGGTTGTTTTTTTTTGTTTTTTTTTTTGCGGTACGCGGGCCTCTCACTGCCGTGGCCTCTCCCGTTGCGGAGCACAGGCTCTGGACGCGCAGGCTCAGTGGCCATGGCTCATGGGCCCAGCCGCTCCGCGGCATGTGGGATCTTCCCGGACCGGGGCATGAACCCCTGTCCCCTGCATCGGCAGGCGGACTCTCAACCACTGCGCCACCAGGGAAGCCCTGTCCCGGTTGTTTTTAAGGCTCCCCTGTAGGAGGCTACCAGGCTGATGGTCACAGGCTGGTGATACCAGTGCAGCTCCGCGCCCTTCCTTCTCACGGAGACTCGGAAAGTTAAGAAATATGGAAAGAAGAAACAAACAAAGTAAAGGAGACACAAGTCGCCCACAGCACAGGAAGCTGGGAATGTGGGTGTGTAATCACTGAGACCATAGGGATATTTCTGGCGAGCCAAGGGCAGAAGGACTATGGGCAGGTGTGGTTATGGCCGCACCTGCAAGAGCGCCCTTCCTACCCAGACCCTCTTGCATGTGCAGACTTGAGCAGAGGCACTGGGGTGGGGCTGGGAGGGAAGCGTTAGAATATGTGGAAAGAACAGAGAACACAAATATGTGGAAAGAACACGTTTCCTATAGATATTCAGTGGTAATTTGAAAATGTAACAGACAAGCTGAAACCTGATCTCAATTGGACAAGCTAGGAACAAAGTCATCCAGGAAGGCAGAGGCTTAATGTGAGAAAGCTCAGTGTCACTGAGGTTATAAAAATGGTGTGACAGGGCTTCCCTGGTGGCGCAGTGGTTGAGAGTCCGCCTGCCGATGCAGGGGACACGGGTTCGTGCCCTGGTCCAGGAAGGTCCCACATGCCGCGGAGCGGCTGGGCCCGTGAGCCATGGCCGCTGAACCTGTGCATCCGGAGCCTGTGCTCCACGGCGGGAGAGGCCACAACAGTGAGAGGCCCGCATACCGCAAAAAAAAAAAAAAAAAAAAAAATGGTGTGACCAAGGTAGAGACAACTGTGCCCTGGAGAGCAGATTAATTCTTCTGGGTTTTAAGGACTCAGGATAAGTCAAAGCAAAAATATATTTGGATCTTTCTAAACCCACTGTATGGTTGCGCCCCCCCCCCGCAAGACGGAGGTTCTCTTGCTCTGTGGACGCCCCCTGGTCGTCCAGTCCCTGCCTGACCTACACCCACTCACATGACTGACTTTCCCTTTTCATCCTAGAGCCTAATCAGTAAAATGCCTACATGCTTGCCCCTGGTCCCCCCAGCTAGTGACTTCTAATCTTTAGAGCTAAACATCTCCACCATGGTAGCTTATCACAGGGACAGGGAGGGCCGTGCTCCTCTCCTGGTTTCCCTGGTAACTCAACTGATGAGCCAGCCTGATATCAATTCCCCCTGTAACTGGTAACGCCCCCTCCCTTCAGGAGGGAAGACAGTCCCCACCTTGCTTCAGGCGCATAAGGTCCCTGTCCATTAAGCCACTGATGTCTCTGCTGCTGACTCCAGGCTCTCTGGTCTTGAGGCTGGGCAAGGACATGGCTCGTAGGCCTGCAGGGGGCAGCCCACCACCTACTAACGTGATTCAAAAGCTCATCTGGAAGGATAGGTGGATAGGAAGAACCGCAGTGTTTTAACCGAAGAGTGTCAAGTACAGAGACCCTTTATCAGATACTAAACTGGCACACGTGCCCGCTGTGGGAGTCCAGACAGGACTGAGCTCTTCTGACTCCAGAGGGTCTATGGCTCAGGAACCCGCGCTGGGTCCTGGCAGGGCTGCGTGGTGCTGACGGTTAGAGTGACGGAGTGAAGCAGGGTTATGACTCCGTCGCTCCTGGCGGGATTCTGACACAGCAGGGTCCTGGCTTGCAGGGAAAATGTGGGGATCATGGAGGCTTCTCGGCAGCAGCACACTTTCACCGCAGATAGGAAAACACCCTCACACTGTACTTACACTCCGTGGGTTTGAGATTGTCACACACACAGCCTTTGAAGTAAACACACAGGCCCTTTGGCCCAGCAGCTCTACTTTGGGAATCTATCCTCGCAAAATAATGAGTGACCCCAGCCAGGCTGCGTGCAGAAAGATGTTTACTTCTACATAAAACATCAGAAACAATGTAAGTACCTACCAGTCAGGAGACACGTTACGATACAATCATATGGTGAAATATTTTGTGTTGTGTTTGTGGCAGTGGAGTATTTCTGAGGTATAATTTCATGGGGGTAAGTTTACAGAGTAGTATGTACAGGAAAAATAGTACAGCTCAAAAAAATGCACAGAAAAACCTGGAAGGCAGGGAGGTTTAGGAAAGGAGGCTGACTGTGTGAAAGTATGTCATGTGGAGGGAGGAGAGGAGGGAGGGAGGAAGGGTTCCAGCAAATACAGGGAAGGAGCTTGTGGAAGACAGGGGACCCTCCCCACCCTTTAACCCCTCCTGACATTTCTGTCCTGCGGCTTGGCCTTCGCTTAGGTTACCAGCCCCAGGATTATAGCTCAAGTTCAGGAGCCCAGTGGCCTTTGGGCTCCCTAAGCTGGACCGAGCCTGGCAGATTTCCAGGGCAGCTGGGCTGCCAGTGGGGCTCTCAGGGCAGTTCCCCAGGCTGGGCCACAGGCTCCACTACTCTCCTCGCCCACTCCTTCCCCACGCAGGCCTCCCAGAAAGGACAGTCGTTCTCCTCCAGACCCCTCCGTTGTCCTCCTGTCCTCAGCGGGGACCCCATCACCCTGTGGAAGGGAGGTCCTTGCAGCCCAGAAGCAGGCCCAGCCCTCAGGGTGCCCCAGCCACAGTGAGCTCTTCTGGGAAGGAAGTTCCACCCACAGTCAGGCCCAGCTAGTGGCCAGGGCAGGGCCATGCTGAGAGCATGGCGGACAGTGTCTTATGTCACCGGGCCTGCACGTCTTGGGCCTTGCCTGCGCCAGCCGGTCGTTTGCCGGGAACTGGAGACGCACAGGTTCTGAAATGAGACGGCGGTTGTCACCTCCATTATGTTCTAACCCCAGGATGTCTTGGGATTGTACTTGAAGGCTGGTGTACCAGGAAATCAACCTATTCTCCGGGGGCTGTGCTGCTTCTACTTGGGTTCTCTGGGTTTGGTGTGTGTGATGGGGGGACCTGACGGAGGGTTCCAGGTGCAAGAGAAGCAGCCCCACCAAGTGTCTTGCCACAACCCGGTGGTGCCTGTGAGCCTGGGCTCAGAACCTGTCAGTCACTCAACCTCTCGGTGCCTTGGTGTCTCCGTCTCTGAAATGGATATGATAACAGCAGCTATTTCGTAGACCTATTATGAGATATTAGTAACGAACACACGTAGAAACACCTAGAACACAGGGTGGCGTGTGGGAAACACTCCAACGTGTCAGCTTGCTGTAAAGACCAGTCTTCTGTCCTGACGGTAGAAGCAGGCAGCAGTCTGCCCCTAGTGGCCTGGGGTCACCAGGAGGGCCGGTGAAGGACTCGGGGCTGGAGCTGTGCCATTGCCCGTCGATGACATAGCCGCCCTCCAACTTGACACTCTGTAAACGACACGCAGTGAGCAGGGTCCAGGGTCAGCCCCCAAGGATTCAGTAGGCACGACCTGCCCTGTGCACCCAGTGCCCCTGTCAGTGGATCTGAGCCATCCCGCCCCTGGGAGATGAGGGAGCTGGGCTGTCACCTGAGTGTCTGCAGCTGAGGGTGGACTGACACATTCCAGGACACAGAGCTGGGGCCCTGCCCCTGGCTGCTCGCTTGGACGGCGTTCCCTGAACCCCATCTCGCAGCAAGGATGGGGTGGAGCCACAGTCCTCATAAGATTGTTTCCCCTTCCTTGGATTTATGAGCCAAGCAGTGGGGTTGGGATGTGTACGATGGTGGCAAATCTGCCATGAGAGGGCAGACCCGGTAGCCTACCTCCTCCCGACAGAAGTTTCACAGAGTGGACACCTGCGTCTCCTGCAGCATGGGCGGGACCCAGAGAGGACGCACTTCCTTGTCAGTTCTGAAACTGGGGCATGTTGGACAGGGGTCTCCCACCCACGCCAGGCAGCTCTCAAGAGACACGGGCAGGCCACAGCCAAAGGGAAAGGCAGATGCTTCGATGCATGTGTCGGAACAGAGGGAGCAAACCACTGGCAGGCTCAGCACGTACGTACGTACGCACCTCAGGGAGGTGAGAATTAAAACTCCAGGGTTTAACACCAGTGTGAGCCGAGTCACGGCAAGGGTGTGGGGCACCAGGAGCCCTCCCATCCCGTGGGTGGGGGGGTACACGCGTAAGGTCCTAGAGCCTCTGGGCAGCTACTCGGATGTCTCTCCCAAGGCCGAGCACACACTGACGTTGGGACCAGTGAATCCAGAGGTGTCAGGTGCCCCTCGACAGCAGAACGAAGTCACATACAACGTGGGGACAACCGGTGTGAATGCATCTCAGAAATGCCAGTTCAGTGGAGGAAGCAGGGTGCCCACAGCACAACCAGTACAGACAGGCGAATGCACCCGTGATGGCGGGAGCGTGGCTAGTAGTCATTCTTGGGGACTGGCGACTAAGGCATTTGGGAGCCTTCTAAGGTACTTGGAACGTTTTGTGTCTTGGTCTGGGTGTGGATTGCACATGTGTTCAGTTTATGAAGCCGTACTCTGAGCATATCCTCACTTTATTAGCGCGACACTCGAGAAACAAAAGCGCCCTGACCAAGGGGCTGCAGTCGTGTCCCACGTGAGGTGCCTGTATGGCCTCGGACAACCCTTCCCATCTGGGCCTCAGTTTTCACGACTGTGGAGCAAGGGGCTGGACGCAGCTGAGACCTGAGCCCTGTCCACAGGCATTTTCACACTGACCTTGAGCCCTGGCCGCAGGGCTCAGGGTTGGGAAATCGCACGGTGACTCACTTCCCTCAGCTCATCCAGAGCCAGCCAGGGCCTGATCTCACTTTTTCCACTTGGAGGGAGCAGCAGGGGGAGGGGCCTCTGAGTGTGGTGGGCAGGTGGGTTTGGGGGGGGGGCATCCACCAGCCCTGCTAGCTGCCCCACCTGACCCTCACTCGGGACCCTGGGAATGCAGGTGCAGGGCCGTCTGTGCCCAGGACTCCCACCCTCCTTCGGGCCTCTCCCTGCAGCTGGAAGGGTCTTCTGGCCTCTGCGGAAACTTGTTATCATGATGGTTCAGAAAATCTGAGTAATTGATTAACACTCAGATTGTGAAAATTGTGATGGTTCAATGCTTTCTGTATGTCAGGCTGTGCTAGAGACTGTAGCCTTCAACACATCTGCGTGCTGGGGGCTGGCCCAGGGGTGGAGAGTTGATAACATCTTTTACAGGAGAGTAAACTGAGGTCACTTGCTCAGGCCCCCAAGGTAGTCCCAGTGACCACAGCAATCTGCAACATCACACGCTAGGTGCCTGCTAATTCTTTCCTTTTTGCATTTTCATTGTATTTAATCTTTGTTCATCCCTTTATTTGTTTACTTATTTTAAACAGCTTTATTGAGTTATCATTCACAGACCACACAATGCACCCATTTAAAGGGTCACCTCAATGGTCTTGGTTTATTCTTGGATGAGAGCAACCATCACGTGGTCAATTCCGGGGTGTTTCCATCACCACAAAGAGCAACCTGTACCCTTTAGCTAACGCCCCCCCCCCCCGCCCCCGCCATGGTCAGGTTTGACTATAAAGGTTGGCGTGGTTGGCAATGTTTAGCATGATACCCTGCTGGCTCGGCACAGTGACCCGCGGCCCAAGTTTCCCCTGCTGGGCTCCTGCTTGGGCTGTGCTCTGTGCTGTGTGTCTGCCCAGCTCTGTCACAGAACAGCCGCTTAGGGGCAGGAGCATGGGACCCGGCCTCCTCCAAGTGGCCCAGACCTGCCTGTACCTTAGAATCTCCCTGGAGTTACTGAAAACATGAATATAAAATAGGAAACAAACGGATATGCCTCATCTTAACCATTGGAAAATCACCTGGCCTGAATACCCAAGATCACAGCACAGTTTGCCCTAAAATCTCCCATGATGGGCGTGGATGCTTGACCCAGCCTGGGACCCCACGGACTACACCCCACGGACTACCCCATGATGGGCCGTATTAAAATAGTTCATATGGCCCAACGTGAGTGAAGACCGGGCTCTCAAATTTGAGGCGCATTAAGCTAGTGAGGGAGCAGTTATTCCCAAGCTTCTCCGTTCATCAGCCTCTTTTGGTCTGTTCTGAAATCTGGGTCATTGGTTCTGTGAGCCCATTCCAGCCGCAGAGGCCCTTGGCCCTGGGGATACCCTGGGAGGTGTTCACTGACAGCTGCTCCAGCCCTGTTTGAACCAGTCATGCCTCAGATCTGCCTCAACCCTTCTTTCATTGCAGTGGTATTATTTTGAATAAACAGATTTATTTCTCAATCTGGGAGAAATCACTGCATTTGGCCAAAACAGACATGTTTTATGTTTTTAAAAATCAGCTCTACTCTGCTCAAAAAATAAAGAAAAGGTGGGCAAAGACAGTCTTGGCTGTTTAGGTGACACCAAGAAGCCCAGGGACCGAGGGCTGATCCAGTGCCAGGAAGGTCATTTCTGAGCAGGTCACAGGGTGATGAGTCAAGGAGCAGAGCTGCAATGAGTCAAGGTCACAGCTCAGAAACTCGTCAGACACCAGCTGCTGCAGGTCCTGGGCCCCCCCATGAGAAGCACGGCGTGGGGATGGGAGTGGGGAGGGGGCTGCAGGGCTGCGTCTTCCAGAGTGTGCTTCGGTGCCCTGGACATTCTCAGTCCTGGCTGCTTCCCTAAGCAAGTGACACCCTTCCTCCCTGCACAGGGGATTGCTGAATTCCAGACATTCCTCCGTCTTGGACCCTCAATTACTGCCTCTCGCATGGCTGTGTGTTAGCTGGACCCGCTCTCACACTGTGCTAAGCTGGAGAGAATGGACCAGATTTTGTTCATGAGAGTTTTCTTGGATCCTGGGGAATTCTAGGCAAAAGTCTGGGATCAACACTTGGATACTCCTCTCTAGCCATACTGAGTTCCCAGTGGCTCCCCAGACGCCACGCCTCTCCATCTGCAGAGACAAAGTGCACCTCCCAGCCGTGTTGTGACACTAAGCTGTTCACACCAACACCTTTAGCCAGAAGAAATCTCGTCTCTCCCCCCAAACTCCAGAGCACAGCTTCTCTATCCCTTGAAGGTCAGAGGTATGCTCCTGACCCTGTGGCCATTTAGGGCCAGAGCTTGTCTTTCTGATGACCATGTTCTGTGGGCCCCTAGGGTCTGGCATGGATGTGTGTGCCCATTTGGGCGTGTGGAAATGAACACGCCCAGGTGTGAGCAGCCAACACTCATGTGAACGTTTGACCACATGAGAACACCTGTCACCCAGGTATTACATGACCTCACGATGACATTACATAGGTGGATAAATAGGCTCAGTGACCTTGCTCGGGGTCACCGCGAGGATGGAGCCAGGATGTAAGTGCAGGTCTGTCTGACACCAAAGCGCAGATTTGTGACTACAGCTTTCTACTGCCTCCCCATGCGCACTGGCCCCTCAGCCTGGTGCCCAGGGCCCAGAGAATGAATGACTGGGCTCCTATCTCAAGGAACTTACTTTTTGGAAGAGACTGACATGAAACCACCAATCCCTAGATAAAGTGGAAGGAGCAGTGATAAGTGTATGTCAAGCGTCGCTATGTCTGCATGTTTGCGTCCCCCCAATTCACGTGTTAAATCCTAACACCCAACGTGACACTGTCAGGAAGCGGGGCTCTTGGGGGTGACTGGGTCATAAGGGTAGAGCCCTCAAGAATGGAATTATGTCCCTGTAAGAGCTTCCTCGCTCCTTCCACCAGGTGAAGACGGAGTGGGAAGGAGCTGGCATGAACCAGGAAGGCTCACCACCAGTTTGGTCTGGGCTTCCAGCCTCCAGACTGTGAGCAATGAGTGTCCACTATTTGTAACCACCAGGTATGGTGTTTGGTTATGGCAGCCAGAGCTGACTAAGACAAGGGCAGTATAGGAGCAGAGGGAGGGCCGCAGCTCAAACTGGGGGGCCAGGCAGGCTGCCTGGGGAGTGGACATTGAGATGGGTCTTGAGCTGAAAGAAGTCCAGAGGGATGAGGATAGTTGGGTGGCTTTAGGCAGAGACAATAGGGTGGGTAAGGTCTGGAGCAGC